>NW_016813425.1:691112-712394 GCF_001698545.2 Rhinopithecus bieti
AAAAAAAAAAAAAGAAAGAGGAAATCATTGGAGGGAAGTCTCTGAGGATAATTTAGAACTCAGGACCACAAACTTCACCCTTTTCTATCTCTAGTTTGTGGTTTCCCCCTTTTAGGGCAATAGTGAGTATGGTGTGATACAGGCTAACATGGCTAATAAGACTTGTTGGGGCTGATGAAGCCGGATGGATTCCACATAATACCAGAACATAGTAAGTGTGTTCTACAATTCATCTCCCAAAGGTCTTAGTCCATGACTGATTTAGTTCTGTCTGGTCTGTTGCGTAAAAATGAAGATTAAGCCAGTTCTAAATGTCTTAGCAAACCTCTGATGTGGCTTGTGGGATATTTTAATGCTTGAGGTCACATAAAAGGGACTTGTCTATAGCAGCAACTGTATTTCTCAAGCAAAACAAACAGGGGCAAATTCATTGATCTGTTTGGACTGAATTACCCAGTGGGAACAGGAAACTTACCTTGGGCAGTGCTGTCCACCAAGAGCAATGGGAAAATATCCCTCAGGGAGGAGGAGCAGATTCTGGTGACAAAATGTTGCTGTGGCAGGAACTCCATCTATTTGAAGTTAGAAGCTGCCCCAGCACCATGGCCTGGAGCCTGGTGAACAGGTGAAACTGAGCTCCCAGGCTGTAGTGCTTGGGAAGTGCGCCCCTCAGCTGCTGGGCAAGGCCCTCTGAATCTGCAGGGATTCAAAGACCCCAGCAAGAGCAATCCAGGCCTCTTCAGGCCTCCTGTCCTGCCCATCTGAAGACTGTCTTTCCCCAACCCACTTTAAAAATAAGCAAAAGAAAACTGCAGTCCATTTAAATGCCCCTCCCCCCCTTTTGAAACAGAGTCTTGTTTTGTCGCCAAGGCTGGAGTGCAATGGCACAATCTTGGCTCACTGCAACCTCCACCTCCCAGGTTCAAGCGATTCTTCTGTCTTAACCTCCTGAGTAGCTGGGATTACAGGTGCCCACCACCAAGTCCGGCTAATTTTTGAATATTTAGTAGAGACGGGGTTTCACCATATTGGCCAGGCTGGTCTCGAACTCCTGACCTCAGGTGATCCGCCCACCTTGGCCTCCCAAAGTGCTGGGATTACAGGCGGGAGTCACTGCGTCTGGCCCAAATGCTCTCTTTTTGGTTTAAACTTTTTTTTTGTTTGTTTAACCAGAGAGGTAGTGATGTCTGCAATGATTCTCTAGAGTGGATGCTCAGAGCAGAATCCATGCCTCTGCATGTGAGATACTAATAGGAACTCTGAGAACTTCAACAGTGAAAGAAATCAGATAATGATGACTTATGACAGTAAGACTTGAATCCCTTTGGCAATTAAAAGGTTAAATTTGCTGGCGAATTTCCTCTTAATGAAAAGTCTAAAAGTCAAAAGAAGAACAAAAGCATGGTGTCTGGCTGGATCCAACACATTCTCCTCCCGTCCCTGGTGCCTCTTCCCTCCAAGGCTGGTGGGAGGGACACAGAGGGATAGACAGAGAGAATTTGAGTCTCACTCTGAGAACCTCAAAATGTCAGTGTTATTATAATGTGAGGCAGTAAGGAGGTTTCACTAAAAAACAAGTAACAAAAAGAAAACACTCAGGTGAAATACTATCTTACGTTCTGCCTTTTCCATGGCAAAATCTGTAAGAACCATTACCTCCATGTCTTTCGGCCTCTGTCATCGAGCTGCTGTCCTCTCTAGTCACTTGAATGAACTCTTCGGGGTTTTCAGTGGCTTCCTTTTCTACCTTTCCACAGCCTCATTCTTCTTCTGTTCTTTTTCCGGAGTCAGGGTCTTGCTCTGTCACTCACGCTGGGGTGCAGTGGTGCAGTAATAGCTCTCTGCAGCCTCTGACTCCTGGGCTTGAGGGATCCTCCTCCCTCAGCTTCCTAAGTAGCTGAGACTACAGGCATGTACTACCATTCCCAGCTAATTTTTAAAAATTATTTTTTGAAGAGATGGGGTCTCAAACTCCTGGCTTCAAGTGATCCTTCCATCTTGGGCTCCAAAATCCTGGGATTGCAGGTGCGAGCCACTGGATCCAGTTTAGCCTCATTCTTCTTAACGTCTTGATAGCATTTCACCACCGCTTCCTCCTGGAAGCTGTCTTTCTTCACTGCAGGGAAACTGCGCCATCCTCCTGTGTTTCTGAGCAGTTCCATCATCCTTTGCTCCCTCTTTGCTGCCCAGCTCCCTTCGAGTGCCCTCCAGCTTTTTTGAACATTAAATGAGGTGATATTTGTGAAAATATTTAGATGATGTAGCTATCCCAACAAAAAGTGTTGCTAATGTGATCATGTTCTGTTTCATGTCTTCTCAGCTGAAAAGTCATCTATTTTTCAGTTGCCTGTTCTCTTTGGGTTTCTTGCTTTTCCCCTGGGGAACCTCATCCTGCACTGAACCGATCACGTTTCTCTCACATTGGCCCCTCGTTCTGCCATATCTCCTGTGCTTACTTAAGTTGGACAGAGGTCCCAGGAGGACAGAGAATTGTGGTGCGAAGGTCACAGCTGCTCTGAGAGTCTGTCAGTGAGGAGACATTGCTGGACATTCCTCAAAGGAACTCTCTGTCAACAAGCATGAGGTCCTGTTAGAAGGACAGAGTAACCAACGCCATGGCCTTCAACACACCAGCAAGCTTTCTAAAATTGCTATTTTCTGGGTTAATTGACCTGTTCTTTTTTGTTTCCTCAATGCTTCCAATAGTTCTGTAAGCAGGTCGCTGTGTTAAATTCCCTCTGTTCAGAATATCCAGTGTCGTTTCTGTTCTCTGGGCCACCTTAATTTGTTCTCTCTGCCTTTCCAAACTCCAGGGGCACTGGAGCTTTTCACTGGAGCAGGGTCGTTCGCTTATCATCAGATTCTATAATCTTGTCTGCCGAGTCCAATCATAGTTGGAAATTTGACCAAGGCTTAGGATATAAAGGGCTCGTGTGTATGGGTGTCTGTGGAGGGGAGTGGTGGTGCTGTGATAATAAATAAAACATTTTATTTTTTATATTATGGATACATAATAGTTGTACATATTTATGGGGTGAATGTGACATTTTGATACAGGCATACAGTGCATAGTAATCAGAGAAGACCTCAATGCCCCACTTTCAGCACTGGGAAAACCGTCCAGACAGAAAATCAACAAGAAAACATTGGGCTTAATCTGCACTGTAGACCAAATGGATCATTCCACACTGGTAACATTTTCTAGTTTAGCAGTTTGCTATAGTCTTTTTCGAAGACTATGAAACATAAGTAACATTTTTGACATAGATCTAGGCTTTTCAGTACAATTTGATTTTGGATTGTATCAGGAGACAGAATATCCATGAAATCTTAATAGAATAATAATCCAAAAAGTAAACAGTGTCTGGTAGGATCCTTCTGTGTTCCAGCACTTTCTGGTTCTCATAGGCACCGGTTAGTCAGGGAAGGTAGGGGCTATGCTGGTGCCAGAGCCCAGAGCATCAAACCACGTGGGCATCAGAGCACCAGGCCATGCGGGCCAGCTGGGGCTGGAACTTCCCCCTCTGTGTGCTTTCTAAAGAGCTGTGGACTCTGGCTCAGGCCATGTTCATCTTTGCAAGGAATTCTGCAAACCTATTGCTTCTGTTTTTGTTTTTTATTTGTTTTTTTGTTTTCCAGACTTACAGTAATCACAGAAAGAATTTAACTTTGCTTAATTTAAAAGGATTTGGAGTGGGAGGAGCTTTTCAATTACGCACAGGTGCTGTAGGGGCTGGTGCAGGCAGTGGGGTTGGGGCAGTTCCACTTCAGAAACCAAGGTCAGCCACACTCCCTGGTGGGAAGATACTGACACATATCCCAGTGAACACTGCCAGCCTAGTCCTCTAATTGTTGAGTAACTCCTGGGGGACTCGTGTCTGATTGCTCTTTGGCAGAGTCTGAATCTGAGCTTCAGTGCTTAAAATGCATGGCATCTAATTCTAATTGAGGATAATTCCACGTCCCCACATTGATTTCAGCTCCCTGCTTCTTATGACCAAGGAACTACATTGAAATGAGTGTTTCCTGGCTGTTGAACGATGATGAAACTGAGTTCCAGCTTTCTCGGTTTGGATCTAACTGAACTGGAACAGGTCGTGGGAAGCTTCTCTTGGCATTTTAGTTGCTGATAAATGAACAATAAACTCTGTTTAATACTAAGCTGTGATTTTTTTTTTTTTAAAGATGCACCACCCTTCATCTTTGGGCAACATGTCTGTGACAGTGAAAGTGATCAAGGCACATGACTAAGGGGAAACTCCATGAAATGACACCCCTTTAAGAAAGAAAGAGCCCTAAGCCTCAAGCATGTCAAACGAGATCATCGAAGTCAGGTGCTCAGCATAAAGTCACCATACAGCACATGCTCAGTAAGTGTCAGGGGCTGAGACAGGCAGTCTTTCCAGGGAGGAGAAATGAATATGAAATAATGGGTAATCACAGCTAGACAGGAGGAAAAAGTTCCAGTTCTCTAGACCACTGTAGGGTGACTATAGTTACAATAGTATATATTTTTAGATAGCTAGAAGGATTTTTTTAACTGATATTTTAGGCTCAGGAGTAAATGCACAGGTTTGTTTCATAGCTGAGCTGGATCTCACGAGGGTTTGCTGTACAGGTTATTTCATTACCCAGGTAATAAGGATAGTACCTAAGAATCTTTTGTGCTGATCCTCTCCCCTCTCCCACCCTCTACCCTCAAGTAGCCCCCAGTGTATATTTTTCTCTTAGTGTCCATGTGTTCTCATTGTTCCCACTTATTAGTGAGAACATAGGGTATTTGATTTTCTGTTTCTGTGTTAATTTGCTGAGGATAATTACCTCTGGCTCCATCCATGTTGCTGCCAAGGGCGTCATCTCATTCTTTTTCATGGCTGCATAGTATTCCATGGTGTTTATGAACCACTTTTTGTTTATCCAGTCTACTGTTGATGGGCATTTAGGTTGATTCCATGGTTTTGCTATTGTGAATAGTGCTGCAGTGAACATATGTGTGTGTATGTCTTTATCGTAAAACAGTTTATATTCTAGAAGGAGAATACTGAATGTTCCCAAAATAAAGAAATGATAAATGATAGAATTGATGGATATGCTAATTACTCTGATGTGATCTCTATATATTATATGTATGGAAACATTGCTATGTATGCTATAAATATATATAATTATCATGTATTAATTAAAAATAAAAATTAAAAAATAGGTAATCAGTATTAATCAATAAATCCAAGAGATCAAGTATTAAAAGGTATTCTTATGAAATAAAGTTCACATCATTTCCACATTTCTCCAAGACTGGCCTGAATCATTTCACTCCCAACATCCTGAGACATGAATCAGAAGAGTTCAGGCAGCACAGCACTCTGCTCACTAGTGAGCTTTGGTTATGTTTTTTATCTAAATGGTGATGGTCATATTTACATGACCAGGTCCCTGTGGCTGCTAGCCTGCTAATTGTACCAACAGACTTAACAATGCAGCAAGTCATATGGTTAGCCCTGTGTCTGATGGGCTGTAGGACCTAGACCTGAATACACAGGAAAGACATGCGAAGTCCTAATTCATGTCTGTTAAATTCTGGCTGGCCGCAACGGAAACAATGAAGTAATTGAAAGAAGTGTAACAGAATAAGTTGCTTAAATGCTTAGTGGGGAATAAATTCTGTAGACCTATTGCTTTTGTTCTTTTAGCTCCAAGATAGCAACATCAAACTATGTCGATAAAGGCTGGGGCCTAAATAAAAACTGGAATGACTCTTTCCTGGATAATTTGTCAGAAAGCAGAAGTCTTGCTTAGTTTTCAAGAATTACTTCCAAATTTCAGCCCACTTCACAAATCACCATTAGATCAAACATTTTTTAGACTTCAAGCAGTTTAGAATAAAAGCCAATTTAACTTTACTTAATTCAAAATGCTTTTTTTTTTTTTGCTAGTTTAGAAAGCTTTCTTGCCCAATATATCTATAGAATATTAAGAAGAATCTAAAACATTTGCAAGCAGTTTTCCCCCACTGAGAATGATGATAGAAATTTAAGAACAATTCTTGACCCAATTCAAGGTTTGAGTGTATAAGGTATTTTCAGTGATTGTCACTTAACAGAGGTATACATATCCTTCTTTTAATGACTAGGACCCCAAAACCAAATGACTTAGCTTGCAAAAAGCAAAAATGAGAAGGCATCTACCTAACTGCATTTCATAGGTAGTGTAGAAATACCACAGATACTATAAAATTCATAGCTGACAGCAATGCCATTGGTATGAGATTATAATTTTATAACTATAAAATATTTTATAATAGCTGATATTAGGAGTTTTGTATAATTTCCTATATAATCATATTTCACAGCTTGGAAATCATAGACAAAAACTGACTCTTACAGAAGGTCAAGAAAACTTAGTCTCAGTTGTGAGAGTTGGAAAAGGAAAATATACAAATAGGAAAATGCAAGACACAAAACATCTTAGTACTGGGGAAAACAAGAACTTCTAGGAATCTTGTTTGCCATCCCTGATGGTGAAATGTTCATTCTATTTGCCAGAACTTCAATTCAGAGGCTTACTAGACAAACAGAATTCTATGGGATATTAATGTTTCCATCTTGAAAGTCTTATTACTTCCCAGCAACAACTTTGCTGCTAAGAAGCAAAGATCTTCACACATTACTCTTGTAAGTTGATACGAGTGAAAATGCTTTAGATGAAAACATTAAATTAAAATTGCAAAGATGTGCTGTTATTTAAAACTTGGGTCTTTTACTATGAGGATTATGTTTCCTTGTAGTTATTTTTTCCCTCTAATGATTTGGTGGCTTTAAAAGCTATTTCCCCTCCTTTTACTGTTAAATTTAAAACTCTATTTAATGCAGTTTTCTCTAATGATCAATTCCATGAATGAAATAGCAACTACCTACTCCTTTATTATAAGAGGATAAATTCAGAATGAGCTAATTCCTCCCTTACTCTTCACTCTATTTTCTAGTTCTTTTTGATAAAACTGGAATTATAGATCCAGATAATTATTATCTACTTATCTTTCACATCTTATATATCAATAATTACCTTTGACCTTGAATTCTGTAATCACATGAACAATGATTTAGAATTGGTTTTGTGTCCTGTTGAGGTACATTTTTTTGCCTATAATTTTTACTACAAAATTTCCAACCTTGAGTTACTTAATTTTATTCATCTCTTCAGATTACATCTTTCAGAAATTTCCTCTTTTTTCTTCCAACTTTTTTAAACTGAAAATTTGAAAGGAACTGGAGGATATTATAAAATAAGAATATATTCTTTTTTATTTTCTGAGACAGGGTCTCACTCTGCTGTCCAGTCTGGAGTGCAGAGGTGCAATCATAGCTCATTGCAGCCTTGACTTGGGCCCAGGTGATCTTCCCACCTCAGTCTCCTGAGTAGCTGGGACCAGGGGCGCAAGCTACCACTCCTGACTAATTAAATTTTTTTTTTTTTTTGTAGAGACAGGGTCTCACTATGTTGCCTAGGCTGGCTTCAAACTCCTGGGCTCAAGTGATCTTACTGCCTCGGCTCCCCAAAGTACTGGGATTACAGGCATGAGCCACTGCACCAGCTAGAAAAAAGTTCTTAAGCACGATGCCCAGTAGAATATTCCATAGAGGCTAAGGGAAAAAGAATGGAAGAGTATCAATGTTTGATTGGGATCCCTTCCTGGCTTCACCCTGTTTCTGGGCCTTGCTTCTCTGCCTTGAGTCCCCACCCTCCATTCTCCTGGGTGGGCCCACCCTCCTTCAGTCCTTCACAGTGAGCCTCACCACACAGTTAAAGAACATCTCATGCTCTGGCCCCTGCAGCCATTCTTCAACTGAGGTACAACGTGCATATACTAAACCAATCTTAGGGGTCCAGATAGGTGAATTTTTATAGTGTAGCCCATTTCCCCAGGACATTTTGGAGGTCCCACTAATTCATAGCCTGGCATTTCCCAAAGCATGGTATATGTGGTCCAGCTAGTAAGCAGAGCTTGGGCATAGTAGACTTTGGTGGGTTCTGGCTTCTGAGTCAAGCGAAATAGTGCAGGGTGTACTGTGCACCCCATGGATGAGCTCCTTTCCAGGTCCCTATCAGCGCTGGGGTGAAGATGTGCTTCCTCCATCTTCGTGGGGCCTGCTGGTCTGTGGGAAAGTCTCGGGCAACACACATTCAACCTTCCCAAAATCAGATGATAATTTGCAGAGAGAGAATCTTTTAAAATCTCTTAAAATCAACCCAGAGAACTGTTTTCCTAAAGGCAACATGTTCAGGGTTTCTCTGCTCCTGGTGAAGACGGTGTTTCAGATTGTTATTGAAAGCTGTTGTCAGGGTCCCCTTGTCACCCTCCTGGCTCCAGATCACGCCTTTTTCATACAAGTGGTGCCTACCCTGTGCCTTTCCAATTCAACATCAGTCTGCTCCAGTCACGAACATTAGATACCTCAAGAATGGGCAGGGGAACTTTCATTTCTCTTCACTTAAGTTCAGCTCAAATTGTGGGCACGGCTCCTTCCCTCCACATCCATCTCTCTAAGCATAACAGGAATTAACAGATGCCTTCATTTCTCCCCTTGTGCAGAGCAAGATCTGAGGCACCAGGAACATTTTGCTGGGATATACGTGGGTATTGCACTCTTTTCATTAATGTTCCGAGCTACTTGTTGTGAACTACGGATGTCCAGGTTTAGGGCTTTCTCCAGTCTAGGAAGAAAGATCTTCTCAACTCTGATGACTTCTCTTTCTGTGCTGGTCTTCCCTTCTGCAGTATTGCTTGTTGCAGTGAACTTTCCGTCTTCATCTTTGAGTTTTTGGCTGCCCATCATTGACCCCAGCTTGATTTCTTTTTGGGGAATTGCATTTCCCTCCTTGGGTGCATTCTGTTGGGACTGGTTATCTGGGAGTCCTGCCCTCTCCTCACTAAGGAATGTGAGTCTTCACCCTGGAATTTGAATTTCCAGCAGAGTGATAAAAAGTCTAACTGTGGCTGGAGTTCGTTTTCTTCCACGATTGTGTCTGGATGAGACTGTTGAGTAGTCCCTGCTCCCCTGACCCGGGCAAGCATTCTGCTCTGTCCCAGCCTGGATCTCTAGCCTTGCTTGGATGATGCAGTGAGCTCCCTGGCTCCTGCCAGTAGCTTCCCTCTGGACTTAAGAACCAGAGCTCGTTCTCGGAAACTTAAGCAATCAAAGAAACATTGCGGATGTGCATAGGCTGCCTCTTTTTGATATCTTTCCCTCCTGTTTATTATTTTCATATCTTTTCTTCCTTTCATTGAGTTTTTCTTGCACTTCAATGATTTTTTTTTGGCAGCTTCCAAACTTTTGAATATTGCTGTCATGTGTTTGTCGTAATCTGGCCCTGACTTATTTCTTGTCGCTTCATCTTTAGCCTTTGCCCCTCTGTCCTGCTCAATATATTCAGCCACAATAGTTGGATCTTCTTCCTCATACTGTCATTTTCACTCTGACCTTCCTGCAAGCACACATTGGGTATTTTCTTGTCCTAAACTATTATTTCCTTGCTTTTCATTCGGGCACACTTTCACTTGTAGAAAATATTGCTCAAACACCATCTCTTCTTCAAAGCCTGTTCTTTCTTCTCTAAAAAATGAAGAAAAACTCCATTTTTATGCTCCCTTTATTGGAAACCCTTAGCACTTGGTCTTTTTTTGATCTGTCACTTGAATTATATTTATTTTCAGCATGTCTCTCTTTTCCAATAGACTCTGAGCTTCTCGAAGACAAAGTTTGTGCTTTACTTACCTCCGTATTATGTATTTAGTATCTTGCATAGTGCCTGACATTTTTTCATGTTCCCAGCAAATTACTGGCTGATCGAATGTCTAAGTGAATTGATGAAGGTTGCTAACAGAACACCCTTCTCTGCAGTAGAGGTGGACTCATTGGTTGTGTGTCCTTAGCCTGCTGTTGGGCTCTGGCACATTTTGAGCATGCATAAGTTGTTTAGATGTGTGACCCTCCTTTGTAGGAATTAGACAGTGACACTGTTGGTGATTATTGGACCTGGGCATCCTACTTCTGACACCAAAATTTTTGGCCTTGCCAAATATAAGAAAGCATTGATTCACTTCTCTATATAAGCAATATTTATTGAGTATCTGCAATGCAAAAAGCTCAGTACTGGTCACTACGTGAGACACACAGACAAATGTGAAACACATATGGTCCTCAAGGAATACCCAGTAGAGAAATGTGTTGCTACAAATAACCATCACCTAGGTGAAGAGTGTTGGGAACCACAAAAGATATGCACCCTAGATATTTGAATAGGCCCTTAAAACGTGGTCCATGATTCATTATAAGGAGATGAGAAGGAGGCAATTTTGATGTACTCACTTACGAAGAGGTAACTTTTTTCATTTTTCATTTAATGAAGTGTATATTTCTGATATTATAAAAGACCTATTTGGAGACTTTTCATTCATAATTTGAACTGATCTTGACTTTCTCATGGAGATCATTTACCTTGGAATCTTTAAAAATGTCTTTAAGTGACTCTTTGGATAGGAAAACACTCCTACACAGTCCAGGGAGATTTGGTTTTCCTTGACATTTTCATCAAGTTTTCACAACAAAAGAGAAAATTTAATTCAAGCATTTTGAGGTTTTGTGTTCAGGTCTTTTTCCCATGGTTACCACACAGGAGAGAAATCTGATCCATGGAGAGACAGCAGTCATGAAGAAGATCACAGACCCAGGCCAGTCAGCATGGAGAGGCACCTGTGATCTCGGCCAGCCACAGTCAGCTTTGATCTGCCTTTCTAGAATCTTTTGTAGTTGGTAAAGTTGGTGAGGATTTAGTATTTACCTCTCTTCTTAAATTTGGTGCATGAACAAAGACACACTCAATTACGGTGGTCCTTAGAGGAAATGACCCCATACGAGAGATGCGGCACGAGAGAAATGTGAGGCCTTCAGAAGATCCAGACAGACAGAATGACATCCTTGGCTTGGCTGCGGTTACCAGATTATCAGCAGTGGGTTGGTCAGGAGGAACTGGGATTCTTATCAGAACAACTGCATTTTCCTTAGAGGACATTCTACAAAAGTGTGTCCAGCAAATGGTCAGGATTCTCCTTGTAGGCCATGTGTTCAGCCATTCTCAACAAATCCATAACATTCTGAGTCAAAGAATCCCTCAAGATACAGCTAAATATACATATAATGAGTGAGTGCAATATATCTGATCTATAGAGTCAGCACTGGGGTGGGAAAAACTAGATAAGTAGAATTCTGTTTGGACACACTGCAGATAACAACATTGTTTTCAAATTTACAGACCTAAACTCAATGATTAACACATGGGTGTGCATTTGTTTACTTATCATCCATCTGCCCATCCTACAAATTAGATTGCATTTATGAATATTTATTGAGTACCTGTTATAAAGAATTGTACCTAATATTTTTTCTGGGGAGTACAGATAATTTACGTCAAAAAGAGCTCTGCCTTTAAGAGTTTTCCAATGTAGTTGAGAAATTAAGACATATATATGCAAAATAATAAGAGTATGAGTGGTAAGAATGGCTGAAAGTGGCAGGGGAAGGTTTCTCCATGGTGTTGCAGATCCAGTGTTAAAGGAATCGTGCCAAGAGACACTCAGGGGAACAGGTCTCTGCACACCTTTGGGACCACTGCAGGACTTGGGGGGCAGGAATTGAGGTAACATTTGGAGGGGTTAGCAGGGTTTGCCTGGTCTATAGAGGAGGAGGGAAGGTATTAAGGGAGAATTCTCAGCTTGAGCGAAAGTCTAAAGACCAGAAAATGCCCAGGATAGACTGGGGTAATGAGTGAGCCAGCTGCATAGGGTATATATAGAGAGGAAGAGGTGGGAGGTGAGAATGGAAGATACTCTGGGGCCAGACTGGAGAGGTGAAATTAGATTATCTGTGTCTTAAAGGGCACACAAGTCAAAAAACGTAGAAGTAAGTTTTTCCTTTAAACCGTATAATTTTAATTTTTCTATTAACTTGCAGGCATAGCCTCGTATCATGAAAACACCGAAAAATTGGCAATGAGAGGCCTTGGAGTTCATGGCTGTCAGCTGGTCCACAGCAAATCCCATTCTCCCTGGGCAAAAGCACAGGAATGAATAGCCACTCAGGCCCCATCCAGCCCTGAGATCTTCAAGCCTCTTTGCTCCCTGTCAAATATCCTGGGTGAAGTGGTGCATTGTCCCACAAGTGGACCATTTTTGGAAAGCACAGTGCTCATCATTTGGAAAGCACAGGGCTCATCATTTGGAGAAATCGGAGTGACTGATTTCTGCTTTTATCTCTGTATTGAAAAAAAGGAAGAAAGAAAAAAGAAACAGGCAGGTGAGCCCAGAGAAAACAAAAACCCATTTGATAAACATTCTCCCAGTCATTAGTAAATTCTGACAAAAGAGACATCTCAATCCTCAAATACCAATGGGTGGTAGACAGCAGTGAGAAGCATTCTGTCCAGCAAATCCTCCCTGCCTTGGAGCAGCTTTTGTTGGGTGGTACTCCAATTCCATCTGTGGCAGCCAGGGGAGCTTCACTGAGAGCCCTGAGGGCAGAGCATGAATGGCAGGTCTTAGGCAAGGCTCTGATGAGCTTCATGTTTCAATGTGCTTTCCAGGAAGGCACCCGAGAATTTGAGAATGAACACAACAGTGCACACCTTTATTGAGTGGGCAAGTCGTTACTTCCTCCCAAGAAACAAAACAGAATTAAAGACTTTTTTTCTTTTCTTTTTGAGATGGAGTCTCGTCTAGGTTGGAGTGCAGTGGCACGATCTGGGCTCACTGGAACCTCCACCTCCCAGGTTCAAGCGATTCTCCTGCCTCAGCCTCCTGAGTAGCTGGGACTACAGGCACCCGCCACCATGCCTGGCTAATTTTGTATTTTTAGTAGAGACGGAGTTTCACCATGTTGGTCAGGCTGGTCTCAAACTCCTGACCTCATGATCCACCCACCTTGGCCTCCCAAAGTGTTGGAATTACAGGCATGAGCCACTGCACCTTGCCAGAATTAAAGACATTTTAAGAAGAAAGGCCAATCTGTCTCAAAAGGTCCCTTTAAAATCTAAAGGGGATGTCTACTGGAAAGACAAAATGATCAGCCCCAAACTGCAATTACCTTTGCACCCACCTAGTTAATCCTCTGAAGGTATTGTTAAATGGAACATTTTAATATAAGTTTCCAGTTGGATTGGCCAGGTCATTTAAAAACAGTATCAAGTAAAAGAATGTTTGCACGAGTCAGGCACCCATCATTTACTAAGGCCATTCCCATTTTCTGCTGAAAAATGTGCAGGGCTGGGTGGTTTCCCATTATTTCTGGGGTTTGCAGCCACTTTCTCCTTTTCTGTGTGGATGGAATTAATTTCCCCATGGATAGGCTAGGTGGACTCTGTGGGATTCTGGTGACTACCACTTTTGGATTGTTTTCAAATGACAGAGTGCTCTATGGAATTAATTGTTTGAGTCATTATACAATGAGTAGAATTCCAGTATCTTCATTTTTTTAAAAAAAGGTTATGATTATCATTAGTAGTATTTTTTCTTGTTTTGAAGAGTTTTGTTCAACAATAATAAAAAAGCAATTAGAAATATAAAATCATGGAAACTCTCATACCATTAAGAGGTCATTAAACTTGGCAAGAATTGCTACATTCAAAATTTTGGTCTCATTCCCTGGTCTTCGGATTACATTAAAAAAACAGTGATTACATAAATTTTAATAAAATAAATGATGTTTGGCTAAATCTTATGTATTTCTTTGGGGAAAAGGCAAAACCTTGTGAATTTAAGATGGAGAAGCACACTTAATTCCTTATTACTCTTTATTACTGTTTTGAATCCAACTTTTAATTACCAAAAATGGATCCAGATTTTGGTGGGGGGCAGAAGCTTATACGACTTTGAAGGACGCTCTTTAAATTGTGAATATAAAGTTAGGTAGGAAATTGAACATTTATTTATTAATTATTTTTATAGTGATGGGGCCTCTCTATGCTGCCCTGTGTCTCTCTATTTACAGGCACAATTATCGCACTCTGCAGCCTGGAATTCCTGGGCTCAAGCATTCTCTCACCTCAGCCACGTGGGTATATGGGATTACAGGTGCTCACCACTGCACAGGGCTGAATGTTTGTTTAGGATGAAGAAAAATCATATTGCATCACAAACTTAGAAATTCCACAGACATTACCATAGGCAACAATGTCCTTTTAGACTAATCCATAATATGCTGCTAAAATACTTTTCCCTGATATTTCCTTGATTTTTATTGTACTTGTTAGATGGTTGAAGGATTTTCCACAGACTAGCTTCCACTTCTATTTGTTTCAAACACTTTCTCCTATCACTGAACAACATGGGACTCGTTCTCCTAACAATGAAACTTCTGGCCCTGATCTGTGTCAGGATGGCAAGTGAGTTGGCAGGGTGGGCAGGATTATTCCTGGAAGCCATTCCTACCTTGGATGGCTAGTAATACCTATCCACAGAAGTGATGCAAACTATATAAATATGTCCTTCTAGATCTAAATTAAAAGTACCTTCAATTTATCTCTTTAACCAGCATCCAAAACTAGCCCCACATCTCTGCCTGACACTGTGGTAAGGGTAACAGCGGAGAAGCTGAGGTGCAAAGAGACATGAGTCTCAATGGACTGTGGTTAAAATACCTACCTCTGCAAATTACACAGAAAACATGTAGTCTCTTGTATGTTCATTGCTGTGCTAGTCACAATAGCAAAGACATGGAACCATCCCAGGTGCCCAGCAATGGTAGGTTGCATGAAGAAAATGTGGCACATATATACCACGGAATACTATGTGGCCACAAAAAAGGATGAAATCGTATCCTTTGCAGTAACACAGATGGAGCTAGAGGGGCCAAATCCTGAGCAAATTAATGCAGGAACAGAAAACTAAATACCACATGTTCTTACTTACCTGCAAGAGCTAAGCATTGAGCACACATGGACACATAGATGGGAGCAGTAGACACCTTGGACTCCTAGAGGGTGGAGGAAGGGGAGGGTGGATTTAAAAACTGCCTATTGGGGCCGGGCAGAGTGCCTCATATCTGTAATCCCAGCACTTTGGGAGCCTGAGGCAGGCGGATCACTTAAGGTCAGGAGTTTGGGACCAAACTGACCAACCTGACCAAACTGGCCAACGTGGGGAAATTAATTTTATCACACAGAAAGGCAGAAAGTGGCTGCAAATCTCAGAAATAATAGGAAACCACCTAGTTCTGCACATTCTTCAACAGAAAATGGAAATGGCCTCAGTAAATGATGGTCACCTGACTCACTTAAATCACCCGACTCACTTAAAAGAGTGAAACCCCAACTCTACTAAAAAAAACGCAAAAATTAGCTGGGCATGGTGGCACGTGCCTGCAAGCCCAGCTACTCAGGAGACTGAGGCAGGAGAACTGCTTCAACCTGGGGACGGAGGTTGCAGATAGCTGCGATCACGCTGTTGCACTCCAGCTGGGGTGACAGAGCGATACTCCATCTCAAATAATAATAATAATAAAAACTGCCTATTGGGTACTACGCTCAATACCTGCGTGATGGGATCCGTACTCCAAACCTCGGATCATCCAGTATTCCCACATAACAAACTTGCACATGTACACCCTGTATCTAAAACAAGAGTTGAAATCCTAAAAAAGTGTGCCCTTGTGAATGGACTGCCAGGCCTTCTCCCAGGGCCTGGGGATGAGGAATCTAAACCACGGTGAAGCCACCTCTGCTAATGATGTCTGTTTTTCCTAAATGACCTTTTTTTTTTCTTTTGGCAAAAGGAATGTGAGACAGTCTTCTTCAGGAAGGTAATCCGTGTCCCCCTCCGTGTCCCCTCCATCAGTGCCTTCAGGTGCTGGGCATTTCAGCTCACAGCCCTGTTCCCTCTGCGTCCTTGCTGCCTGTAGGTCCTAGCTCAGTCCTGGTGACTTCCAGGTCATTTCCTCCCTCGCCCTGACCATGCCGGGCCCAGCCTCTTTCACTCAGCCAGGGCTTCCTCTGGGCCAGTCAGCGCCAGGCTTCTCCGTGTGACCCCCGCCGCCTGCCCTCCCACCGCTGTCTCAGCCTCACCCTAGGACCTCCCAGGGCGCTCAGCAGTTCTGCCTCTGTTTCCAGCAGCTTCTCCACACCTCCATCTTCCCACCGTGCAGCCTGGACGCCACGCCTGTCGCTCGCTGCCCTCTAGGGACCTTCTGTCCTCCCTGTCAGCCTTGAGGTCGGCTCTCATCAGAAGCGCAGGACTCACTCATTGCCCCCTCGCCTCCCACACCCACCTCCCACTCAGGAAATAAAGACTCTCCTCTGCCACTCCCGCAGTTTACTCTGGCTAAAATCAACAGTGGCTCTTGATTGATAAATCCTGTGGATACTTAATTTTTGAAATTATGAAATAGATCAAGCATTTTGAAAAATACAGATCATAATAGGATATACTCTCATGTGCCCAATAGTCAGATATAAAAACCCTGTATTTTGCTTAAGGTGTGTAAAGTGGTTTTTTTTTTAGCAATAAAATGTAAAGTTTTTTTTTCTTCAGTGATTATGAAATTGGCATTTATTTAAGAAGCAGTGTTATTTTATGTGTTTTAAAAATGCACACAAATGGTAATGCACTGAGTATTGTTTGTTTATCCTTTTTTTTTTTTTTTTTTGAGGTAGTCTCGCTCTGTTGCCCAGGCTGGAGTGCAGTGACACCATCTTGGTTCACTGCAGTTCTGGAACACAAAGTTCCAAAATGCTATATGCAGCACATTATTCTCTAACTTGCTTTTCTTATTCAAATCAATGTTTTCAACATTTATCCATATTCCTAAAGCTATATCTTGTTTATTTTAATTTTTTGAAAGTGGTTCTATTTTATGAGATCCTGCGGTTTCCTTGATCCTTTTCTCCATGGACAGAACTGCAGATTGTTCCCAGCTGTTCAATATTTCAAGCAATGCTGCAATAAAAATTCTAGCGCCATGCCTCTTGTGTCCACATGGTAAAGGCACACTTTGTAACAGTGTTCACAGGTCATAGAGCACGGCTATGGACACTTTACTAGATGTTACCAAACTGTCTCCAAAGTGGTATATCAACTGATGCAACCATTGGCATCATGGGAGCTTCCATTTCCCCACATCCTTGCCAATACCTGGAATTTTCATACTTCAAAGTTTTTCCAGTATTATGGATATGGAATGGCATCTTTTAATTTCCAATGACCTCGTGATGACACAGTTTGGGTATCTTTTTGTGAATTTCCTGTTTGCATTCTTCAACTGTTTTCCTGTTGTCTGGGGTTCTTTATATATTATCATTACTAATCTTTTATTCTTTGGGAGTAATTTTCTCTTTTTAAAAATTGTACGTGTGATTGGCATATCTATGGAGCCGAGGAGTTTGACAAATCATGGCCTTACAGTGCCATCTTCACTAGAAGTTCTTGGTTTTGTTTCCTATTTTGTGCTTTTTAAATGGCTTTTGAAGTAATACTTACTCACTGTATGAAATTCGGGAGTTTGAAAAAAGTGTCCAGGAAAAATTGCCCATTCCTAGGGCAATTACTGATAAAGTTTTGGCATATTTTCTTCTTGCCTATTTGATTTTTCAGTATATATTTGTTCTTTTTTAAAGATGCATTTTGCATTCTGTTTTCAGGTTTTTTTTTTTTTTTTTTTTTTTTTTGATATAGAGCCTCGCCCAGGCTGGAGTGTAGTGGCGTGATTTTGGCTCACTGCAACCTTTGCCTCACATATTCAAGTGATTCTCATGCCTTGGCCTCCAGAGTAGCTGGGACTACAGTTGCATGCCACCATACCTGGCTAATTTTTGTATTTTACTATTTTAGTAGGGTTCGTAATTTTGTATTTTTGGTTTCACCATGTTGGCCAGGCGGCTGTCTTGAACTGGCCTCAGTGATCCACCTGCCTTGGCATCCCAAAGTGCTGAGATTACAGGTGTGAGTCACTGTGTCTGGCCTGTTTTTTGGCTTATCCTAAAGGACATATTCTGTTTTTTTTTTCTTGTTTATTTTAATAAATTTCTATTTAAATATATTCTATCAGAGAGGGAAATCTTTTTTTTCTTTGAAGGAAGTTGCAGAGCAGGTTACGTGTTCATCGTGGGATAATCCTGAGAGTTCAGATGGCCTGGGCAATCTGATCTTTCTTAGTTTGTGCATAACCAAAACCCAATGCTTTTTCAGAAAGTGTCAAGGACTGTGGCTGTGGCCTCCTGAAGTGACCTTTCTCAGTCTTTCACTTACTAAGAGAATCTGGCTGAATATATTCCTTCGTAGAACTCACTCTTGCATATGAGACACAAGGGCAACATTTTAAGCACTGTACTGCCTTTCCCAGTCTGAGATTTATATTCTTAGAGTAAAAATATGTGAAGATACAAATCCAGAAAATTTTTGTTTTGTATCTTTCGGTTTATCTTCTCAAATATGAAAACCACCACTACTTTCCCCTTCCTAGTAGCATTCTTGAACTTCTTCAATTAAAATGGAATTTCTTTTTAGACTAGATGATTCAAATAATTTAAAATATCAGACTCTCTTTCAGTAAGTAAAGTAAGATATTCTATTGGAAAGACTGTCTCCAAAGCTCTGAATGAGTAGTCAGAGAATGTGCCAGCAACATAAAAATCTTCCTTCAGCTATGGGTGTCTTCTGATAAAGACATTTCTTAGCTTGTCCCTGTGAGAAATTAGTTCACAAGTCTTTTCTGTTGACACATTCTTCTCTTGTCCCAGGAATGTGGGTTCCAGAAATATGCTGAGCTGATTCTAGAAAGGTTTCAAAGTCCTCAGCAGCTCGGGACAAGTTTGTTTCTTTGTTTTAATAAAAGTTGAAATGAATAATTTAGGCAATTAATTAAAAAGAGGAATATGATTTGAAGTCTTTATAGCAGTTGTCCTGGCTTACTCTACTTGAAAATTATTTGTAAATACCCTATCCTAGCAGTTATTTGCCTATTATGATGTGGATTCTAGTGCAACTTTCACATGACTCTTTCAGCATTTGCCAATCTGTTTTGCTGATTCAAGATAAAAAATCTTGGAAAGAAAATACCTAGGCATTGAGCTGTTCTCTTCATTTTATTTCTGCTACCGATGATCATCCTCATCATTTTTCACTGAAATTCTAAATGGAAATCCATAATTGTGTTTTGGAAAACTGTTATATATATAATTTTTTTATTCTTTGGATGCATTGATTGAATTTCCAGGCAGCAAAGCTAAGTGATTTGGAACTCACTTTTCAGTGCATATCTGTGGTTACACACAGGCCCTTTTGTAACTCTTTTCTGGAATTCCCTCTCCCCCTCTTCTAAATCCCCTTTAGACTTTTGGTTAATATATGCTATTCATTTTCCTTAGGAAAATTCAGCTCTGGAGCCTGGTGACAGATCTGATTCTGTGTAATTGATGATGAGTATAAATTTCAGTTGCTTCTGTTCTTTGCAGCAAGGGCAGGGATGTAAGGTCATATTGGTGAGGCCCAGACTCTAAGACTAAGGGCCTTTTGTGTTTTCTTAAGATTTCAGGAAGTTTGAGTCGTTTATTTAGTGCAGCATAGTTAAGACACATGAGACGGGTTTCTCTGAAACTAAGACATTCACGTGTCTACCTTTTGCTAAACTGTGGAACCGTCCCTGGTTCTGATAATGTCGCAAGGCCCTATGTGAAGGTGAGAAGCTATATCTTTATGTTTATGACATTTTAACTAGGAACGGCCCAATTAACCTCTGCCCTTTCTTGAGTTCATCAGGAAATAGACTTTAAATATTCATTGCTTAATGGTAGGTTTGTGGTTATAATTACACATTACCAAAATTAAGTCTAGTAACAGGAAATGTGTGAGAACTAATCTGTAGAAACAAAAACAAACCTTTGACTTACCTGGAGTTTCATTGGAATTTCTCTCTTGAGTCTATTTTCCTTTAAGTCAATAAAAACCTGGGGTTGGTTGTTAAAATTTCTTCGCTGGCAGCCACTTTGTGGCCCCTCTGCTCTGTTTCTTCAGGGGACTGTCCTGAGCTTGAGGGAGGCCTTAGGGAACACTTAGGATAATCATGGCGGATGCCATTCACTCTGATTAGAGCTTCCTAATGTCATAATTTTTACCTTAATGGTACCCAGAAACACACAGTTGGGTCCATGAATGGATTGAACAGATCAAGTTTTGCTGTGTTTACCTCTGTCAAAGACGTATTCTCGGTGGTAGATACAGTGGGCCCTTGGGATCTGTGGGTCCCACATCTGAAGATGCAACCAATGTGGATCAAAAATATTTTTTAAAAAAGGATGATTAGGTCTGTATTGAACATATATAGACTTTTACGTCTTGTCATTATTCCCTAAATAATACAGTATAATAATAGTTTACATAGCATTTGTATTATATTAGGTATTATAAGTAATCTAGAGATGATTTCAAGCATGTCAAAGGATATGTGAATGTTATATGCAAATACCACACAATTTTATATCTGGGACTTGAACATCTTTGTGTTTCAGTATCTGCAGAAAGCCCTGGAGCCAATCCCTTTCAGATATTGAGAGACAACTGTATAGAACAAATGCTAAAATCAGCAAACAAATGAAAATATGACTTGTATTATTGAAGGAGATAAGATAAATCAGAAGACGGACACAAAGCATTCAGAATGCTGTTTGAGATGCAGTAAATATTCCAGCACTTTTAGCTAGCTTGTGCTGGTAACATTTGAGTTGAAGATGCCCAAGTTAAGAGAACAGTAAATACAGGAAGGCAAAGAGTTCCTGTCACTTCCTTCACTGGAATTCCATCTCTTTCTCACCATACATAGGAAATTGCACCAAAATGGAAAGCTGCTGGCTGCCACAAGCTAAACCATACTCAGATTTGAAATCCAAGTGTTCTGTTGCAAGTTGGGGAAACGAAGACCCTGCAGGGAACTCTCTTGTAAAGGATTTGCAAATATTCCACTCATTTTGAATCAGAACAATTGTTATTGGGCGTTGGGCAAGGATTTGTTGATTACAGTGCAGTCACAGGTAACCGTGGATACAGCCTCGTGTGTATACTCTATTGCCTTTTCAATATCCTTATCATGCTTTTAAGGTTGCAACTAATAGTATTTTTTGGGGCTTCATTTTTTTAGTGCAGTTTTAGGTTCATAGCAAAATTCAGGGGAAGGTACAGAGATATTCCATCTATCTCCTCCCTCTACACCTGCACAGCCTCCCCAGTTAACAATGTCACCCACCAAA
>NW_016813425.1:713969-716910 GCF_001698545.2 Rhinopithecus bieti
TTTGAGTTGAAGATGCCCAAGTTAAGAGAACAGTAAATACAGGAAGGCAAAGAGTTCCTGTCACTTCCTTCACTGGAATTCCATCTCTTTCTCACCATACATAGGAAATTGCACCAAAATGGAAAGCTGCTGGCTGCCACAAGCTAAACCATACTCAGATTTGAAATCCAAGTGTTCTGTTGCAAGTTGGGGGAAACGAAGACCCTGCAGGGAACTCTCTTGTAAAGGATTTGCAAATATTCCACTCATTTTGAATCAGAACAATTGTTATTGGGCGTTGGGCAAGGATTTGTTGATTACAGTGCAGTCACAGGTAACCGTGGATACAGCCTCGTGTGTATACTCTATTGCCTTTTCAATATCCTTATCATGCTTTTAAGGTTGCAACTAATAGTATTTTTTGGGGCTTCATTTTTTTAGTGCAGTTTTAGGTTCATAGCAAAATTCAGGGGAAGGTACAGAGATATTCCATCTATCTCCTCCCTCTACACCTGCACAGCCTCCCCAGTTAACAATGTCACCCACCAAACTACAGGAAGTCTTGGATGGGACCTAGGGGATATTTCTGTCCATGCTCGGTAATTGACTGAGGACCCAGGGCCACTAAGTTTCTGTCCTCACTTTTAAATGTCTAGAATGGAAATAACAGAACATGCACAGCCTCTGTATTTCCCAGAATTTTTTGACAGCAGGTAAAATACTAGCTTTTAAAAAGCACTTTATAAACATAAAGAAGTTAAAAGGTATAGTGGCTAAAATTCCAGGCTCTGGAGTTAGACAAACCTGAGTTTGAATCCTTTTTAATAGTATTTCTCCTGTATACTAACTATGTGCTCTCGGCCAAGTTGCTTTACTTTTTTTTAAACCTCAGTTCTAATTTGTAGATGATGGTGAATCACAAACAGTTAAACCCTGAACAATGTGAGGGTTAGAGGCACTGACCCACTTCACAGTTGAAAATTCTTGTATAACTTTTGACTGACCAAAAACTTAACTACTAACGGTCTACTGTTGGCCAGAACCTTACCCATTACATAAATAGTCAATTAACACACATTTGTATAACATATGTATTCTATACAGTATTCTTTTTTTTTTTTTAGTCGGAGTCTTGCTCTGTCTCCTAGGCTGGAGTGCAGTGGCGCAATCTCGGCTAACTGCAAACTCCTCCTCCTGGGTTCATGCCATTCTCCTGCCTCAGCCTCCCAACTAGCCGGGACTACAGATGCCCACCACCATGCCCAGCTAATTTTTTTGTATTTTTAGTAGAGATGGGGTTTCGCTGTATTAGCCAGGATGGTCTCGATCTCCTGACCTTGTGATTCACCCACCTTGGCCTCCCAAAGTGCTGGGATTACAGGCGTGAGCCACTGCACTCGGCCTACTGTTTTCTTAAAGTAAGCTAGAGAAAAGAAAATATTATTAAGAAAACCATAAGGAAGAGAAAATGTATTTACTATTCATGAAGTGGAAGTGGTCACCATAAGGGTCTTTATCCTCATCATCTTCACTTTGAGTAGGCTGAGGAGGAGGAAGAGGAGGGGATTGTCTTGCTGTCTCTGGTGGCAGAGGTGGAAGAAAATCTACATGTAAGTGATCCCCTGCAGTTCAGACCCATATTCTTAAAGGGTCAACTGTGGTCTGTCATCTACTTACATAGCTGCAGTGAGGATTAAATCAGAAGACGGACACAAAGCATTCAGAATGCTGTTTGAGATGCAGTAAATATTCCAGCACTTTTAGCTAGCTTGTGCTGGTAATATAGAAGAGCTACATGGTCAATATGGATGAGGCTGATTTCATCCTCTGAGAAGTGGGAGAAGACATGTGTCTGGTGACTGCAGCAGGGTCTGCAGAACCCCCTTAGCTCTGTTGCAGGCTGAGCAGAGAATGAAGAAGGGATGAGGGGAGTGGAGCCCTTTCTGGCTCCTTCAGCTCCTTAGCTCCCTGGACAGGGGCATTTCTGTCTGGGAAGCTGAACTCTAGCATTGAGCGAAACATGCCTATTGGCAGCAAGGCCAGCATCCTGCTGTCCCAGGCTGTCACTAGACTCTCCCTTTCCCACACAGCCTTTTTCTTCTCCCCAAGACAACTCCCTTCCCCTCCCCCAGGCCCAGCACCTATCCAGGTCACATTCCTGGCACACTTTCACTCGCAGCTGGTTGTCAACTAAGGTGTTAGCTGATAACAAAGCTATGAACTGATAAGGCTTAATACCTTGGAGTGGTATTTTAAAAGGCCAGGAAGCCTTCAAGAGCTAAAGAAATAGTGGAGTAATAATAGGCATTAAGTGTGTGTGTGTGTGTGTGTGTGTGTGTGTGTGTTGGGGAGATATTGCTAATTTGGGGCCAGGAGCCTGGACAGTCATTAGAATAAGCCCTCCAGAGACTATCTGTGCTACTAAGGTCACATTAAAATGCTTCTTCCATCTAAAACTGAAACCGATCCCACTTAGGAGCTAATTGCAGTCATGGTTTTTCTCTTTGAGATTTAATACATTTTACTCAGCCCAGGAAGCCTCAGGACAAGCATAATGAAAATGCAATTAGTTAAAATGCTAAAATATTTGTATGCCACATTCTCTGTGATTGAATAAAAGAGTACTTACCATGGTCAGGAATATGAGTCTCAAAGAGTAAAATAAAATAAAAAATACCTCTTAAGAAAAAAACTGCTGGCCGGGCGCGGTGGCTCAAGCCTGTAATCCCAGCACTTTGGGAGGCCGAGACGGGCGGATCACGAGGTCAAGAGATCGAGACCATCCTGGCGAACATGGTGAAACCCCCGTCTCTACTAAAAAAATACAAAAAACTAGCCGGGCGAGGTGGCGGGCGCCTGTAGTCCCAGCTACACGGGAGGCTGAGGCAGGAGAATGGCGTAAACCCGGGAGGCGGAGCTTGCAGTGAGCCGGGATCGCGCCACACCTGGGCGACAGAACGAG
>NW_016813425.1:717560-797230 GCF_001698545.2 Rhinopithecus bieti
ACCTATGAGTGAGAACATGCAGTGTTTGGTTTTCTGTCCTTGTGATAGTTTGCTGAAAATGATGGTTTCCAGCTTAATCCATGTCTCTACAAAAGACGTGAATACATCCATTTTTATGGCTGCATAGTATTCCATGGTGTATATGTGCCACATTTTCTTAATTCACTCTATCATTGATGGACATTTGGGTTGGTTCCCAGTCTTTGCTATTGTGAATAGTGCCGCAGTAAAGATATGTGTGCATGTGTCTTTATAGCAGCATGATTTATAATCCTTTGGGTATATACCCAGTAATGGGATGGCTGGGTCAAATGGTATTTCTAGTTCTAGATCCTTGAGGAATCACCACACTGTCTTCCACAATGGTTGAACTAGTTTATAGTCCCACCAAGAGTGTAAAAGTGTCCTATTTCACCACATCTTCTCCAGCACCTGTTGTTTCCTGACTTTTTAATGATTGCCATTCTAACTGATGTGAGATGGTATCTCATTGTGGTTTTTTTAAGATGGAGTCTCACTCTGTCTCTGTTTTAAGATGGAGTGCAGTGGTGGGATCTTGGCTCACTGCAACCTCCACCTCCCAGGCTCAAGTGATTCTCCTACCTCAGCCTCCCAAGTAGTGAGGATTACAAGTGTGTGCCACCACACCTGGCTAATTTTTGTATTTTTAGTAGAGACAGGGTTTCACCATGTTGGCCAGGCTGGTCTCAAACTCCTGATCTCAGGTGATCCACTGCCTCAGCCTCCCAAAGTGTTGGGATTACACACGTGAACCACCATGCCCAGCCAAGTATGTTTAGTTTTGTAGGAAACTGCCAAACTGCCTTCCAAAGTGGCTATGCCATTTTGCACTCCCACCTGCAGTGAATGAGAGTTCATGTTGCTCCACAACCTGGCCAGTATTTGATGTTGTCAGTCTTTTGGATTTTGGCCATTTTAATAGGTATGTAGCAACATTTCATTATTGTTTTCATTTGCATTTCCCAATGAATAATATTTTGAGTTATATTTTGAATGATGAAAGAAAGGTGATCCCTGAGTCCTCTACTCCAATAGAAGGACATTTTCTGTATCTGCAAAGACTTCCTGAAGATTTTCCCAAGCCTGTGGGGAGAAGCAGAAGTGAGTTAAGAGAACCTGTGGGAAGAAGACACCGCCAGCCACTTCCAAACACAGAGCAAAGCTCACTCGTTCGTTTTGCAAATATTTTTCGAGCTCCTAATGTGTGTGGCACTAGACCAGGCTCTATGGGCACAGGGTGAGCAAAAAGGGCCACATAGTCCCCACTCTACAGGCAGAAGCTGAGTGGGAGAGTCCTTGGAGCCATGCATATGGGGAAAACCACCTGATCAGGGAGGTCCTGCAAGGCTTCCCGGGGGAGATAACAGTTGGGTTGAGATTTGAAGGGCATTCTGGGAGAAATGGGGAGCAAAGAGTGCTCCATACACAAGAGGAAGTATGGTGAGCATGAGGAACTGAAAGGAGGCCTGCATGGCTGGAGCATGGAGAAGGAGATGGGGGTGTCCTATAAGGGGGAGAGAAAGGCAGGAGAGACCACTCAGAGCCTTGGAGAAAAACCAGTGATTGCCAGACGTGTGGGAAATTTCAGCAGCACCTTTTCAAGGCAACAGGAAAAGGGAGATTAAAGAGCTGCCTTTAGAAGGGAAAATTGGGAGTCAGGACCACTGTAATTATCACTATGCAGCAAAAGGCAATCCAGAGGAATGATTAGGAACATGGACTGAAGAGCGATTGTCTGGAACAGAGTCCTGGCTCAACTGTTTACTTGCTGTGTGACCTTGGACACGTTACTTAACCTCCCTGGGTCTTGATTTCATTATCTGTAGAACACTTTGTAGGTCCATGTGCAGATTACGTGAATCAACATTGAGAGTTTAGAACAGTGCCTGACATGTTTTAAATGCCACATAAGCATTTACTGTCATCATTATCATCATCATTATCATCTCATTCTTTTTTTTTTTTTTTTTAAATAAGAGATGAGGTCATGCTATTTTGCTTAGGCTGGAGTGCAGTGGCAAGATCATGGCAGTCTCGAACTCCTGGGCTCAAGTGATCCTCCCACCTCAATCTCCAGGCATACTACCATGCCTGGCTAATTTTGTAATTTTTTGCAGAGATGGGATTTTGCTATTTTGCTCAAGCTGGTCTTGAACTCCTGGCCTCAAGTGATCCTTCCACCTTGGTGTCCCAAAGTGCTGGGATTACAGGTGTGGGCCACCGCACCCAGTCTCCGTTCTTGATTGGGCAAATAAATGTTACATTTGGCAGAATCACTTACAGAGGGTAGGTACATTGCACACATGCTATTTAATTTCACAATAATTTCCTGGAAAAACATATTACTATTTGCATTTTAGAGATAAAAAATTTGAAAATCAGAAAGGTTAAATATCTCATCAAGCAGTTCACAATGAGTAGAGGCTGGATTCAAACCTAGAAGTGTCTGAATTCAAAGTCTGTGCTCCCTCTCAGCTAAGATCTGCTTGAAGACAAACTATTGACTATTATGAGCTCTATATGGAGCCAGCTGACAATTAAGGGGTTCTGGTCATGGGCTTGTTGTAAGAAGCATTTGGCTCTCCCAGATCTCTGCTGATTTTAGAGAATGATGGGAGCAGAGAGAATAATGCTATATGCATTTTTAACTTTAATTACAGATGCATTTTTTCCCTTTGTAGGGAAAACTATTCCCAAATACAGGCATACCTCAAAGATATTGTAGGTTTAGTTCCAGACCACTGCAATAAAGCAAATATTGCAACAAAGACAGTTATGCAAAATTCCCAGTGCACGTCATAGTTATGTTTATACTACACTGTACAACTGCAGTAGCATTATGTGTAAAAACATGGACATACCTTAATTGAAAATATTTTATTGCTAAAAAATGCCGCTAATCATCAGCCTTCAGCAAGTTGTAATCTTTTTGCTGGTAGAGTGTGTTACCTCACTGATGTCTACTGATTGATCAGGGTGTTGGCTGCTGAAGGTTGGGGTGGTTGTGAAAATTTCTTAAGGTAAAACAATGAAGTTTGCTGCATTGATGAACTCTTTCAGGAAAGATTCATTTGTAGCATGCAATGCTGTTGGATAGCATTTTCCCCACAGTAGAACTTCCAAAATTGGAGGCAAGTCTCTCAAACCCTGCTGTTGCTTTACTGGCCAAGTTTATGGAATATTCTCAGTAATTTGTTGTCATTTCCACAGTGTTCACAGCATCTCCACCAGGAGTAGATTCCATCTCAAGAAGCTACTTTCTTTGCTCAATTCAATTAGATTTTTGTCATGAAATTGAAGCAATTCAGTCACATCTTCAGGCTCCACTTCTCATTCTAGTTCTATTACTATTTCCACCACATCTGCAGTGACTTCCTCCACTGAAGTCTTGAATCCCTCAGTCATCCATGAAGGTTGGAATCAACTTCTTCCAAATTCCTGTTAATGTTGGTATTTTGACCTCCTCTCACGAGTTGTGAATGTTTTTAATGGCATTTAGAATGGTGAATCCTTCCCAGAAAGTTTTCAATTTACTTTGCCCAGATCCTCCAGAGGAATCACTGTCTGTGGCAGTTACAGCCTTATGAAATGTGTTTCTTAAATAATAAGACTTGAGAGTTGAAATGACTCCTTGATCCATGGGCTGCAGCATGGATGCTGTGTTAGCAGGCAAGAAAACAACATTCATCTCCTTGTACAATCTCCTTGTGCATCTCTTGAGCTCTTGGGTGACCAGTTGCATTGTCAACATGCAGTAATATTTTGAACAGAATATATTTTTTTCTGAGCAAGTTTCAACAGTGGGCTTAAAATATTCAGTAAACCATGCTGTAAACAGATGTGCCGTCATCCGGGCTTTGTTGTTCCATTTCTAGAGCACAGGTAGAGTAGATTTAGCATCGTTCTTAATGGCCCTAGGATTTTTGGAATGGTAAATGAGTATTGGCTTTAACTTAATGTCACCATCTGCATTAACCCTTCACTTAACTTTGAGTCAGCCTCAAAACTCTTTGAAGCTATGAAGTCTGTCATTGTCTTCACCCTTCCTTCTAGCTAAGAAAGATCTAGATGGTATGTTCTTGCAATAGAAAGCTGTTTTGTTTACATTGAAAATCTGTTGTTTAGTGTAGCCACCTTTATCGATGATCTTAGCTGCATCTTCTGGATAACTTGCTGCAGCTTCTCCATCAACACTTGGCACTTCAGAACCTTGCACTTTTATGTTGTGGAGATAACTTCTTTCTCTCAATCTTATGAACCGATTTGGCTCCACATTTTTCTTCTGTAACTTTCTCACCTCTCTCAGCCTTCATAGAGTTGAAGAGAGTTAGGATCTTGCTCTGGATTAGGCTTTGGCTTAAGGGAATGTCATGGCTGGTTTGATCTATCCAGACCACTCACACTTTCTCCCTATCAGCAACAAGCCTGTTTCACTTTCTTATCATTCCTGTGTGCACTGGAGTAGCACTTTTAATTTCCTTTGAGAACTTTTCCTTTACATTCACGGTTTGGCTGGTGCAAGAGGCCTGCCTAGCTTTCAGCCTGTCTCAGCTTTCAACTTGCCTTCCTCACTAAGCTTAATCATTTCTAGCTTTTGATTTCAAGTGAGAGATGTGTGACTCTTCCTTTCACTTGAACACTCAGAGGCCATTGTAGAGTTATTCATTGGCCTACTTTCAATATTCTTGCATCTCACATAACTGGAAGGCCTGAGGAGAGGGAGAGATGGGAGAATGGCTGGTCAGCAAAACCAAAGACACGCATACAACATTTACAGATTAAGTTTGCTACCTTACATAGGCAAAACAATTACAGTAGTAATGTGCAATACCACTAACCATAGGTCACCATAATAGATATTATAATAATGAAAAAGTCTGAAATTGTGAGAATTATCAAAATGTGACCCACAGGCACTAAGTGAGCACACGCTGTTGGAAAAATGGTGTCAAGATGCTTGCTTGATACAGGGTTGCCCCAAACCTTCAATTTGTAAAGAGCATGCCATCTGCAAAGAGCAATAAGCAATGCACAATAAAACGAGGCATGTTTGTAGCTGAGCAAATAATTGTTTTCTTGGAAGTGTATCTACTTTTAAAAGCTAAATTATGGGCCAGGCATGGTGGCTCACGCCTGTAATCCCAGCACTTTGGGAGGCTGAGGAGGGTGGATCACCTGAGGTCAGTAGACCAAGACCAGCCTGGCCAACAGGTTTTAGTAGTGAAACCCTGTCTCTACTAAAAATACAAAAATTGGCTGGGTATGGTGGCGTACACCTGTAATCCCAGCTACTTGGGAGGCTGAGGCAGGAGAATCGCTTGAACCTGAGAGGTGGAGGCTGCAGTGAGCTGAGATTATACCACTGTACTCCAGCCTCAATGACAGAGTGAGACTCTGTCTCAAATAAAATAAAATGAAAATAAGTAAATAAAGTATGCACAACACAGAAGATATGCCCTTAGCTGACTTGGAACTCCATGGAGCTCCGAAAGTGAAGTATAGTGTGCATGTGGTGCTGCCCATTGTGATTTATGATGGAAATAGAGGAGTAGGGAAGTGCATTTGCTATGCCTCCCTAGAGGCTTCAGGATCATTCTGTGGGTAGAGGAGCAGCTTCTGGAGATAATAGAATTGTCCTCCAGCTGCTCACACTTCACCCAGTCTGTGGCCAGATGTAAAAAGCTGGAGAACTTGTTTCCAGGATCAGAGATGAGGAGATGCAAGAGGCTTCTGTAAACAAAGCAATGAACTATGGTATAACCCAGTTTGTGAAGGAAGATGCCTCTGAAGAACGAGTGGAGGTCAACTTAAAAATCAGCAGAATGCAATGGACTCTCATTTCCCCACTGATTACCTTCACTGTGGCTAGTGTATAAGCTGGGCTGTTTGTTCCTGGTAAATGTCCCTGATTCTGTCCTGAAGCTTTGGCCCAATCAGGAGCCCGAGCTGTGCACTTTTCATCTCCCAAGGGTGCAGCAAGATCAGGGAAGCATACCTTTGCAAATAAGACATGCACCGTGTCAAATGGAAATGATTTCCTTGGCAGTGAGTGAAGCACTTTCATGATAACAATTTGGAATCCTGGAAAACTATCTGGACTTCGAAATGGAAAATGAGCTCTGCACTTTGCTGCTTTTGGGACCCCACCTCCTTGTCTCCAAATGTGGATGTTACGTTAAGTTGCTGGAGTGGCAGCTGTCTGGCCAGGGTTGTCTTCTGCTCTGTGGTTGCCATAGTGTGCTGAACATTGGCCTCTCATTTTAAAACTCCCAGTTCTTTCTATACTAAGGCCAGTTATAGTACTATGTTTAACCTAAAAATTAAGATTTATATCATAGTATGACAGTTGTGGTCAACATTCTTTATTTCAACAACTTCTTGATTTTATTAACTTTATTTCTTTCAACAACTTTCTATTTAGCTATGTTGTTAGAAAAACGTATGGAATACCGAGGGAGGTTATAGGACAAGAAATACGTACTTGGAAAGATAGTTTTTGTCTCCTAAGAGATTGCCCCCATTGTGGAGGGTTGTGTGGTATACCTTATTTAGCTGTGTGAGGTTTGTGTTTTTGAAGGGCTCCCCATAAATGTCATTCTCAACTCTGCTGGGGATCTAAAGAATTTGAAAATTTAAACCAGGAGAGACAGATAGGGGCAAAATATCAAGTTAAAAAGAGCAAAGTTGGAGAATGTGGCCTTAGGGCTGACAGCCAAGCGTGCTTGTGAATACCGAGCCCAGAAGCAGGCCCCTCTCCACTACCAGGCAGCACAGCGCTGGCCTTCCCCACCAAGCTTAATCATTTCTAGTGTTTGATTTAAAGTGAGACATGTGCAACTATTCCTTTTACTTGAACACTTAGAAGCCAATATAAGGTTCTTCATTGGCCCAGTTTCAATATTGTTGTGTCTCAGGGATCAGGGAGGCCACGTGTTGGGGCGGGTGTGCTGGTTTGCTACAGGTGCCATAATAAAGTACCACAAATTAGATGGCTTAAAGCAATAGGAATTTGTTGTCTCATAGTTCTGAAGGCTAGAAGTACAAGATTAAGGTGTTGGCAGGGTCTTCTTCCCTCCAAACCCCATAAGTGGGAGTCCTTCCTTATCTCTTCCTAGCTTTTGGTGGAGCTGTCAATCCTTGGCTTGCGGCTGCATCACTTAGATCTCCACTTCTGCACTTTCATGGCCTTCTCCCTGTTTATCTCGGTCTGTGTCCAATTTTTTTTTCTTCTTCTCCTTCTTCTTTTTTGAGATGGAGTCTTGCTCTGTCACCCAGGTTGGATTGCAGTGACATGATCTCGGCTCACTGCAACTTCTACCTCCCAGGTTCAAGCATTTCGCCTGTTTCAGTCTCCTGAGTAGCTGGGATTATAGGCATGCATCAACATGCCTGGTTAATTTTTCTATTTTTAGTAGCGATGGGGTTTCACCATGTTGGCCAGGCTGGTCTCTAACTCTTGACTTCAGGTGATCTGCCCACCTCAGCCTCCCAAAGTGCTGGGATTACAGCTGTGAGTCACTGTGGCTGGCCAAATTTTCTTCTTATAACAACACTATTCATGTCGGATTTAGAGCCTGCACTTATGACTTCACCTTAACAATTTCATCTACAAAGACTCTATTTACAAATAAGGTCACATTTTGAGGTCCAGGTGTGTCGCGAGTGTTCCTTCTGGTGGGTTCATGGTCTCACTGACTTCAGGAACAAAACCACGGACCTTGGCAGTACGTGTTACAGCTCTTAAAGGTGGTGTGGACCCAAAGTGTGAGCAACAGCAAGATTTTTTTGTGGAGAGCAAAATAACAAAGATTCCACAGCATGGAAGGGGACCCAAGCAGGTTACTGCTGCTGGCTGAGGTGACAAGCTTTTACTCCCTTATTTGACCCTGACCACGTCCTGCTGATTGGTCCATTTTACAAAGTGCTGGTTGGTCCATTTTACAAACCTCTAGCTCACCACAGAGCACCGATTGGTGCATTTTACAATCCTAACTACAGAGTGCTGATTGATGCATTTTACAATCCTCTTGTAAGACAGAAAAGTTCTCCAAGTCCCCACTTGACCCAGGAAGTCCAGCTGGCTTCATCTCTCACTGGGATTTGGACTTCAATATGTCTACTGGGTGGTGGGGCCGGGACACAATTCACCTCACAACTGTGAGACTTTGTGCAGCTCACAGCACTGGTCACAGAGAACACCGGCTCTCTGAGCACAGCTTTTTCCCTAAGACAAAGAGTCATGCATATGGAGTTATTTACTTCAAAGATAGGAGGAGAACTCAATGAAATTGAGAAAAAAGAACAATACAAATGAGGAACAAAATGAAACAGATGAAGACAATTGATGGATTCCTAGCTTGACTATGAAAAGAAAATGTCCAAATAAACATGAGCAGAAATTCAAAGGGAGATATTACAAATGTTACCACAGAAATGCAACAGATCATCAGAGACTACTAGAAACAACAATATGCCCACAAACTAGAAAACAGAGGAAATGGATAAATTCCTGGAAACGGGCCAGTCACGGTGGCTCAAGCCTGTAATCCCAGCACTTTGGGAGGCCGAGACGGGCGGATCATGAGGTCAGGAGATCGAGACCATCCTGGCTAACACGGTGAAACCCCGTCTCTACTAAAAAATACAAAACTAGCCGGGTGAGGTGGCGGGTGCCTGTAGTCCCAGCTACTCGGGAGGCTGAGGCAGGAGAATGATGTAAACTTGGGAGGCGGAGCTTGCAGTGAGCTGAGATCCAGCCACTGCACACCAGCCTGGGTGACAGAGCGAGACTCCATCTCAAAAAAACAAACAAAAAAAGATAATAATAATAAATTCCTGGAAACATACAACTTCCCAACATTAAACCAGGAAGAAATAGAAATCCTGAAGAGACCAGTAACAAATAGTGAGCTTGAATCAATAAAAAGTCTCCCAGCAACAACAAAAAGCTCAAGAGCAGGTGAGTTTACAGACAAATTCTACCAAACATACAAAGAAGAACTGGTACCAATCCTCCTGAAACTCTACCTCAGATTTCACCATCAGTTAAATGTACCATTTTTCCTAGGAACCAAGTGAGCCAAGACTTACAGAGAAGTGAGGAGTGTCAGCCAGTGGAGGTCCATCTTCTGCAGTGAAAATTAGTAAGAAAGAAGAATCGTACTCCCTGCTATGAGCTTAAAATTTATGCCTCCCCCCCCCAAATTAATACATTGCCTAGTCTTCCATGCAATAGTATTAAGAGGTGCAGCCTTTGGGAGGGGATTAGGTCATAAGGGTTCCACTCTCATGGATGGGATCAATGCCTTTATAAAAGAAACTTTAGGAAACCTGTTTGCCCCTTCTGGCATGTGAGGGTGCCATAGCAAGAAGGTGCCATCTATGAAGCAAGAAAACCTTGTCAAACACAGAATCTGCCGGTGCCTTGATCTTGGACTTCCCAGCCTCCAGAACTGTGAACAATAAATTTCTGTTATGTATTGCCCAGTCTAAGGTATTTAGCTATAGCAGCTGGAATGGACTAAGACACCTCCCATTATTCAATTTTAGTATCCATTGAACATTCAGTTTAACATATTAACGAAAGCTCATTTTCAGGGCATTGCCATTCTCATGAACTTTAGAAGGATAGTTTCTTTCTTGTGGGGATGCTTTGCATTTTGCTTGCAACTCATATTCCTAGAGAAAAGAGAACACTATTTCCCTGGCCATCCCAGCACATGTTCTGGACAAACTTCTCAACCTCCTGTTTCTAGTATTGGAAGTCCTCCAGGGAATGCCCTCTGGTGGGCGTCTCATTTTGACTTCCACCTGGGCTCTGTCTTACAACATCTCCTTAATTCTACGCAGAAGCACCTTGATCAGATTCCTCTATAACACTACTTAATAGTTTTCCATTCAAGTTATCCTCATAAGCATTAAAAAAATCAAACTCTCTGGAATTGTTCTGAACTTCTAATCCTCTAAGCCTCCATTCTAGGGTTAGAGAATATGAGAATCTGTTTTGGGGAGGCTTGGGGTGGCTACTTCCTATAAAATTAACAAGTCTGATAAAGACGATGGTGTGACTCTTTATTCTATTTTAGTTCAGTTGGCATCAGTGAAGGCAGGAGCCATGAATTCACTGCACGGGGCTTATGAAACGTGCCTGGCTGCTTCAGATTTTTCTTTGGAGCTCACAACTCATAAGTGTTCTCCTGGGTTAGTGATAGGAGATTCTTCATCTGTGCTGGGAGAAGAAAGATTGAGTTGGGGACAGGGATTTGGATTTTTAATTCTTTGGCTTGAAGTCAAATTTTGGTGCAAATACATTACATGAAAGAGGTAATGTTATGAAAAATTATCTATTATTAATAGGTAGACATGAATTTGTTTCCAAAATGAGACCCATGGACTCTGGAGCTGGGAGAAAGAACCGGACAACTGGTAAGCATGGGTCCTGCCAGGTGGGGCAGACCTGTGGAAGTCCTTGTTCGTTGGGAGGAGGCATTAGGAGAGCTCTGAGAGATGAAGAGGGCGTGACAAAACGAAGGAGAGCAAAAAAAGAGAGGCAGAGGAAACAAAAAACCAAATGTTTCCTCTATTAAAATGTTTGCTTTGGTCAGGCACTGTTACTTATGCCTGCAATCCCTGCACTTTGGAAGGCTGAGAAGAGAGGGTCACTTGAAGCCAGGAGTTTGAGACAAGCCTGGGCAACATAGAGAGACCTCTGTCTACAAAAAACTTAAAAAATTATCCAGGTGTGGTGGCACACACCTGTAGTCCTAGCTACTCAGGAGGCTGAGGTGGGAGCATAACTTGAGCCTAGGAGGTTGAGGCTGCAGTGAGCCATGATCATGCCACTGCACTCCAGCCTGAGTGACAGAGCAAGACACTGTCAAAACAAAACAAAACAAACAAACAAACAAAAAAAGAAACATGCTTGAATAAATCCTGTGAGAAATGATTACACAGTCTTAACTTGGTCAGTATTTGTACGAATGAAGAATGCTTGTGTGTTTGCAGAAAGGGAGACAAAGAAAGTCAGCCTTTGTTTTAACTTCCTGTGATGCCAATCAGGTGAGGTGGAACTCGAGGTGTCAAGGCAGACTGATTCTTATTTGTAGGGGTGTTTCATTTTGCACAATATGAACAGTGCAAATATTCATTGCACAGTAGTTCACATACTCTTCTCAATAAAAACCAATTTTTTAATTACTTTGGGAGACATTCAAATAAATGTTACGGTGAGTGGAGTTTTGATGAAGCACACACGCTTTTGTCATTGCATTGCAGTTAAGTGAGTAATCACTTTCCTGCTTCTGCTCCACACATCTCGATTGCCTGAGGTCTGGTGTGCTGAGTGAGTCCACCTGCACGGACCCTTATTGTGCATGGTGAATGTGCTGTGCGCAGTCAGCCCAAGTTCTACTCCGGCAGGTCAGAGTCAGCTGAAACAGCTCTCGAGTTTCTCATACAATCTGAGCTAACTGCTGCCTGACCAAACAGGCAAGTGCAGTGGGAGGAATACATCATAATTCCCCTTCCAAATCTGTCTGAATAAACATTTGCACAACGGCTGATCAAGGCTCTGTGTGTTAACTATCACGTCCGGTGCTGACAATTTATACAACCTCTTCGTGAAGATTCTCCTGGTGAACCTTTCATTTTTGCAGTTCACGCTATGACATTACTAGGAAGTACTGTTTGTGTTTGCAAAATACAGCTACATGCTTGCATCCATTCATGTTTATTTATATAGATGCTCTTAGCACCAGGGCAACAGCAGGTTTGACAGGAGAGGAACTTTTCTGCTGAAGACATACCACAGATGCCGTGACTTGAAAGAACCCCATTGTTTCTTTCTTTGCCTGAACATAGCTAAGCAAGAAGGTTTTTTTGAGAAACAGTAACATGAAGAACATGGATAAAGTTAATCTTCAACTTGAGACCATTACAGCCAGGAAATGGAGGTGAATTTTAAATCTTGTTGGCTGTTATTCTGTCTTTATACCTGTAATTACTTCCCTTCCTTCCCATCCTTTCTTTCCCCCCGCTACAAAGATGGTGCCAGTGGGAGTAGAGCTGGGAACAAGGTTTAATATTGTGATTTTGAGTTATTATCTTTAAAGTCACTTTGCTACCAGGTTTCCTTGGGTGTTGAATTCAAATCACTTTTGTTTAAAAACATTGGTTTTCTTTTTGTTATTTTTTCCCTCTATTGCTCCTTTTTCTTCTGGGTGTATTTAAATATGGAAATCTTCCTCTCAAAGGGGCTGATATGAAGAGTGGGAAGACTCCCACAATGAGAAAACCCTGCACTCTAGCGAATCACAACTCTTATTCCCAGGTGATTAGTGATTTGGTGGAGCTCAGTGTTCATTATAAAGTTATTCATAAGCAATGATGATCATTTCCGGAGAAAAAGACAATGATCAATTTCATGGCCCCATATGTAATCGTGACTACTTTCAGGCATTTATCAATGATCAATTACCCATTCCCTGTTAATTAAGAGCTTAATCTTCCCACTCATGTAATGTGAACAATGGTGCACTGTTGCAAGCTGCCTATTATATTTCCTCAGGACAAAGACCAAAGTAACTGGTCAGGGAGCGCTCAGAGCTGTCACAGTGGATTTCCTGCCTCTCCAGCCAAACACAGTAGGCACAGTTCAGTATTAACAGATACATGTTTTCTATGAGCTAGGATGATGTCCTTCCCCGATAAAGCCAACGTTGAACACATTTTATCTTTTAGCCTCAATATCATCACTCTTTTTTATATTTTTACAAATATGCATAGTGAATAAGAGAAGAATAAGAGAGGGAAGAGAAGAAGAATAATGTTCCCAACACAAAGAACAGATAAATGTTTGAGGTGATGGAGATCCCAGTTACTCTGATTTAATCATCACACATTGTATACAGGTATCAAAATAGCACAGGTACTCCTAATACGCACACAACTATTAGTTATCAATTAAAAAGAGAAGAAATGTCTCAGATACCAAGTTTCTTGCTACCTAGGTTAATGCTTCATTTCCCTGCTGCCTTCTCCAAAAACAGCATCTCATCACCTGTATTCCTCCCAGTATTGAGCCTCTGGGTGGCTGGGGACCCGCCATGTTCTCTGCATGGCCACTTCCACAGAGACTCTCACTTTGCTCCCCTCCTCTTCTGGAATCCCTGCATTTGAATTGCATCTTAGACTGACCAGTCACTGTTACAGTCATCTACAACCCCAGGGCCCTTCCCCTGCTCTCTGTTGGTTTTTTCAATATGACCATTGCCTTAACTCTTGGTGAGTTAAATACCCACATACTGTACATAAGCTGGTCTCTCTATTCCCTGACTTATTCTCCAAAGATCTCATTCTAGACACCACTTCACTTCCCCATTCCACAGTCACATCCTGGAATAGCTAGAAAGTTCATATTTCCATTGCAAACATCCTGGGCTCCAACTGCAGCCTTCTTCCTCTGTCACTTACTTCCTTCACTGCCCTGTCCGCAATGATGCTTTGACCTGCCTGCACCCCTTAACTAACTGTGTCCAGAGAAAATCACATGCCCAGGCTTACTACTCTAAGTTCTTTCATGACCCTGAGCTTCCAGGGGGACTTGAGTGCACGTGGCAGCCAGGCTTCATCTCTATGGTCCACTCAGTGCTCCTGGCCCTTGCCAGGACTCACTGTCCTTTCTGTACTCTTGCACCTTCTTCATTCAGTTGATGATCTTCCTTCCTTCCTATCTAACAGAGAAAGCAAAGGTGATCAGAAGAGAACTTCCACCTGCTCTCCTCATTTTTTTCTGCTCACCTATCTGAAATCTAGGTGGAGTTTCCGAAATCTCAATGCTTGACTCCCTGCAGCTGAAGGCTCAACACCACATGCAAGCTGCCAAGGCTTAAAGCTTGCATCTTCTGAAGCCACAGCCTGAATTCTATGCTGGCCCTTTTCAGCCAGAGCTGGAGCAGCTGGCACAAAGGATACCAAGTCCCTAGGCTGCACACAGGATGGGGACCCTGGGCCCAGCCTATGAAACCACTTTTTCCTCCTAGGCCTCAGGGCCTGTGATGGGAGGGGCTGCCGCAGGGACCTCTGACGTGCCCTGGAGACATTTTCCCACTTTGTCTTGAGGATTAACATTTGGCTTCTCATTACTTATAAAAATTTTTGCAGTTTTCTTGAATTTCTCCTCAGAAAATGAGATTTTCTGTTCTATTGCATGGTCAGGCTACAAATTTGTTGCACTTTTATGCTCTGTTTCCCTTTTAAAACCGAATGCCTTTAACAGCACCCAGGTCACTTCTTGACTGCTTTGCTGCTTAGAAATTTCTTTCACCACATACCCTAAATCATCTCTCTCAAGTTCAAAGTTCCACAAATATCTAGGCAGGGGCAAAATGTTGCCAGTCTCTTTGCTGAAACATAACAAGAGTCACCCTTGCACCAGTTCCCAACGAGTTCCTCATCTCCATCTGAGACCACCTTGGACTGAATTTTATTATCCATATCACTATCAGCATTTTGGTCAAAGTCATTCAACAAGTCTCTAGGGAGTTCCAAACTTTCCCACATTTTCCCATCTTCTTCTGAGCCCTCCAAATTGTTCCAACCTTTGCCTGTTCCCCAGTTTCAAAGTCACTTCCACATTTTCAGGTATCTTTTCAGCAGTGCCCCACTCTACTGGTACCAATTTACTGTACTAGTCTGTTTTCATGCTGCTCATATTTTCATCCATACCCAAGACTGGCCAATTTACAAAAGAAAGAGATTTAATTGGATTTACAGTTCCACATGCCTGGGGAAAACCTCACAATCATGGTGGAAAGCAAGGAGGAGCAAATCTCATCTTACATGAATGGCAGCAGGCAAAGAGAGAGAGAGCTTGTGCAGGGAAACTCTGCCTTATGAAGCCATCAGATCTCATGAGACTTATTCACTATCATGAGAACAGCACAAGAAAGACCTGCCCCCATCATTCAATTACCTCCAACTGGGTTTCTCCCACAACATGTGGGAATTCAAGATGAGATTTGGGTGGGGACACAATCAAACCATACCAGTCATCGTGATGAGATGCTGTCTTCCTTTCTGCTTTCACCCCTTCTAATGCACCTTGCACACTACCGTCAACCTTCATAGAGTGCACATGAGTATGGCTTGATTTAGTCTGTTTGGGCAGCTATGACAAAATGCCATCAATTGAGTAGCTAATAAATGATAGATATTTATTCCTCATAGTTCTGGAGTCTGGGAAGTCCAAGATCAAGGTAATGGTAGATTCAGTGTCTGGTGAGGCCACCTTCCTCACAGACAGCACCTTCTGTATCCTCATGTGGCGGAAGAGGCTAACTAGTTCTCTTTGATAATGGCACTTATTCCATTCATGAAGGTTTTGTCCTCATGATCGAGTCACCTCCCAGTGGGCCTGCTCTCTATACAAGCACATGGATGATTAGGTTTCTATACATGGATTTGGAAGGGAACACAAACATTCAGATCATAGCACTATTCCCTTGTCTACAATCCAGCAACCTGTCTTAGGTAACTTCATCCCTTTGGATAAATATTCAGTCTGTTCAAAATCTAGGTGCTGACATGTGTATGCTTGAGTCTTAAAGGTGAAAGTTTCCTACAAGTAGTTTTGGGCACTCCTAGGCAATCCGTTCTGTTCAATTGCAAATAGACCCTCCAAGAGAAAGAGGAGGTAGACTGTGCTTCTTAAAGTATGCAGCAATCTAAATACAGTAGTCCCCTCTTATCTACAGGGGGTATGTTTCAAGACCACAGTGGATGCCTGAAACCCTGGATAGTATGGAAGCCTATGTGTACTGTTGTCCTTAGTGTCTGCAGGGGATTGGTTCCAGCGTCTCTGGCAGATACCAAAACCCACAGGTGTTCAAAAGTTCCTTATATAAAATAGTTAATATTTGCATATAATCTACACCTCCTGTATACTTTCAATCTTCTCTAGATTATTTATTGATATGGTTTGGCTGTGTTCCTACCCAAATCTCATCTTGTACTGTTGCTCCCATAATTCCTACATGTTGTGGGAGGGACCTGGTGGGAGACAATTGAATCACAGGGGTGGTTTCCCCTGTACTGTTCTCATGGTAGTGAATAAGTCCCATGAGATCTGATGGTTTTACAAAGGGGAAACCCTCTTTGCTTGGCTGTCATTCTGTCTTGTCTGCTGCCATGTAAGATGTGCCTTTTGCCTTCTGCCATGACCGTGAGCCCTCCCAGCCACATGGAACTGTGAGTCCATTAAACCTCTTTTTCTTTATAAATTGCCCAGTCTCAGGTATGACTTCATCAGCAGCGTGAAAACAGACTAATATACTTATAATACCTAATATGATGTAAATACTATGTACATAGTTATTATATTATATTGGCTTTTATTTGTATTATTTTTTATTGTTGTATGGTTATTTTTATTTTTTTAAAAATATTTTGATCCAAGGTTGGTTGAATTTGCAGATGTGGAACCCATGGACATGGAGAGCTGGCCGTGTTGTGTTCTTTTCCTATATATACAGAGCTATGAAAAGGTTTTATTTATAAATTAAGCACAGGAAGAAATTAAAAACAATAACTAGTAATAAAATATAACAATTACAACAGTGTGCTGTAATAAAAGTTATGAGAATATGGAAAAAAATCTTTTAACTCTCCCAGGTAGGCTCTGGGTGGATGAGAGGGAGCTCCTCTTGGCAGAAGCTGGAGGTGTTAAGATACACACATTTGCAGCCCGTTTGCTGCCTCTGCTGGGGTGCTGCTCATCATGTCTCATCCCCTGGTCCCATCTGGTTGAGCTGTCCCACTGCTACTTGCCTCTGGATAATTGGAGTCTTGGCCAATTGCTTTTTTGAAATAGAAGGAAAGACATGATATAGTGATCCAGATGCAAATAGGTGGGCAGACAAGTGAGGAGAGCATGTGAAAGTTCTCTTCTGATTACCTTCGCTTTCTCAGTTAAATAGAAAGCAAGATCATCATGCAATGATTAACAGGGAAATCTCTCCTCCATGTTCATGGTTAAGGTTAAATCTCTGTCACCGCATGCCATGCCCTGCGTAGCTGGCTCTGCCCACCTCACTTCTTGCTGCTTCTCTGTAATGTACTGCATGGGAGACTTTGGAGCATGCCTCTCAGTCCCTAAGTGTATGCCCTGGCCTCCAGCCTTCTGTGCCTGCCCTCATGTGGCTCCTTCTGTTGGGCTTACCTCACTTTTGTCTGCCAAATGGTCCCCTACCCATAGCTCAGGGCCAATCCAGTGGGTTACCTCTGGGGGCAAGTTTCCATGAATACCCTGGATGGAGCTAGCTATCTTCCCTTTGGTCCTTGACATAGTTTGAATGTCTGTCCCCTCCAAATCTCATGTTGAAATGTGATCCCCAGTGTTGGAAGTGGGGCCTGGTGGGAAGTGTTGGGTCATGGGAGTGAATCCTTCATGAATGGCTTGATGTCTTTCCCATGGTAATGAGTGAGTTCTTGCTCTGTTCACTCAGGAGTTGGTTGTTTAAAGGAGCCTGGCACCTCATCTCTCTCTTGCTTTCTCTTTCATGCTCCCTTTCTCAACACATGACATGCTGGCTACCTTCCCTCCCACCATAACTAAAAGCTTTCTGAGGCCTTACCAGAAGCCAAGCAGATGCTGACGTCTGGTTGTGCTTGCACAACCTGCAGAACTGGGAGCCAAATAATCTTTTCTTCATAAATTTCACAGTCTCAGATGTTCCTTTATAGCAACGCAAAACTGATAAACACAGGTCCCTTATGGTACCTTGTCCATATGCCTCTGTGACCATGTATACAATGATTTATTTGAGACCTTTATTTTTGTGTCTTACTCACCCTCTCCCCCAGGGTAGGGACCTGTCCTGGCTCATGAAACCACCAGTGTCTAGCACAGTGTCCTGCACATAGTAAATGTTCAATGTTTGTTTGTTTGAAGGCAAAAATGGATGAATGGGCAGGATTTTTGCCTTTATCTAGGTCTTCAGCTAGTCACTGATTGTAGAGATACAAAATGGAGCAATTTTTAAAAAGTGAATAGTAAACAAACAAAGAGAACATGTAATAACAGCAACTTAACTAACATTTTAAAGTTAAGTTGCTGACTAATTTCACTCCCAAGATTTAGAAATGGTGTATAAGTCTAAGTCATCACTTTCTCCCTCTCATTTTCAAAGTAGAACTTCCAAATCAAATGATGCTGACCATTTAAAAAAATTTGTTTTCAGAAATAGTAGAATATATAAAGTGCTTAATCAGAAGGGCTCAATATCACTGAAAATAATATCAAAGATTCCAATAGCAATGTTTTGCAACACATTAATAAATAATCAAAAAGCAAGAAACCATCATTTAGACTTTGGGATGTACAGATAAACTTGGTTGAAAGAATTGGTATCATCAATTCAGACAATAGCTGTGACCCAGGAAGGGATTACCAGTTTTGCTGTACTTAAAATTCTGTACTTTGCTTTGCTCTAAGTCTGCATTTCGCTTGTGCCACTAGATGCTTGTTCTAACTCTGTTTCATGTTGGGTTGTTGCTCTGCTGGGAAGATGAGCTTTCAGAGACTCAGTTCACAGCAGACAGTGGACTTTGGTTAAATATGAAGAATGCCTTTCTCTCTAAACTATAATAAAGTCCTTTTACATCACATTCATCCTGATATTACCTTATTCGCTTTATTGACTACAGAGTACTTATACAAGCGATCAAGTCTTATAAAAATTGAATCTAGCAGCAGCTACAAATAATTAAACTTCTCCTAGCTGGGACTTGCCTGTATAAAGATGTTACAAATTCAGAGTCATAACAGGGAGGGTAGAACAGTGATTTATCATTGCGAAGCCTAACAACTCCCAGCTTCTGGCTTTGTGTTTCTACCCATCTGGCTCATTGCTGAGTCCTAGGGTCATTTGTGTCCACAAAGCTTCATGGCGGGAGACAGAGAGACACAAGAAACCAGAGTAACAATCTCAGTGGTGGTTTCTCATAACTGGATCCACGCATGCCTATGTTAGAGTGAGACTTTTCATAGCTAACTTCAATTGCTATTTCAGGAAGATCCCTCACCATCTGAAGAAATGCATCCACTCTGCATTAATTTTAGAACATGCCACAGTGATATGGGTGGGGAAAAATGGGCCGTCTCTTAGGAGCCTGGCGCCTGCTTGTAGTAGCAGACACACCTCTTATCTGCCCTGCTTTAAAAAACGTAACCATTCATCATTAGATAAACTCACTTTAAAATGTGAGCACAGTCGTTACCAGATCAGTCTCAAACTATTCATTTTTGTGACAGTATTTAATTATGATCTCAGTGCAAGATAAAAGCTTCTGATGAAGTCTTTGTATATTCTCTTATAAATTTGATTACCAATTCATGTAAGACACTACTCATAAAAGTAGAGATTAAATGAATAACAATTGCCTTGAAATAAAATTGTTACCAGAGAGAGAAAGGTGTGTATTTTCATTTTCCTCGGGTGTAACAAGGGTGCTTGATGCTGCACGTGTGGGACGTGGTGCTGAGGTCAGTTCCCTGGCACTGCTGTCATCCCACGGAAGCCAACGTTAAAAGGACTAAAAGCATCCATGGAGATGGGTTCACGGTAGGAATCCCATGTCACAGATGAGGCTGGTGGGTGTCGGGGAGGGTGTCATGCCCACCTACCTGCATCAGGACCAGGATGTGTGTTTTGTGTGACCACAAGGCCAGAGGGGCTCTGGAGGGCAGATACTTCAAAGGCAGTTATTGTGTGCACAGTACGCATGCAGAAGGAGCAAAAACTGCTTGTGGGGAAGAATTTGATCAAACAAAAAAATGAGAAGCAAAAGGGAGGAGTGAGAAAAGGAGGGTATGGGAACAGGCTTAGAGAAAAGGGAAGATGAACAATTTAAGACAAATGTGAAATACTACCTCTCGATTTTGTCTGGAGCCAACCTGATGGCTACCAGGCATTTTCTATGCTTGAGTGTGAAATTCCATTTTTGCAATTAGCCCGAGTGTTTTCAAAAGAGAGGCCCGCTACTCCAGGCCTGGGGACACCTAAGATGAAGGATGAAGGATGCCTCTCATAGGCGGCCGCTTATGAGCACACAGCTTAAGCCCCGTGGACACCAGGACCTGCTGGATGACTCATCCATTCAGGACTGCTGGTTTCTCCACTCTCTGTTACAAAAATCTCGGGAGATGGAGACTCCAAAATCTCACATCTCACTTCAGTGGTCAAGCTCCTTGAGAGTGATTTTTTCCTGCTTCAATGAACAACTGTTCCCACTTGTTTATTCCTCTGTGAGAGAGAAAGCTGTTCATCAACATTAAGAAAAACCTTGTACCTGACATTGTTGAAAAGTCATTATGTAACCATATCTCAGCCATTTCAGTCCCTTTGCATATTTCTCTAAAATTGAGAAAATTTATATTAAATGAGATGCAGAGTGTATGGCAGGGAGATAACGTTTGAATGTATTTTTGCATCCAATTCTCAACTTAGCCACTTACTGAGCACCTACTATGTGTAATTAAGGCTGTTAATGGCAACATCCTTCTCTGGAATCAGTTGATCACGAATGTGATTTTGCACAAGTTTTTTTTTTTTTAATATTTTTGAGAGAAAGTTTTGCTCTTGTTGCCCAGGTTGGAGTGCAATGGCATGATCTCAGCTCACTGCAACCTCCACCTCCCAGGTTCAAGCGTTTCTCCTGCCTCAGTCTCTCCAGTAGCTGGGATTACAGGCACCTGCCACCAAGTCAGGCTAATTTTTGTATTTTTGGTAGAGGGGGGTTTCACCATGTTGGCCAGGCTGATCTTGAACTCCTGACCTCAGCTGATCCAGCCACCTCAACCTCCCAGCATGCTGGGATTACTGGCATGAGCCACGGCGCCTAGCCTTGCACAAGTTTCTTACTCCTTCTAGGTTTTCCCTAAAAGTGATTTTGTAAAATGGGGATGATGATATTTAAATGATCATCATAACAATGGCATCTTTGAAATATGTAGAATGTCAACTAAATACTAGATGCTTAATAAATTTTAAATTTTGGCCAGGCACACTGGCTCATGTCTGTAATGCCAGCAGTTTTGGAGACTGAGGAGGGAGGACTGCTTGAGTACAGGAGCTCAAGACCAGCCTGGGCAACATAGTTGACTTTTAAATTTTCATATGATAATAGCCCTATTTAGAATTAGTGACAAAATGATGAATTAATTACTCAATAATTAGGTTTGGAACAATGGGATAATCATATTTTTAAAGTTAGATTATTATCCACAAAATCTCAAATTACTTAATGGCTCTAGGTCTTCCCTAAAAGCAGAGTTGTAAAATGCTGATGATGAAATTTAAATGATTATCATGAGAATGGCATCTTTCAAATGTGTAGAATGCCAACTACATATTAGATCCTTAATACATTTTAAATTTTGGCCAGGCACAGTGGCTCATGCCTGTAATTCCGGCACTTTTGGAGGCTGATTTTAATGTAAAACACAAAACTATAGGAGTACTAGGAAAATTTTAAGAGAAATACGTTATAGCCTTTGGGTACAAAGGGCCTTTCTTAGCATTACATCAAAGCTAGAAATTGTGAGAAAAAATATTCTTATAGGAATGATTGTACACAGATAGTCATTCAAAGATGTCAGTTGCCAAATAGTTTTACTGTTAATGACATGTAAAATGCTTAGTATATAATTTTACATGATAAAAATCATGTAAAAGCAGCATACAAAACTGTTCACTCCATATTCTACGCTATTTTGAGAATGCAAATTAAAATACCTACAGCCAGTTGTGATGGGTTACACCTGTAGTCCCAGCTACCTGGGAGGCTGAGGTCAGAGGATTGCTTGAACCCTGGAGTTGGAGGCTACAGTGAGCTATGACGGCACCACTGTACATCAGCCTGGGTGACAGAGTGAGATCCAGTCTCCGAAAAAAAAAGTTAACAAAGAAATTTTAACTTTTAATTTGGGGACTATGCCACGTGTAAAGGCTCACAGAAAAATCATGATTCAGACCTTGCCCTCCAGGAACACGTTGTCTAGCAGGAGCCAGGTGATACAGGAGGGATGTGAGAAAGCCTCCAGGGAAACAGACCAGGGGTTGGGCTTGTTTGGGGGTGACGTGGAAAGGCTTACCTGGGTAAGACCTGTCTGTGAAGGGCAGGAGTACAGGGGAAGGTGACATGAAAGCCTTAAAGGGGGGCAGTTGCCACCGCTACAAGAGGTAGCTGTTGAAAGTCTCATCTGGGAAGAAGCTGGTCAGGCGGTGGCCTATTGTGACTGCATTCCTCTAAAACCAGACAGTTTCCTGTTGGCGAGCTGAGGCCCAAGCGTGGACAACAGCACAGCTCTCCCTGCTGGAGCCTGGTCTAGGAAGGAGGGCAGCAGGAAGCAAAGTCCGTGTCTGGGGACTCTCAGCCCAGGGTGTAGGACCCTTGGCCTCTGAATGGTGCTGCTGCAGGACTGTGCCTGGGGATGCTATTGAGGTCGTGGAAAGACTCATTTGGATGTAAACTCCTGGTTGCCTGAATGGCTGCTGTTCTCAAATTCACATAGATTGGACAGAGGCCCGTCATGGTGGAGGGAGCGGAGCCTGGCTCCCAGGCTCTCGGTCTCCAGCCTCCTCTTCTGCTATCAAAGCCCCAGCCTGGGCTGGCAGCTTTTCAGGGAGGCTTGTCTATCCGTCGCTATGCAGCAACTCTGATTCCCATGAAGGCTAGTTCCACAGGGACGTCCATAGAGTAAAAATCCTTGAGAGACTAAACTGAGATTAAGTGGTAGGAAGCCTAGAACAGCAGTCCCTGACTGGATAGAAAATCAACAGATCCCTCAGAGAACAACACCCCTGGCCACACCCCTCCTCCAAGGGCCGAGGTAGGTCAGTCGTGCAAATGACAAAGCCAGTGGCTCCCTGGGCTTGGCTCTGCGTCTCAGGGGCCATCAGTGTGTGCGTGACATCCAGCATGAAGAATGAGTTTGAATGGATCAGTGCCACCGAGACTCCTAATCTGTTTTGGAGAAGGAAATGCAGTTGACATAATTTCTGTCATGGGCTGTGTGCCCCATGCTCTCACATTACCATGACTCACCTTGCAGGAAACTGATGTATAGCTGTGGGTTGTGCTGGACCAGGGAACAATACCATTTTCAATGCTGAGAGGGGGAAAGAGTTTGCCAGACACATGGGCCTTGGGAGTGGTTTCGATGTCTGCCAGGCGTCAGGTGGCCTCCCTCAAATCCCAGAGTCTTGTTCACGTCACCACAGAGCATCAGCCGAGGCAAACACCACCTTCCTCGCTAAGCATTTGCCGTCCCCTGGTGGTTTCTGCAATAAAATAATAATCACTGCTCTTTCCTGAGAGCTAACTCAAAGCCCTGCATGTTGCATCATCTTCAATGCCCGTCAGACCTAAAAGGCAGGATGATCACCACCATTTTGTAGATGAGGAAACTGAGGCTCAGGGAGTTTTCAGGACTTGTCTGGGTTTGCACAAGCTTGGAAAAAGATTTGAACACAGGTAGGTCTAACAAAGCTCTTCTGTTTTTCTCCACCATATTATGCTTTACGTTGTTCTAAAATTTGAGATCTGTGTGTCCGTTACAGCCTTTGTTTTTTTAGAATTGGAGTTCTCAAGAGACATTTGGGTCACACGGTGACTGTGCTGGAACTCCCAGCCACCTCCACTGGCTCCCTTCACCCAAACTGTAATCTTCTTGTTACTTTCCAGTCATTTGTCCTGAAATCTCATCAGAGGTGAAATATTTCCTACCCTATTTCCATACTCTCTGTTTTTTCTTCAGAGACAGAGTTTTGCTCTGTCACCCAGGCTGGAGTGCAGTGACATAATCACAGCCCACTGCAGCCTCAAACTCCTGAGCTCAAATGGTCCTCCTGCCTCAGCCTCCTGAGTAGCTGGGACTACAGGTGCTTGTCACCACACCTGGCTTATTTTTGTCTTTTTGGTAAAGATGGGGTCTCACTGTGTTGCCCAGGCTGGCCTCAATCTCCTAGCCCCAAGCACTCCCCTTGCTCTGGTCTCCCGAAGTTCTGGGATTACAGGCATGAGCCATCTCACCCAGCCTCTATTTTCATATTGTTTAACTGCACATTTCCCTGAGCTAGTCTCAGATTCTGCTCTCTGTTTTTCTTACTGATTGTGCAGATTTTGAATGAAGCCTCTCTCTTCTGCACATTTGCCTTCCCCAGATAGAGCTTGCTGTGGAAGTAAAATTTCAAAATAATCCTCCAACGTGATTGTGGCCTAGAGGAGCAGAGCAGCGGTGGGAACAATTTAATTCCTAATACAGTCCATACCTCTAACTCGCTGCGTGTGTGCCACTGAAACGCAGAGAAGTTGCTAGAACTCCTCCACTCCTGCAGAGCCGTTGCCTCTATGAGCCTGTGTGACAATGTTTGCTCTCCCTGCTGTCACTTTGCACTTCCTCGAGTCTCTTTGGATGGCACTTCATGATTTCTCCCTGCAGCAATGATGGAAATATGTCAGCTGTCAAAGGCTCTGGCAGCAGAAGGCAGCTAAGAATAAAGCAGCTTCATGGTAAAGTCGGTGACCCCTAACCATACCCCGCTTTCCACCGATGATTTGCCTGGACAATGTTTAAAGCGGATGAAATATATATTTTTTGAATCAGGTAACTGTTTTTGATAGAAGCTGGATACTTTTATTATAGATTAAACTTGATAACCTATCATTCTTTGGGAGAAAATATAACAAGTTATTCTGGGTTGGTGTAATATTTAGATAGAAAGGCGTTTCCCTCTCTCTTCCAAATGAACCTCTCCAGACGTATGTTGCACAAGTACATTTGTCAAATGCAACTTCCTCTGAATTATAGAATAGATTAACTATGTTAAATAACCTTAACAAGGGCAGAAATGCAGAAGTTCATATGTGTGCACTTGTGTGAATTTCCATCATTGTGTGAAATGTGTGCTTCTTAGATACTGTACTCCAGTGAGCACTGACGTGGCTTGTGGGTGACTTAAGGTTACAGTCAGAATCATAATGTTGTTATTGGCCTTGATCTTAGTTTCACATTACCAGTGTTTCCCACCACTTGACTTTCCTATTTTAAAAAAGAAAACTAAATCAAAATTATTCACACAAAAATGCCCCTTGTACACTTTGAATATTTTTAACGTTATCTGAGTAAAGTGATGAAGGGACTGTTTTACTCCTGATAGCCAAGACTGTGCACCTTAAAGACCAATTTACTTTTATAAATGCACAAATGTGCAAATCAATTGTTTTATCACACTTCTAGCTAAAAGTCTTAAATGTTTCTAAACTTAGTAAATTTATGAGAATGAAAGTGGCCTTAGACTTTGCACGTCCTCATTTACAGATGAAGAGATGGACGTCCAAGTGAACCAAGTTGCCTGAGATCAAATAGCTAATTAGTAGATGAACTAGAACTAGACCTTGAACGTGGATCTCTGCCCCACAAATGAGCCATCTTTCTGCCAACTGCTAAATATATTCAGGTTGTGATCATTTTGGGTGAAATGATGCTTGCTTTCTTGTCTTAATTTGTTTTTATTGTGATTTTTAAATTCAAGGATATCTCAAATTACTGGCCCATTAAATTTTGTATTCTTTTGCTTGTTGAAGGCAACAGGAGATGACCAGTGCTGGGTTTCATGGGAACCAGAGGATTTACAACTTTGCTGGGGCTCCACGTACCAGCAGGAGCCTGATGAGGAGGGCGGCTGTGTTCTGAATTATTTTCAGGAAGTCTCCTTTAGCCCGAGACCATCCAGGCAAAACTGCCACAGGATCCTGCTGCTGCAGCAGGATGTTACCAAATGAGACGTTGACTCAAAGAAGGGGAGCTGAGATCAGGAAGGCCAAAGTAGCTTCCGAGAATTCAAACACTCCAAGGAGGCTGGGTGCGGTGGCTAACGCCTATAATCCTAGCACTTTGGAAGGCCCAGGTGGGTGGATCACCTGAGGTTAGGAGTTTGAGACCAGCCTGGCCACCATGGTGAAACCCCGTCTCCACTAAAAAAAAAAAAAAATCAGCCGGGCGTGGTGGCATGCACCTGTAATCCCAGCATTTGGGAGTCTGAGGCAGGAGCATTGTTTGAACCCAGGAGGTGGAGGTTACAGTGAGCCACGCCACTGCACTCTCGCCTGGGCAACAAGAGTGAAATTCGGTCTCACAAAAAAAACCCCACAAAAAACAAAAAAACACCAAAACCCAAAAAACAAAACCTCCAAAGGACATATGTGCGCTCTTGCTCTCAGGAGGCTTGCGATTGCTGGGGAGAAACTGATCACACACATACCAAGTATTGTAAAGTGATTCAAAGTTGCAAAAGGGAGAGGCAAGTTCTGAGTCTCCTCCTGCCTCCCAATTCCCTTCCCTGAATGGAGGGTCACTGACTAATTTGTCACACCCCAAGACCATGATTGGCTATTTTACAAGTAGACAAGGTTACCATGCTTTAAAAGGCAAGGCCCCGTAAGCCACCTCTCTTTGTTGGAAGTTGCCAGCCTCCGGCCCTCCTCTCATTTCTCGAGTGTGGGTTTGAGGTCTGGGAATGCTGCTGGTAGCTGTGGTCTGTCCCTTTCAGGACTGGGATTTGGAAGAGAAAGGAAAGACCCTGCTTGGAGCCCGAGCCTAAGCTGAGAGCTCCAGCCTGAGGTTGCAAAGAGGCCCAGCCTTGGGTGTGGGTTTCAAGCCCAGATGGCAATAAAGGAGCACCCTGTCTTCCCACGGGCTGGAGTTCCTTGTGAGAGTGCTTCCTTGGAAATGCTGTCATAACATTGAGAGGGCAGAATTTCAGCATTTCTCACCCTTGGCCCTAATATCCATCTCCCAAATCACCCCCAGTACCAGGAATCATTAAGAAAGCAGTGGTAGTATTGAGACAATCAAAAGACTGTTTGTTTAAGAATTGTCACATATAGCAGATGAATTTCTGGAAAAAGCGTCTTCAGCATTAGGCAGAGGTATATTGTCATATACAAAGAAAGGCAGGAGAAAAACACCAAGAACTTTCTGGAGTAACTTCTCAACAGTAGGATGCTGTGTCTCCCTAGACAGCTCTAACAACATGTGAGGACTAGGAATCTAGTGGTGAATTGATGTGATTGGGTTGGGGCAGAAATGCCATGGGGTCTGATGCAGCACAGCTGTACGTCATGGAAAATGGCTACTGAGACAGGCAGCAACTAGATGTAGAATGAATCTGTTTAAGTAAAGAGAGTGTTTGCTTTAGGAGAGCAGGATGCAGGACCATAGCCAGAAGGAGAGAGCAAAACCTGTCTGAGAGTTGAGGGATTTGTGATGTCCTGCCTGACACACCAGCACCCTTGATGATGCTGTCAATGGCTTTCTCTCAATTAGGCCCCCTGGACAGGTGGAAGCTGAGGTAAGTTGGGTAACTGATGTCTTCATGCTTCCACAAAGGGCTCGCTTTGGGCAGATGGAATATGTTACTGCAGGTCCCTGAATCAAGCAGGGAATTCTGAACACATTTGCAGGCCAGGGAAGGAAAGGTCCTTCCCCATGTCATGGTTCCACGTGCTCTCCACCATAAACTTGGAAGAATTCAAGCTGACACACCATGTGAAATTCAGGGTGAAAAAAGTCCGTTGAAATGGATAATGGAACGTGGAAGACCTGTGGAACTTGTAGTTGGACCTTTACTTCTGTCTCTGTCCACGCAAAAGCCTGTAATAGAATGTGCAAGGATAACATCCTCAAATTTTTCAAAAATAACTTTACAGTTGATCCATTTATTTTGTCAAGGGGAGGTAAGGGGACAGAAAAAAGAATGGGAAAGAGAGTGAGAGCAGGGAAAGAGAAGAGTGATGAGTGAAGGGGAATAGAAGGAATTTTCTAACAACTCCTTGCCACAAAATGATGAGTGATGGCGAATGATCTAATTAGGTCATTAAGTGGATGAAACAATATGGCCAAGGTAAACTTATGTAAACTGTTTCTTATTTAAATTACATTGGATACTTAGATCATCTGTTTAATAAAAAATCTCATTCACTCTTCCATATTGGCTTAAATCCTCTCCCCTTAACAAAACCTTTTCTAAGCACTGCAACTGGCAAATTTTTTAAGTTCTTTTTACATTTTTTACCATATTATTTAGTTGAAACCAATTGCATGGAGCTTCATTTCACGTAATTACTTCCATGGGTCTTATTTCTCCCCAAAGACATTTTTCTTAGGGAGGAAGAAACCAAGCTACAAACGTTTTCTCATGTTTTCTATTCTGTGTTCTGTGCAGTAGATGCTGCTGAACATTTGCCAGGAGCCTGATATTTGGAAAGTCTGGCTCATTTTCAAGGCTATGCAATTTAATGATACGACAAAACCCAACATTTCTAGATCCCAATTAAGTGCTTCATTGTCCTGACTTCATTCATCGTAATGGGAAATTAACTTACTGTCTAATATCTTATTTTCTTCTCTTTAACATAGATAGTAATAAACTAACCCATGCGAGTGTTTTGAAGAATAATGAATAAATAAAATTTGCAAGCAAATGTAAGTATAAACATGGATCTAAATGCAGGTAATATTAATTGAGACTGATAAAATAAACCAGCTAGTAATGATGTGGAAGCGATAAGGTTAAAAGTTGCACTTTTAAGTTACATGTACACATCGTTAAGTTACATGTACACATCGTTAAGTTACATGTGCACATCGTTAAGTTACATGTACACATCGTTAAGTTACATGTGCACATCGTTAAGTTACATGTACACATCGTTTTGTAAACCAGATTTTTAGTAACTAAATAGAAAATGACTTGGAGAAAATACATGAGACTTTTTGAGTAATTCTGAGGTGGGAGAGAAATTTTTAAAAATTCTTAGGATGTATGATGGGATTATCTAAGACTGTTTCTCTCTTAGTCTCCTGAACTCTGTTTATAGTGTAGACATTAACTTTGTTTATAAATTTAATGAATCAATTTTTGATTAGATAAACATGTGTATGGTAAAGAAATTCCATGAGACTAAATAATTCTTCCACTTCTGTCTCCCAGTTTCCTGGTTCTCTTCCTCAGAGAAAACTACTATGTTTCTTGAATTTTCTTCAGTGGTATTCTCTGTAGATACAAACATATTTCTAAATGTGCCTTTCACTTTTATAGCATGAATGTTGGTGTTCTAAGCAAGGATTCTACACTTTGCTTTTTTTCACGTACCAATATGTCTGGAGATTGTTCCATACATACATGTCAATCCACCTCTTTCTTTTTAACACTAGAGTCTCTGATACACACACACACACACACACACACACACACACACACACACACACATATATATATATATATCACACTTGGCCGGGAAGATGACTTCTTAGCTTGGCATTTTCAAGATTGTTACATAGTAATGATCTTTTTAATGGATTTGTCCTCTTCAGAGCAGGTCTGGGCTTTTGACGTGCCATATGGATTATTGCTGCAAATTTATGACTACATTGTCTGGAGTTTCATTCACATTCAAGTCTGTATTATAACATCCACAATTATATGACTTGGACCCTTCACCTTATTTTAATTTAGATTCTTTGTAATTCTGGACTTCCACACCACCATTAGCCTTGAACTTATTTTGAAGCTCTCCTATAGGAAAGCTAGACAAGGATATTTCTTGTCTAATATCCTGGACAATATTCTCCAGTAGCAATGTACAAAGAGTTAATGGAAGCTAAATTGTTTGAGTACTCGAACATCTGAATATGTCTTTATTCTGTTCTCACAATTGACTTAACAATTTGACTAGTTATAGGTATCTAGGTTAAAAAAATTTTCTCCATAATATATTGGGCCTCAATCTGGCATCTTACAGTGTTTGCTATTTCTACTGAGAATTCTAATTCTTTTTCTTTGCATGTAACTTATGTTTGGATCTAGATCTTTAGGTGTGTTGTTTAGGTATGTCCATCTTTGGATTTCTGATCTGTTGTTATGTGTATCTTTTTTCTTTGGTTGTGACAGACATTTGTTTAATTCTTTCAATTTAGTGAATTGTATGCTTTTGTTCTGAAAATTTTCTTGTACTATTTCTTTGACAGTTTCATTCCATCTCTCTGTTCTCTGTTTTTTCTGGAATTCATATTTTCCAGGGTATTGGGTCACCTGTATTTGTCCTTTACTACCTTATTTTTCTCATATATTTCACTTCTTTTCATGGAATGTCACTTCTATGAGGGCAGAGATTTCTTTCCATTTTGTTCACTTTGTAGTCCCACCACCTGAAACACTGCCTGGAACGTGAGATGTTTGCAGTTAATATTTATTGAATATTCATTTTCTGTTCTCTGTGTGTAGATTTCTTCTATCCTATATCCCAACCACATTTTGGATTTTTAAAATGTCTTCGATATTTCTACTTTTCAGGAATTCTTTGTTTTCTGATTTTTCTTTTACTATAACAACTTGTTCTTGTTTTATGGGTGCAATAGAATGTGTTGTGTTTCTTCTTTTAGCTCCTGCATTACTGTGATCTCTTTTGACTTCATTTTTTCTTTATTTTGGGCTCTTCCTCATGTTGTTTTCTTTTTCTTAATATCTTCTGTGAACTTGGATGGGGATTACCAACTAGAAAACTTCATTTTGGGTTAAGTGGTGGGGAGCTGGCTGTTTTGTTGGAAGAATTCCACAAATCAGAATGTGGAGGTCCTTCTCGTCAGCTAGTCAGTTTCTGCAGAAATGTCTGGGTGACCAGGAGGCTGTTTTTGCCAAGGGCCAAGGATGTAATCACGCTATACGCACAGTTTGAATAAACACCTCTGTTTCCAGTCTCATGATTCACCTTGGCTTTAAGCTAAGGCTGGGACTTTCAAATCCCTAGCTTCTCTCATTTAACTTTTCCATGAGAAAATAAAAACAAAACACAGCATCTTCCTACTTGGGTGGGAGGGGGTGGATTGGGCACTTGAATAACAGTGTTCTGGGAGGAGAGTGGAGGCCGGGTCCCAACACGGCTTGATGCTGCTTGTTTTTGATGCTGCCAATTCCTGAGTCTGTCTGGTATTCTGCTGAACAAGATAGCTCTTTTCTAAGTGGTCTGCTAACTGCCTGCCTGCTAGTTTTGGCTCCCACTGGTCTCCATAGGCAGGCATTTCACAGAGGCAAGTTTCCCTGTTCTGTCCAGTATTTCATCTAAATTTTGCTGAAATTTCACACCCACTGATGTCCCCTTTCCTGCTTTAGTTTGAATGGTACCATTTTCATTCTCCCGTTTTCGTTTTATTGGACTTTGCAGAAGGTGAAGACATAAGCCTCTAAAGGCTACGCATTGTCTTTACCCTTCAGAAAGCTCCACGCTGTCTTAAGTCAGAACGTTTAAGAACACTCAGCTGATGCTGATGGCTACAAAGAAGGCTTTGTTTGCCCCTGATAGGGGAAGGTACAGGTAACACCAAACCTTTCTTAGGACTCACAGATACTCAGGGCTTACTGCATTTGAACATTGATCTACAGTCTAACAGAAAATGAATGTTTACTAACAGCTGGCTTAAAGAGGGGCCAAAGTGGCAAGACAGAGAGGAGAAGGATGTCAAAGTTGGGTACTACATGTTTGGCTGAGGATAACTCATTATTATTTACAAAAATAAGTATTTAATAGGCAAGAAAACTCTGAAATAAATAGCAAATTTTACACAATTATTAATTTCATTGTATTTATTTTATTCTTGTCTATAAAATTACAAATATAAGAAATATTTAAAACTACATATAGATAACAGAATAAAAACGAGTCACAATCTTACTACCCAGAGGTAACTACTGATATTTTTCATAGTTTCTTCTTGTAGGTATTTTAATTTACATTCTCAAAATAACATAAAATACGAAGTAAACAGTTTTGTATGCTGCTTTTAAAAAATCATGCAAAGACTGGGCACGGGGGTGGGGGTCATACCTGTAATCCTAGCACTCTGGGAGGCCGAGGTGGGCGGATCATGAGGTCAGGAGATCGAAACCATCCTGGCCAACATGGTGAAATCCCCTGTCTACTAAAATACAAAAAAACAAACAAACAAAAAAATTAGCTGGGCGAGGTGGCACGTGCCTGTAGTCCCAGCTACTCAGGAGGCTGAGGCAGGGGAATAGCTTGAACCCAGGAAGCGGAGGTTGCAGTGAGCTGAGATCATGCTACTGCACTCCAGCCTGGTGACAGAGCGAGAGTTGGTCTCAAAAAAAAAAAAAAAAAAAAAAAAAAAAACATGAAAAAAAATCATGCAAAACAATATGTTAAGCATTTTACATGTCATTAACATTAAAACAATTTGGCAACTGATATCAAATAGTACAAATGTAACAATTGTACAATTATTCCTATAAGAATATTTTTTATCGTGACTTCTAGCTTTGATGTCATGCTAAGAAAGGTTCTTTGCACCCAAAGGCTATAATGTATTCCACTTAAAATTTTTCTAGTACTCCTGTAATTTTGTGTTTTACATTAAAATCTTTAATTTATTTTGAATGTATTCTGTATTGTGTGGATAATAATCTAACTTAAAAAATATGATTATTGCATTGTCCCAAACCCAATTATTGAACAATTAATTCAACATTTTGCCACTAATTCTAAATAAGGCTATTATACAAAAATTTCAAAATTAACTGTTTTTGGACTTTCTATTCTACTTCATGCACCACCACATCCATGGTAAACCTAAAATGATTTAGGTATTCTGAAACCATTTCCACACTGTTTTATCTATCTATTTATTTAGAGATAGGGTCTTCCTCTGTTGCCCAGGCTGGAGTGCAGTGGCATGATCATAGCTCACTGCAGCCTTGAACCCCAGGGCTCAAGCTGTCTCAGCCTCCCAGAGTGCTAGGCTTACAGGCATGAGCCACCACAGCCAGCCTCCACACTGTTTTAATTTGTAGCAATAATTTGTAGCTTTCTTTTATGTTTTGAAAAGTCCTCCTCATTTTTTACCAGAAATTTTTTGGCCAGTTGTTTTACTAGATGAATTTTATAATCACTATTCAAGTAAAATCAAACCAATCAAACAAAAGTAATAACACAATTTTGGAACTTTGATCAATACTCTGATTTTATTTTGGCTGTATTACTTACTCACCCACCGATTTCTGGCAAATAAAATAGCATTCACAGCCTGTTTCTTCATTGGTGAAATGAAGATAGTAAGATGATAACAGCATCTATCTGTGGAAAACCTACTCTTCCCAAAGTGTTTGCAGCTCAAACAAGCATCTGCTTTGAGAACTATAAAGTGCTATGTGCCTACAGGTATCATTTAGCATTTATTTTAATATGTGGACTTTGACAGAAGAGATACATTTAAAGTATTAATCTTCTTGTGTGGAGCCTGATATCTTCTTATTGTTCTTCGGTTTAATTTCAGATCTTTCCATAAAGTGTGAACAGTCTTTTCATGAAGGTCTTTCACACTTTTTTGGTCTTTGCACCATAGGTCTTTGCACACTGAAGTTTAAAGTGAAGACTGTTGGCTGGGCGTGGTAGCTCACGCCTGTAATCCCAGCACTTTGGGAGGCTGAAGAGAGTGGATCATCTGAGGTCAGGAGTTCGAGACCAGCCTGGCCAACATGGTGAAATCCTGTCTCTACTAAAAATACAAAAATTAGCCAGGCATGGTGTCAGGTGCCTGTAATCGCAACTACTCAGGAGGCTGAGGCAGGAAGTTGCAGTGAGCCAAGATCGTGCCACTGCACTCCAGCCTGGGTGACAGTTAGACTCTGTCTCAGAAAAAAAAAAAAAGGGAAGACTGTTAATGTATGAACCTGAAACATTGCAGAGAAGCCGCAAGGTATAGATTGCACAAGCATTCCTGTATTGAGGGACTCCTTACCTTTAATTTGGGAGCAGGCAGCAATGCTTGATAATACAAGCTTTTGAAGCACTGCCGTGGTTGAAGTAGCACTCTACCTTCTTGCATTTCCCAGAACATGGGCCTGGAACGTGCTTCAGGAGGACCGGGAAAACCAGGTTAGTACCATGTTGAGCAAGCTGTGGAATAGGGCCAAGCTAAGAGGCCTTCCTCACATACTCTTGTAGAACCCCAGAATTATTCTGAGAAAACATCTTTTCATTCTGGCTGAGTTTGGGCGAAGATAAAAAGGAATTGCATGGTAAATTGCCTTTGGAGATATGTGAGACACTTAGCTCTTGCCTACATAGGCAAAATGTTAAAACAGAGGAAAACATGTTACTAACAAAATGAAAATGTCACTATAGCTTTATTCAAGATCACTGACTTGGAAGTTGTAATTTGAAGATATTTTGTTAGTATCATATTTAAAGGGGCTGAGTGCAGTGACTCACTCTTGTAATCCCAGCACTTTAGGAGGCCAAGGCAGGAAGATCACTTGAGCCTGGGAGGTCGAGGCCACAGTTAGCCATGATGGTGCCACTGCACTCCAGCCTGGTCAACACAAAGAGATTCTGTCTCAAAAAAAAAGCACCCCAAAAACAAACCAAACCAAAAAAACAGAAGAAGGAGGAGAAGGAGGAGGAGGAGGAGGAAGAGGAGGAAGAGGAGGAGAAGAAGAAGAAGAAGAAGAAGAAAACAACATACCCTTAAGTAAACATTTTATATACTGAGAAGAAAAAATATCTCATAAGAGTAGCACATAAAGTTACAGTACTTAAACTAGCTACTGGTGAGTCATTTTTAGAAGAGCTTAGCAAACCATTTCACTCTGCCAGTGTCAAGCAATCTGAAAATTCAGACTATATTTTTTCTTGAAAGATCTTGCGAAAGTGAATGAAGCAGTATACTTGGTCCCTGGAATTAGAGCATTGAAGGTGCAGAGATGTTTTGTTAGTTTGCAAATATTGGAACATTGATACCTTTCCCTGAAGACAATGAGCTGTAGACAGGGAACCAGACCACTGGTCAGAAAACTTAGCTTCTGGTCCAGGCGGTGTCACTGACTGACCTGTGATCTTAGTTGGGATAATTGGCCTTTGTGAGCCTCAGTTTCTGCATCTGTGCACGATCATAGTAAGAGCGTAGCAATATTGATGCAGTTTGCCTCCACAAAACTATAAGAAGGTCCAATATGCATGCACCCTGAGAACCGTAATATGTTATGCACATGTAGGTTTAATTTAAATGCAGCTGAAGATGTAAAATTTGTCCCATTCTTTTACTAGAAAAGTATATTATAGATGGACTGGACTTGACCTCTCACTCCTTTACTAAATACTGTTTGACCTTGGGTAAGTCACCTGACTGACCTCTCTGTGCCTCAGATCCTTTATTGATACAGTGAGGAAGGTGATGATATAGACTTCACGGAGTTATTGTGAGACGTAAATAAATGTACGCACTTGGGATGGTGCAAACACAGAGTAAGCACCAGCAACTTGAAACTTACCATCTGTAGGTATAATTATAAGCTATGATTTCATATTCATTTAGTGAAATTCTCTATTTGCACTCGATCAAGTGAAACTGAGTACTGCACACTGATTACAAAGTGGAAAATTCTCTGCATCTGGTGTTGACTTAATGACCATCTAAAAACTGACAAGCTTACTTTGATTGTAAGAGAGTTAATCAGATCCATTTTAAGCTTAAGAACAAAACTATTTTGATTCAACTGAATACCCACCATGCCCTCATCTCTTAGCCACTGCCTTGCCTCTTCCTCTGGCTCAGCACCCACATCACATACGCATGGTGCTGCTGCGATCTCACTTTCTTCTTTCTCCTCCACCTGCCTCAATCCAGCCTCCAGCCCCAACAGTGCCCTGAACTGAAACACCAGATTTACCTGTAATCACCATGTTGGTGAATCTGTTGGGGAGTTTCCAATAATCTTTCCTGACCTTTGAGAGGCATTTAATGCAGTGGACCACTCCCTCTTTCTGTAACACTCTTTCCTTGCCTCCTCTGATGCCATTTCCTGTCTTCCGTCTTTGCTCCTTTTTTCTTTTTTATACTTCTCCGTCCTTCCCACTCCCCCTTTGCAGTTATTTCTTTCCTATCTTGCCTTTAACTGTGGTGGTTAAATTCCCTTTTCATATATTGTCTCCCTCTGTCTGCGTGACTTCATCTAAACCAGGGTTGGCCAGTAATTTTTGTAAATGGTCAGACAGTAAGTATTGAAAATATGTGGGTCATGTGGTCCGTGTTGCCACTCTTCACCTCTGCCATTGTAGGAAGAAAGCAGCTATAGATGGTAGGTACAAAAATGGTCTTAGCTGTGTTCCAATAAAACTTTATTTACAAGAACAGGAGATAGGCTGAATATGGCCTCTGGGCCATTGTTTGCCGAACCCCAATCTAATACAAGGTCTTCAATTATCCAGATGTAGACAACTCTCTGTATCCTCAGTCCAGAATATTTTTCTGCACTCCAGCTGGACTGGTGTGTCCAGCTGCTTACCGAACATCTTACAGGGATTGCACCTCCAAAGATGTACTTAGGATGGTCTTCCCTTCAGACCCTCATATCTCATCTCCCTACGATGTTCCTATCACAGTGCCTAGCACTGGAAGGGAGAAAGTCAGGCATCATCCTTGTTACAAGAGGCTTGTACAGTCTTCAGACACTCTGAAGCCAACCTGTGTGGATTCCAATCTCAGCTCTACAACTTACTCCTTCTGGGACAGGGGTGAGTTAATTAATCTCTCATGCCTTCATCTGTAACATGGAGGTAGTGATAATTGAACAATACACACCCATGGTAGGTGATATGTTGCTTTGGGCTTTATTATGGCTATTATTATTTCTTTCTTTCACTTTCATTCACAGGCAATCAATCAAGGAGTGTTGATTTTACTCATTAAGTAGCTGTTGAATCTATACATCCATCTCTACACTCTATTGTCTCTGCTGGTTGAATCGAGACCATCTCTTGCCCAGGGCACTGTGAGAGCCACCTAGCTGTTCTCTCTGTTTTCTCTTGCTCACTCCCAATCTGCTCTCCACAGTGCTCACAGGGGAATCTTAGAGATGTCAATCTGCATATACCATTGCCTTCTTAGAACTCTCCAGTGGTTTCCATTGCTCGTGGGATAAAATCTCCATCTAAAGAGCTCCCCTGGCCTGGTCCTGGCCTTCCCTTCAGCCTCACCTGCCACCTATCCCCAGACCTGCCTCTCTTGCATCCACCACCCTGACTTCTGCTTCAAGTGTCCAGCTTCCTTCCCACCTCAGGGCCTTTGCACCTACCGTCCTATTTGCCCCACCAGCTGCATCTAGTTCATGCCTCCTCCAGCACTCATCCTTGCATGGACGACCCTGCATTGCCTTTCATGCCACAGTGTGACACGCTTTCTTATGCGTATGGTTTAAAATTGTCTCCAGTACTGGAATGATGCTCTTTGAGTCTAGAACCGCATTGGTCTTACTCAATGAGGTTAACCCACTGACCAGGATGATGCTTTTGCTCAGTAAATATTGAATGAATGAACTAGATGCATTACACTCATAATTTGCCTAAAATCTCAGTGACTCAGCTGTGTGCCAACTTAACTATTTTGCATTTGTCCAGGATTTTATACTTTAAAGATACTTTCACAGACATTTGTTGCATCAGCCCTGGGAGTCAGGGATGGCAACTCTGATGATTTAGATTCTGAAGCTGGAGAAACTCAGTCAAGGTCACACCATTAATAAGAGAGGGGACATGGCTCTTGTAATGTGCACATTGCTGGACTTCTCTGTATACCATTCTTCTGCTTTCTTGGGCATCAGGACAAAGTATGGCCAAGAATGTCTCTAGCTGCTATAAAAGAGAAGCCACTGCTACACTGAGACCAGCTAAGGTTCACCTTTGTCATCTGAGAAATCAGACCTGGAAGAAGTATCTGCAGAGTCCACAGGATCAGGGGATTAGGATAAGCCTGAGGTGGGAAGAAAGTGCGGTGTTGGTGCCCTTAGACCTCAGTGAGGGAACTAAATGAGAGAAGCAGTCTGTTCATGCATCCGAGGGTGAGCAAGCCCAGCTATCTGTGATGTCCAGCATTTGGTGTGGTGGGATCCAAAGGCCACATGACCTGACCTCTTCCCTCAATAAATGAGAAAATATAAAGCAAATGAGCATGTGAGAATACATCAAACATACCACTATTTCATAAGCCAAATGAGCTACATAATGTCACATGCTTTTGATTTTTTTGCAAAATGTAAACAGTATCAAAGTTTGAACATTGGAAAGAGTTGGACAGGTGGAAGAGACAGATTAAATTTGTTCATTAAAAATATGTCTTGGGCGCCTACCACATGTCAAGCCCTTATCTAAGCCCTGGGGTTGCAGCAGTGAACAAAATGGCACCGTTCCTGCTTTTATGGAAATGTAAGGATAGAGAACAAGCAAGGCATGTTCCAGAGAGTGATACCTTTGCCTAGAATCGTGCTATCCAATATAGCTGCAACTAGCCACTTGGGGCTACTTAGATTTAAATCCATTAAACCCAAGATAAAATAGCAAAAACAAAAACAAACAAACAAAAAAGGAACCAAAAATTCGGTTCTATAGTCACACAAGTCACATTTCAAGTACTCAACAACCACATATGTCCAGTGGCTACCATATTGAACTGAACAGATATAGAACATTTCTATCATCACAGAAAGTTTTGTTAGACATTGCTGGCCAGGGATGTAATATTTAGGTTGAAAACTGTCTATGAAATGAAGAACTGGTCTTGGTTGACAGGCTGGAGTTGGGGAAGATATGCTTGACCTAGGGTGGGGTCTTCCCCAGGCAGTGACTGTAGAATAGGAGATGGATCTTGCAGGTGGCAGCAGAATTGCAGGTGAGGGCAGTAGTTGGCGATGACTCTGAGCTTCCCTCCTGAGTGACCAGAGGGTGGGGTCACCTGAGTGACCAGACATGGAAGAATTAAGAAGAGAAGCAGTTCTAGGCACCATATGATAAGAGCAGTTTTAGACAGGGTCTGCTTAAAAACAAAGGAAAAAGCAAGTATCAATGTGTAGCAGGCAGTGGAAGATGAGATTGGAGAGAGAGAGAGAGTGTGCAGCTATTTTGTCTAAGATAAGTAGCTCATGAGTTAGTCAGCCAAAGTTCTAGACAGGACTGCCCATATCATCTTTAACCTAACTTGCCTGATTTTCTAGCTCAACTGGTGTGAAAAATGTAGAATTTGAAAGTCTGTGTTTTGAAAACCAAAATTGAGCCTTAGCTTTCAAGCCTAAAACTAAGAATTTAAATGATTTAAAAAAATTTCTCATTAAGATTAAATATGATAATGGGCCAGACGTGGTGGCTCATACCTATAATCCCAGCACTTTGGGAGACTGAGGCAGGAGGATCACTTGAAGCCAGGAGTTCAAGACCAGCTGAGCAACAAAGTGAGATACTGTTTCTGAAAACAAAACAAAACAGATTAGACATGCAAATAAGTGCCTAGCACCATCTCTGGTCCTGAGTTGGTGATTCATATAGGATGGTGGTCTCCATATAGAGTGGTGCTCCCCCTTTCTAGCCTGGGAATAGATAACAGCAAATCCCTGATGAATGCCTCATAATTCAGCTGGACTCTGCAGTTGTGTGTATCCAATGGAGCCATAGCTAGCTGTGTGACACTGAGCTCTCATTCCTGATGGGGTGATGGCAGCTCCCTGTCAACCAGAGGATCAACAAGGGCAGAGAAGGAGCTCTGGGCTATTGTCAGTGACTCTGGCTTCTGTCTCCCCAGTGGTGTGACCGGGTCACAGGATTATTCCACATGTGTAAAATGAGAAAGTTGAACCGGCAGATTTCAAAGGTTCTTTCCAATCTCGATTCTGTGATCTCAGCACTCAGGCCCAGGAGGGATCTTCTATAGATTGTCACCTCTCAGACTGTCACCTGTCAGACTTGGGTCTGAGATTGAGAAGGTAGCTATGCTTATGCAACTTGAAATACTTTAAAAAAATCATGTATTCATCTAGGCACACTTTTCCAGTAGACATTGAATAATCATGGAACGGATGTGGAATGAGAATTGGCCAGTGTGGCCTTGGGACCTGATATGGTTTGGCTGTGTCTCCACCCAAATCTCATCTTGAACTCTAGTTCCCATAATTCCCACGTGTTGTGAGAGGGACCCTGTGGGTGGTAATTGAATCATGGGGCAGTTACTTTCACACTGTTCTCATGATAGTGAGTGAGTTCTCATGAGCTCTGACGGTTTTATAAGGGGCTTCCCTGACTTCGCTCTGCACTTTTCCTTCCTGCCATCATGTGAAGAAGGACGTGTTTGCTTCCTCTTCCACCATGATTGTAAGTTTCCTGAGGCCTCACCAGCCCTGCGAAACTGTGAGTCAATTAAACGTCTTTCTTTTATAAATTATCCAGTCTCTGGTATGTCTTTATTAGCAGCATGAGAATGAACTAATACAGGACCCAAGTGGTGGCCTCTGTGCATGATAGTCCTAATGTGGACACGGTTGAGTACTTTTGAAAGTAGCACATTCAGGGCTTTTGATACAACAATCGATGAAGTTGGCCTGGACCACACCATGGTGAAAGATGGATTATGCAGAGGGGACAATTGCAGGGTAGTGAAAAGGGCACTGAGGAAAGGAAAGGATGAGAAAGGCTACATCGTGTGATTGGGATGCCACCCTCCATGGAGGGCCTGGGCAGTCTTTGTTTACTTCTTTGCTTTTTTTTTAGACACAGAGTCTTGCTTTGTCACCCAGGCTGGAGTACAGTGCAGTAGCACCATCATGGCTCACTATAACCTCAAACTCCTGGGGTCAATCTATCCTCCCACCTCAGCCTCCCAAGTAGCTGGGACTATAGGCTTATGCCCCCACACCCAGCTAATTTGTTAATATTATTTTTTGAGGAGATGACGGGTCTCACTTTGTTGTCCAGGCTGGTCTTGAACTGCTGGCCTCCAGCAATGCTCCTGTCTCTGCCTCCCAAAATGCTGGGATTATAGACATGAGCCACTATGCCTAGCTGGCCTGGACAGTCTTATCCTAAAACCCAGAAATCCAAATTATGATTGGGGTTGTGGTGAGAAAAAAGTGCATTTTGCTGAAAATCCAATTAAAGGAACTATTAATTGGGTACTTACTACTCACAAAGCACTACGCTTGATGATTTTAAGAAGACAAGGATGAATCACATAGGCTCTGTATCCTGAGGGAATTTATAACATAAGGAGGTGGGGGTGGGTGGGACATGAGTGAAACAACAAAGGGATGAGTTGATGCTTCATAAAGAAGATGAGCTTGAGATGAGTGCAGATAACCAGGAGATAATATTTAAGTTATGTGGGACTGGCTATTACCAAAGAAACCCCCAAAGAATCAGTCTCTGTATGACTTCCCCACTTGTCCACAACCCCACCACCCATTATGCTTTGCTGTGTGAAAAGAAAGAGAAAAACTTTGGTAAATGATGACTTTCCTTAGTAAATCACATTTAAATGAGACAGCTGTATTTTTGTGCTTCATGCTTAGCCAAATCCTATTTAATTAACCTACTTAGACTTGTTGATTGAGGTTAATTAGACCCTAGGATTGATGTTAATTGCCATTGTAAACTGCCAATGTTATAGGCAGTATGTTTTGGATTTGGTGAAAAAAAAATTGAGGTAGAGGTCTATTTTTCTTAGCTTGCTTACTTTTTGTTTTATGCTTCCTCCCTTAGATAAAAAGGCATTCCTCCATCCCTAATTGTATTTGACTTTGCTTTTGTTGTGGGGAGTGGGTAGATGGGTTATTGAAAGAGCTGATTCCATTTAAGTCAGTAATTCCTTAGGTATGTAGGCAATCTCTTTCTCTTGCTTCCCTTTTTCTCCCTGTCTTCTGATTATGCTGCCTGAACACATGCACATACACACATGTATTCATGCATACATGTACACACATGCATAGACACACACATTCATATACACACATGCATGCACACACATAAATGTGCACACGGGCATTTACACAATGCACAAATACACACACAAACACATACATGCACACACAGCATATACATCTACACACACACACCCCACACAGTTTGTTCCTTCTAGTTTCACTCTCCAAAGCTGTGTGCATTTTTCTCAAGCAGCTGCATGCTGTTTATAGGACACTCAATGGACCAACAAAGAAAATCAGGAAGATTTTGGTAAAATGTGTGTGTGTGTGTGTGTGTGTGGTGTTGGTGGTGATAGTGTATGAGCAGGGTAGAAAGGGAAAGCAAGTAGATGTAGCAAGAGAAAGAAAGAGAAAAGGCAATGCTTTCAGAGCCAGATATATAAGCGGTATGGTGTTTTCCCTATTTTATTTCAGGGATAAGAGCTTAAATTCTGGAGGAAAACTCCTGTGCCACTAACATTGTCAACTTTTCCCGTCTCATCTTTTTGTCAGTTTCTAGGTCTTCTTTTACATCAATTCAGTGCAGCTAATCAAATTCAGCAGGAAAAACTCCTCTGCCATTAATATGGTCAACGTTTCCCACTTCATCTTTTTGCCAGCTTCTACGTCTTCTTTTATATAAATTCAGTTCAGCTAAAGAAAAATGAAACTTTAAAGGCTCTTTCTCACCTCACACATATAAGTAGACATACGTACATGTATGAAAGGCTGTGCATAATTGCACAAAATATCTAAAAGAGTGTGTAATTTGGATCTCAGCTGTCTGCAGTCATCTGCTCTGGAAGACATTGTGATACACCATGTGCGGTGGTCTCTGAGCCCACCCACTTCCAGTTACCACCCTTTCTGTTGATAAGTGGCAGTTCTCAGCCTCTGAGCTCTGACTCCACACCCTTAGCAGACTCCAGACAGGTTCGATTTCAGTTCCCTTGACTCCCTCCACAAAAGTGGCGCACTTGAAGGACACATTGATAACAACACAGTGAATAAAGTGGCAGAAAATTCATCTCTTCCATTTATCTCATGATGTAGACTTGAACTTCAGGAACACTGAAGTTGTGAGAATAGCGACTAAATCTCAAAAAGGCAAAGTGAGCTTTCATGAGCAAGGAGATGTGAGGAAGCGTGCTTTTGTGGATGTGTATAGATGCGTCTGTTGATGCTCTTAATATCAAAGTTGGTGCAAAAGTGACTGCGGTTTTTGTCATTAAAGTAATGGCAAAAACCTTCACATCCCTTGTAAGTTGGATTCCTAAGTATTTTATTCTCTTTTGAAGCAATTGGGAATGGGAGTTCACTTCATGAAAAACTTGGCTCCTCCTGTTATTGGTTATAAAGGAATGATGCTTGTGATTTTTGCACATTTATTTTTTTACTATCCTGAGATTTGTGAAGCTTGCTTATTAGCCTTAAGGATATTTTGCGGCCCGAGATGATGGGGTTTTCTAAAATATAAACAGTCCGTGTCATTCTGCAAAACAGGCGACAATTTGGACTTCCTTCTTTTCCTAACTGAATAACCCTTTAATTCTTTTGTCCTGCCCTGATGCCCTGCCGGCCACTTCCAAAACACTGTGTTGATAAGGAGGCGGGTTAAAAGTGGCGCATCCCCTGTCTTGTGCCAGTTTTCAAAGGGAATTTGCCTTCTCCAGTTTTGCCCATTCTCAGTTAATGAATATTGCGGCTGTGGCGTTTGCTCATAAATAGCTCTTATTATTTTGAGATATGTCCTATCAAATACCAGTTATTGCAGGGCTTTTAGCATGAAGGGACTTTCAAGCGAGAACTACGAAAAAACTACTTGCTCAATGAAAATAAAAGAGGAACAACAAAAACAAAAGAAGAAAACATTCCCATGTTCATAGATAGGAAGAAATCCCATATAGTGAAAAATGGCCATACTGTCCTAGGTAATTTATAGCATTCAATTGCCATCCCCATCAGCCTTACCACTGACTTTCTTCACCAGAAAGTGGAAAAACTACTTTAAAAAGGTTTCATATGGAAAACCAAAAAAAAGAGCCCATAATTTGCCAAAAGACAATTCTAAAGCTAAAAAAGAACAAAAGCTTGGAGCATCACGCTGCCCTGACTTCAAAAAAAAAACTTATACTTACCAAGGCCTATAGTAACCCAAAACAACATGCGTAACTGGCACAAAAAAACAGAGATATAGAACCAATGGAAAACAGAACAGAGCCCTCAGCAAAAATAATACCGACCAACATTCTAACCAACCGTCTGATCTTGACAAACCTGACAAACACAAGAAAATGGGGAAAGGATTCCCTATTTAATAAATGGTGCTGGAAAAAAATTGACTAAGCCCATTATGTTAGAAAAAGCTAAACTTTTCTTACACCTATGCCAAAAAAATAATTCAAAAAAATGGATTAAAGGACTTAAATATTAGACCTTAAAAACCATAAAAAAACCCTAGAAAAGAAAAACTGAGAGGAATTAAAACCATTCATGCCATAGTTTCATGGCCCACAGGAAGCTTCAGAACTAAAAAACACCAATAACAAATGGCCAAAAAAAACCAAAAGCCAAAATTGGGAAAAAAATGGTCTAATTAAAAACTAAGGAGCTTTCTTGCACAGCAAAAAGAAAACTGACCATCAGAGTAACAGGCAATCCTACAAGAATGGGAGACATTTTTAACAATCTATCCATTTCTGGACAAAAGGGCTAATATCCAGAACCTACAAATAACTTAAACAAGGTACAAGAAAAAAATCAAAAACAAAAACACCAATCAAAAAAGTGGGCCTTGCGAAAGATATGCCAAACAAGTCAACCTTCTCAAAAAAAGAAAAGACAATTTATGCAAGCCAAACAGGACACATGAAAAAAATGCCGCCTCATTCATCCACTGGGGGACCATTTCCAGAAGAAAATGCAAAATCAAAAAACCCACAATTTGAGATTTTTACCCATTCCTCAACACCAGTTAGAAAATGGCAAATCATTTTAAAAAAATCAGCGAAAAAACAAAACAGTTGCTGGAAAGAAGCATGGTGACAAAAAAACAGGAACAACTTTTACACTGTTGGTGGCGACTGTAAAAAAAACTAGTTTTCAAACCATTGTGGAGATAAGTGTTGGCGATTTCCTCAAAGGAAATCTAAGAAACTAGAGAAATAAACCATTTGAAAACCCAAGTGATTGCCCATTTACTGGGAATATTTTAACCCCCCCCAAGGATTATAAATCATGCTGCTATAAAGACACATGCACATGTATGTTTATTGTGGTGCTATTCACAACCCAAATGTCCATCAATGATAGACTGGATTAAGAAAAGGTGGTACATATATACCATGGAATACTATTAGGGACATGGATGAAGCTGGAAACCATCATTCTGAGCAAACGGTCGCAAGGACAGAAAACCAAACACCACATGTTCTCACTCGTAGGTGGGGACTGAACAATGAGAACACTTGGACACAAGATGGGGAACATCACACACCAGGGCCTGTCTTGGGGTTGGGGGAGGGGGGAGGGGTAGCATTAGGAGATATATCTAATGTAAATGATGAGTTTATGGGTGCAGCACACCAACGTGGCACATGTATACATATGTAACAAACCTGAACTTTGTGCACATGTACACTAGAACTTAAAGTATAATTTAAAAAAAGAAAAAAAAAAGAAAGTAATGCAAAAACCACAATTACTTTTGTACCAACCTAATATCAAAGCTTGGGAAAAGAAGCAGAATCTTAGCATCTCACCTTCTCATTTTATGACCCATCTCACTCTTCTCCCATGGCCCATTTGCTCCTCGTTTGTCCTTCCTTATGATCCAAATTTCTTCTATTTTTTCTGGTTAATATTATGATCACCTGGGTAATTCTATATTGCAGTTTAGACTACATTTGTCCAACATTAGGTCTTTTAAATTTTCATTGAGGTGAGGTTAAATCTGTCTCAAAGAAAATTTTATTTAGTTTCTGCAGTACTGTTGTAATATTCTGTAATTTTTGGAATATTTCCCAAATTAAAAGGACAATCTGTTTAAAAATGCATTGTTTTCTAGTTAGAGAGCTCTTACCTTATATCTTTTACTAATGCAGGTAGGTGTAGTGATAGTGTCAGTTTCAAAATATTTCAAGAGTGTACCACTTAATATTGAGATTGATGTTTGAACATTACACAACAGGGCTTATTTCATTAAATTTTAAGTTAATTTAATAGTTTAAGCTTCAATACTAATTTTAGCATTGTGTTTTCTATTTCCGTGAAGAATGTCATTGGGATTTTGATAAGGATTGTGGTAAACCTGTGTATTGCTTTGGGTAGTATGGAAATTTTAATATTAATTTTTCTGATTCATGAGCACTGAATATCTTTTCATTTATTTCTGTCTTCTTCAATTTCTCTCATCAATGTTTTATAGTTTCAGCATACAAATCTTTCATTTTTGGGGTAAATTTATTCTTAGGTATTTTTTAATACTATTATATATGAGATTGTTTTCTTGGTTTTCTTTTAGTTAATCATCATTTGTGTATTAAAACACTACTGAGTTTTGTATGTTGATTTTGTATCCTGCAAGTTTACTGAATTCACTTACCAGTTCTAATAGTTTTTTTTTTTGTGTGGAATCTCTCTCTCTCTCTCTCTCTGTCTCTCTCTCTTTCTCTCTCTCTCTCTCACTCTCTCTCTCTCTCTCTCTCTCTCTATATATATATATATGTATATAGGATTTCTGATTTGGATGCCTTTTATTTCTTTTGGTTTTCTAATTTCTCTTGCTAGTACTTCCAGTACCATGTTCAGTAGAACTGGCTAATTTTCCCTTGTACCAGATCTTAGTGAAAAGTTTTCAGTTTTAGCCATTGATTATGATGTAAGCTGTGGGTTTTAAACAAATGGCCTCTATTGTGTTGAGGGATTTTCCTTTCATACCTACATTGTTGAGAATTTTTACCAAGAAAGGATGTTGGACTTTGTCAAATACTTTTTCTATGTCTAATGAGATAATCATGTGTTTTTTCCTTCCATTCTGTTAATGTGATGTATCACATTGATTGAGTTGTGTATGTTGAACCAGTCTGATATGTTATGAAAGACTCTGAATGGCAAAAAAAAAAAAAAAAAAAAAATCTAAAAAAGAAAGACAAAGTTGGAGGCATCATAATTCTGGATTTAAAATTATATTTTGAAGCTATGGTAATCAAAACAGTATGGTGCTGGCATAAAATAGACACAAAGACCAGTGGAAGAAAATAGAAAGCCCAGTGGAAGAAAATAGAAAGCCTAGAAATAAATCCAAACATATACAACCAACCAGTTTTTGACATGGGCACTAAGAGGACACAATGAGAAAGAATAGTTTCTTCAATAAATGGTGCCAGTTAAACTGGATTTCTGAATGCAAAAGAATAAAATTGGACCCTTATCTTCTACTGTACCAAAAATCAACTTATGGACAAAATACCTAAATACAAAGCAAGAAACTATAAAACTCTTAGAAGAGAATATAGGGGAAAATCTCCTAGACATTGAACTTGACAATAATATTTTGGATATCATACCAAAACTCAGGTCACAAAACAAAATAAATAATCAGAATATTTTAAACTAAAAAGCTTCTGCATAGCAAACGAAACAATCAGCAAAATGAAATGACAACCTATGAATTGGGAAAAAATATTTGTAAACCATGTGATATGGTTTGGTTCTGTGTCCCCACCCAAATCTCATCTCAAATTGTAATTCCCAGGTGTCGAGTTGGGGGCATGACTGGATCATGGGGTGGTTTCCCCAAACTGTTCTCATGATAGTGAATTCTCACTAGATCTGGTGGTTTTATTAGGGACCCTTCCCCTTTCTCATGTTCTCTATCTCTCTCCCTCTCTCACCGGCCACCATGTAAGATGTGCCTGCTTCCCCTTCTGCCATGACTGTAAATTTCCTGAGGCCTCCCCAGTCATGCAGATCTGTGAGTCAATTAAACCTCTTTTCTTGATAAATTACCCAGTCTCAGGCAGTTTTTTATAACAGTGTGAAAATGAACTAATACACCATGTATCTGATAAGGGTTTAATATTCAAAATTTATGAAAAAACTCATACAACTCAACAGTGGAGAAACAACCCAATTACAATGTAAGTGAAAGACCTGAGTAGACATTTTTCTAAAGAAAACATACAAATTGTCAGTAGTATATGAAAAAGTGCTCAACATTTGATTTGCATTAATCATCAGGGAAATGCAAATCAAGACCACCATAAGACACTGCCTCATACCTGTTAGGATGGCTATAATCAAACATCAGAATATAGCAAGTGTTGGGAGGGTGTGGAGATAAGGAGACTCTTTTGGTGATGGTAGAGGAGGTAGGAAGTGGGGAGATGTGGGTCAGAGGATATGACGTAGCATATCTGTAGGATGAACAAGTCTACAGATCTAATGTACAACACGAGGACAATAGGTAATACAATTGCACCGTGGAGGGGATTCATGCCAAATGAGTAGATTTTAGCGGCTCTTGCCACAAAAACAATAAAAAGAGTAACTATGTGAGATCATGGAGGTATTAATTTGCTTCACTTTATTAGCCTTTTTACTACCTATGTGTATCCCTTAACATCATGTTGTATACCTTAAATATACTCAATACACATTTTTTGCAAACATTATCAAGAAGAAAATAAAATTTAAGTTTTAAAACCAGATTTTCAGCTTTTGATCTATTATATTCTCTGTAAAGTGGCTTCTTCTTGTTAAGAGAAGTGGTGCATTTTCCCATTTATTCCATAAATGTTTTAAATATTTTTATGATATGCAAGACCTTATGCTAGATGGTAGGACTTCAGAGATGAGAAATGATTTCTGATCTCAGGAGGCTCACGGGTCGTAGCAAGGAGCAGTCAGGGTTATGAGACTCCACTGACTATAGGGCAGGGCTCCAGCTGAGCCTGGAGTTCTGGGGAGCTGAAGAGCTCCTCGGAGATGAAAACTCCAGACATGATTTCTGAGTGACGAACAGGAATTCCTCAGATTCTAGGGCTAAGAGTTTGCTTTAAGAAGATATAGAGGATGTTTTTAACCTGATAACGTATGCGTTGGTTTTATGTGTTCAGGCCTTGCTATACCATGTTTGGCAAAGGTTTAGAATTGGTAAGATCCATTTATTTGTAATTTATCTTTTACATCTAAAAATTACTTGACTTAAATGATGATCATGATATGTGTGTGTATGTGTGTATGTATGTATGTGTGTGTGTGTGGTTATGTATGTGTATGTGTGTATGTGTATGTCTGTTTGTATGTATATGTGTATGTATGCCTGTGTGTATGTGTATGTTTATATATACGTGTGTATGTTTGTGTTTATATGTGTGTATGTATGTGTGTTTATGCATGTGTGTGTGTTTATGTATGTGTATGTGTGTGTTTATGTATGTGTGTGTGTTTATGTGTGTGTGTATGTGTATGTTTATGTATGCGTGTGTGTATCTGTGTTTATGTGTTTATGTTTATATGTGTGTCTGTGTTTATATGTGTGTGTGTGTGTGTGTGTGTGTATGTTTACACCCATTAGGAAAACTTAATGAAAACTAAACACCACAGAGAAGGTAGAATGGAATTAAAATAAAAATTTATAGAAGTATAAAAGACGGAAATGTGGTTTTACTTCTATTTGCTTGATTAAAAAAACAAGAAAATTTGTCAGGAGAAGCAGACTTTTTCTTGGTACTAAATTTTAAAAGGAATGTATTATGTGGATCACTGTTTAAGAGACTTGGAGCAGTTCCTCTCTGAATTATGGTTGTCTCCATGGGCTTTTAGCAATACCAAGAGTGGAGATTTCAAGCTTGGCAAGATTTCTTTGGCAAATGCCTAGTGGGCAGAGCCTCTGCTGTTGATTGAAGGGGTATCTTAATTTATCAGACACCAGACACACAGGTAGCAAAGCTGATATTTCTTTGTGAAAGATGAGGAACCCTAGCCGAATACTTTCTTGCTTCAGAAGCCCTTGTCATCCCAGTATGGAACAGGGCTGGGTGACATTGACTTTGGATCTGCCTCTTTAGTTAAAACCCCACTGTTCATGCCATAGATTGTGGAAGAGATGACTTGGCCCTGGAAAATGTTAATGGTAAGCATTGCCAGTTGGCCAGCTTAATCATGAAAGAATCTCGCCATGATTCCTGCGGAACATTTGATCCTGAGCACTCCTGCCTTCCTGTGCTGGGAATTAGCTACACAATGTGCCGTCAAGTAACCCAACTAACCACTGGGGTGGAGTTATTGAATTTCTTGAATTCAGACAATGAACATGGTACAGCCTAAAACCTGACTTTTGATCCTAGTATTGTTTTTGGTTAAGCTGTCCTTTTTGTTGGTAGACATCAGGTCCATTTTTCTCTTAAAACCATTTTGTCTTTACCATAGTAAAATCCATCTAAAAGCTGCATGAAATTATTGAGATATGGAGGATATTGAGATATGGAGGAAAAAGGGGGCTAGAAGAAGCTTCATCTCACACCACTTGGGATTATAATTGGAGCTGCGAGACAAAGCATTCCTGCTTTTTCAGATGGTTAGTGGTGTTATGGGCAGGTTTTGAAGGGGTGTCAGTAGCCGACAATCAATACCAGGACACACGATTTGACCCACAGACAATTTCTGTCCATGAAATCAGATGCTTATAACAGATTAGTTAACACGAAGACTTAGTTTTTTGGCACTGCTGCTGGTAGTGGTAGAAGGTGAAACAGAGGACATGCTGGCTGTGAGTGGAAGTACTGTACTTTAGTATTTTTATGTGCAAGATAAAAATATTAATATACCTCCTTCTTGTAAAACTCTTCTGTTTACTAGGGGCTTTCACATACGTACAGCAAAGATTTTGATTTTCACAGCAACCTTGTGAAATACAGAGGGCAACGAGATTATCTTTGCTTTACATATTATAAAACTGAGATGAAACTCTGAGAAGTTAATGAATAAATCATGATCACACAGAAAATAAGTAGGAAACTTGGGGTTTAGACTTGGATTTTCTGACTCCAGAGCTAATGTTCTTTCTACTGTATCCAAACTGCAGTTTATTTCAAAGAAAGCTGATGTAGAGTTTGGATGAATTGAAAAGTAACAGATATTTTCTGTTACAAAATATCCATCTAACTGTTAAATGACAAATCATTGTGCCATATTCACAACTTCTAGAATTAGAGCCCTTTTAGATTGAACAAAAACGACGAATGTAATTGAAGTATCTTACTGAATAAAATCACTGTAATTAGATGTTGATCTATCTTGTGATGGAAGAAATATTTGTTAAGATGCACTTAAGTCCTTGGAAACAATGAAAAGCTGTAGAGATGAGTTCTAAAACTTCTGCTCAAATACAAAAGCTGGTCAGTTCTTTCTGCCCCAGCAAACATGGTACCCAGTGGTTTTATCTCAGGCAACGTGTGCACAGGGACTTGGTGGTCATAAAGGACGTGGAAATAAGTCTCTTTGGTGACCTAGTAGGATAGATTCTTTGTGCCCTTTATTCCAACAACTCTGAGGATGTCTAATGATACCACTGAGGTTCAACAACCAGCAAAACTGTGCCCCAAGGAGGTTAAGTATGCTCTGCTCCTGAAGACATGTCCGGACACGGCTGTGCAGATATTGTGATGAGCTGAGATAATAAAACCTCTGCCTCCTTTCCAGAGGTTCCCCTTTTCTTCATGACTTCATTTGTATATCATATGTGGTCTCAGCTGGTGTGAAAAGACCCAGGAACGTGGGTTGTTGTGGATTCCACTCTCAGGCTCACAGAAGAGCTTTCTCCGTGGCTCTTTTCTGCTCACCCTCCCTCCCCCTGCTAAGAAGAGCTGTCACTATTTCAGTAACTACAAGCAACAGATCATTTTAGACTTTAATCCATAAATAAACATTTCTTCCTTTGAACTTCATTAAATTTGGATGTGTTTTCATTTTGACACAATCTGGCATCCCTATCATTTAGACATATAAAACTATAAAACTAGCAATTAATTTTGGTCTTTAGGAGCACTGGTGGTCTAGAAACAGTGAGGCTATGCCAAGAAAAGCAAATGAAAACCTCAAACATGTAGACATAACACTTAAATCAGAAAATCACAAAGCGTTATGCTCAGTAGCTACAGGAGATTATCTTCTAATTGTTCCTGGTGGTGTCTGTCACATTTCTCAGCTTGTTTAAAGAATTTTGAAGACTGGAATTCGTTTCCTTAAACATTATTCATCTGACTACAATAATTGTCTGATGAAAACCTAAAAATTAAGTCATGATTTGATTGATTATGAAGATATTGATGGTATTTACCAGCAAATATCCTTTCATTAATTGCAAATATATTCAACATCTGAGTGCTTATTGGATACAAAGCACAGTGCTAGATACTGGAAGAAGGGGATGTCGTTTTTTTCCTTCAAAGAGCATATGAACTCATGAAGATGACACTTAACAAAAAGCAATTATCTCTTGACTCTAAAAGCCAGACACCTAGACACGTGTGACTTACAAAGTAAGGTCATAAAAGGCATCTCAGCTTTGGCCTCGGTGTTTTTTTGCATTCCTCACTCTGGGGTGGGAGGGGAAGGGAGGTAGCCAGCCAGCCTTCTGCTCAGAGAACTCTCCAGCAGCCCTCTGGGGAGGCCCACGTGGGAAGCACAGAGGCTCCTGCCAACAGCCAGCACTGACTTGCCAGCCAGCGGGGTGTGTGAGCTACCTCGGAAGCGGCTCCTCCAGCCCGAGTGGCGTCTCCAGGTCCCTGTGGCCCTGGCTGACATCTGTTGCAACCTCAAGAGAGTCACTGGGCCAGAACCACCACCAGACAAGCTGCTTCTGAGCTCCCGACACACAGACGCTGGGAGAGGTCGTGAGTGATTATGTTTGTTCTCAGCAGCCCAGTTTGGGGGTGATTTGTTACACAAGAGATAAGGAATATACTGACAACCCAGCATGTGTCAGATGCTGTGCTGGGGATTCAAGAGGATGAGGCAGATCAGCAGCATCTGTGACCTCCCAGAGTTTATAACGAATCAAGGAGGTAATCAGCTATGAATAAATACGATGAGGCCATACATAAGATTTTGACCAATAGTTAAGCCTGGATATGAGACATTTCCAATGGGTTGCAGTTATAATCTAGAGGAGTCAAGAAATGAGGAAGATGACCACTTGACTTGGGGAGTTGGGAAGCATCCTCTGTGAGCAGAGAGGTCAAGTGGGCTTTGAAGAGGGTACGTGATGTGGATGAGCGGAGCACAAAAGGAAGGGTGTTCCTGAAAATGAATAAAAACAAGCAAAGGTGTCAAGGTGGGCATTCCCACCCCTGCTTGGTGTGTGGCAAGAGAATCAGTTGGGACACAATGACAGTGGGGCCTGAAGAAGCATCAGGTCATGAACTTGAAGACAGAGTTGGCTGCCTGGCTGAGATCAGACTTGATCCCTAGGCAACAGAAATCATCAGAGATTTTTGAGTTGTTTTGGGGCAGCATAAGAATTTAAAATGGGTTTACAGTTTCCATTAGTGTTTATTGACCAGCTACTAATGAGTCTACCACCTATGAAGTATTGTGGGTGACCAATTTAATAACAAGCTTCCCCTGCCCTCAGAGAATGTATAGTCTCACTGGGGACACAAAATATATACACACGAGCATTATATCTACATGGCATAAAATGAGAAGGCAGCAGTTAGTCATTTAGATGATCAATGTAGTCAATAACAATAGCAAAGGCTTATATTGTGCTTGCTGGGTGCCAAGGACTATTTCAAGTCTTTACATAGGTTAATTCAATTAATATAGCACCTACATGAAGTAGGCTATCTCTGCTACTAGAGATGAGTAGGTTAGTATCTCTGTCTTACAAATGAGGAAACAGGCACACAGAGGGTTTAAGTAACTGCTACAACCAGCCAGTAAATGAAAGGTGGAAACCCAGACAGTCTGGCTCTGGAGGCTATGATGATCCACCATATTATGCTGCCTCTCAGATAATCGTTTAGACTTCTCAAGGCCTTGAATAAATCAACTCTTTTCATCCTCATTCACTTGCTTAATTTGTAGTCAATATATTAATAAATTGTTAGTTATTATCTAGTGCAAGGATGCAGACATAGCATCAACACTGTGGAACTTCAGTTTCACTACATGGTGCTGACAAAATGCAACTGTAGGCCAGACATGGTGGCTCATGCCTGTAATCCCAGTACTTTGGGAAGCTTAGGCAGGAGGATTCCTTGACCTCAGGAGTTTGAGACCAGCCTGGGCAACACAGTGAGACCCTGTCTCTACAAAAAATTAAAAAATTAGCCAGGTGTGGTGGTGCATGCCTACAGTCCCAGGTACTCAGGAAGCTGACGTGAGAGGATTGCCTGAGCCCTGGAGGTCAAGGCTGTAGTGAGCTGTTCTGTCACTGCACTCCAACCTGGGTGACAGAGACCCTGCCTCAAAAAAAAAAAAAAAGAAAATGCTACTCTAATGGTTTAGAAATACACTAGAAGTTGACATAAGCAGGCTACCTATTTTAGTGACATATGGTACACCTATGCTTCCATAATTAATGTTAACAAACACTGAGTATTGTGATGTTATTTATTGCATGATGATGTTCACAGCAGATATAGAATTCACATGGTACATGGAAGGAGTCCAGACCTGATGGGTTCTAGTCCCAGCTCTGTTGCTTGTGGACTGTGTGAGCCTAGGAGTGCTGCCATCCTTGCCCCAGCTTCCGCATGGCGAAGCTCCCCTTACCTGTTGTTCCCAGGCCCTAGATGAGTAAGACAGCAATGTGGAAGTCCCAAGAAAACCAAGACCCTCAGCTTGGAACTTACTATAATTTCCCTCTTTGGAGGTGTCAATGTGTGTGAAAACAATGAGCTGAGTAAATGTCAGCTATACATAAACCATTGGGTGTTATACAAGGATAAGGTCATATTATTTTTATTTTTCTTGGTTGTATCTCACAACAATTCTCTGAAGAAGGCCCAAAGTTTCCAGACTGAACTGGGAAAGTTCTGGAATACAACAGTAGGGCTTGTCTGGTGTTTTTTTTCCATCACCTTGTTTTGAAAGCAGAAGTACTGGAAATATTGCATAAAAACCCAGGCTGGCTGGATATCAAGACCTATTTCTAGACCAGAGTGGTTTGGATCAGGTTGAATAAGATTCTGAACATTTGGATGTGGAGACAAAATCAACCTCAGCAAACTGAGAAATGGCAAACAAACCGAACATTTTCAAATTACGGAATGGTTTAGGGGCTACGGGCAAATGTCCATGGGTACCAAGGATGCAATTATCAAGCTTGTTTTTAGCCCATGTCCAAAGGTTCAGTTTTTGTTTTCCATTGCTCTCCTCTGAAGTGCAATTCCTGCTTGCCTGGCAGCAATCGTAATTAAAAGGCCAACTTATTTTTGTGAGTTTCCTCTTGAAATTTTGCTGAAAAATGATTATGTTAGCACTTCTGCTCACTTCCTAATAATTCTTATACATTCAAAAGTTAAAACAATTAAGAAGTTATTAGTGATTAATTATAATATATCACTATAATAGCATGTGAATTAAGAATGATTCTGCACTAGTCATTTTCACGCTGCTGATAAAGACATACCTGAGACAGGGCAATTTACAAAAGAAAGAGATTTAATGGACTCACAGTTCCATGTGGCTGAAGAGGTCTTAAAATCATGGTGGAAGGTGAAAGGCACATCTCACATGGTGGCACACAAGAGAAGAGAATGAGAGTCAATCAAAAGTGATTTCCTCTTATAAAACCATCAGATCTCGTGAGACTTATTCACTACCATGAGAACAGTAGAGGGGAAACGGCCCCCATGATTCAATTATCTCCCAGCAGGCCTCTCCCACAATATGTGGGAATTGTGGGAGCTACAATTCAAGATGAGATTTGAGTGGGGACACAGCCAAACCATATCACATTCCAATAGAGTAATTACAATCACATGTAATGTAATTATCTCATAGAAGTCTTATTGAACATCTATTATGTACCAGATACAGGTCAAATACTGAGGATAGACATGAATAAGACAGGACCTGGGCCTTGCCCTCAGGGGGCTACAACTGTAATAGGGGATGCAGCCTATGGCAGTGCAGCCTAAAGCATGAGGTCTCAGATGTGGCTGAGAACCCTCCCCATGATGGGGTATTGGAGGCCAATTATTTAGCATCAATAATGTGACAGAGGCTGCTCAATACAGATTATCTATGCTCTTCCCAATCCTTGCACTGTCACTCTGTGTGGATGTATTAGTTCATTCTCACATTGCTAGAAAGACATACCTGAGACAGGGTAATTTATAAAGAAAAGTGCCTTAATTGGCTCATGGTTCTGCAGGCTGTACAGGAAGCATGGTGGCTTCTGCTTCTTGGGAGGCCTTAGGAAACTTACAATCATGATAGAAAGTGAAGGGGAAAACAGGCACATCTTACATGGCTGGAGCGAAAAACTGGGGAGGCACTACATATTTTTAAACAACCAGATCTCACAAGAATTCACTCACTACTGGGGCACAGTGTCAAGGGAAATATCCGCCCTTATGATCCAATCACCTCCCACCAGGCCCCATCTCCAACACTGGGGATTACAATTTGACATGACATTTGGTGGAGACACAGATCTAAACCACATCAGTGTATCTGACAGATGAGGAAACTGAGGATCATGAAGTAAGTGGCAACACTGGGATTGAGTCCAAGTGTGTCTGTCTTCACTGTTTCCCACTTGCCATGTTTCCAGTGTGTGCTTGCACACCTGCTCACCGCTTCCTTTCAACCTGGAAACCACACAAAAAACTGGCCTACCCAATCGGAAGACCCATAAGGGGCTAAGGAATATGCATTCATTCTTTTTGCACACAGCAAGGTACTTGGGGAGGTCAGGAAAGCGGAGGCAGTGGGGCATTTTCCGTTTTTCCCTGGCGGGAGAAACCCCTGATTCCTCGAGCCACTGCTGCCTACGTAGGCAGAGCAGCGGCTTTGGTGGCCACCTCTGTCCTGCTCTGGGAGCTCACAGGAGAGTACCACATTGCACAGTCCCATGCATTTTTAATGGCTTGGACTTGAAAAGTAGTTTCAGAAAGTGAGCAAAATACCGAGTTAATTGAGCACTGCTGCTCAGCTTCCTTCCCCCAATGTAGTCTTCAAGTGGAATATGGCTGAAATATCAGCTGTCAGATGATGAATATTTTAAAGAAAATTCTATTATGCACCCAAGGTTCATTCAGCTCAGTAATAAGAGTAATGAGGACAGTTACCTTTAGGGAAAGGAAGTGAGATCACTCTTGCTGCTTACTGGGGGCTGGTTTGACAGGCATCTGCTCTGAGCACGGGACTATGGGGAAATCACAGCTGCTTGTCTGAACCTCACCCGGTAGGAAAAACTCTACCTCACAATGGTTTGGAAACCTATCCGTGGCAGAGAGCTGGCTGCAAACTATTTATATTCCCTTGGCTAATGGTTGAGGTAGAATCCATCACCTAATGAATATTCAGTGGGTGAAGTTGAAAAAAAAAAGGGAGAAAATGATTCCATCTTTGCTCTCCTGCAAAGCTCTCTGTGGCCCAAGCAGAAAGAAATCACAAAGGCAAGAGAGGACAAGCCAGGAACATCCCTATCCTCTTCAATATGCACGGATGCTGGGAAAAGGCTGACCCTGGGAAAGGCAAAAGGAAAAGAAATCAATTTTCAAATTATTTCAGAGAAGTAGCCAGAAAAAAAGAGTGTTGCCTTGAACTTGAGAAAATATTAAAAGTGAGCAAGGCAGATTCCCATTACTGCGGCTGCCTCTGGTAGAATATAGGCTGTTAGGCTTTTACCTTGAGTTTGAGATGCAAGTTTGGGCACAAAAGGGAGAAAAAGAATAAGATGATGCTGCCATAGAATAGGCAGCCTTGACAGGGACTGTCAGAGCTCAGCAATGCTGGTTGTGCTGCCTGGAGTTGGTAAATAACACACAACACATTTTTACAGAGCAGAAAAAGAGAGAACAGTTCTTTCTCCACAGGCCACATTATGAAGCCAGTTTTGCTAGTTGTGCAACTATTGCTTGTCAAGCTGAAATGGAAATACTTGGTATTTCAGTCTGTGCTGTTCCAGCAGGATTGCATGTGGTGACAGTGACTGTAACCAACCCCAGACAAAAGGCGCCCTCTGCTCTTCTTGTCATCCTTCCTGCACTCCCACTCCCATGCCAGTTCTCTAATCCCCCATGCGGTGCTCATGGTACGTGGCTCCCTGGCTGGCCCCATCTTGTCCCTGGCAGTGCCTCACACATCTGCATTGTGATGCCTTGCTTGGTGTGAAAACCACATTAGAAGGAACTGAGAAGTCAAGCATCGCTTGTGGAAGAGTATGGAACACTCTTTATAATAAATGCTACCATGGATACCATGTTTTCTAGATACCTAGTATTTATCAAGCATATTACAGATTTTTTAATCCTTGCTGGAACCCAATGGCATATGTATCGGTTTTTTTTTTTTTTTTTTTTTTCATTTTACAACGAGGTAAATGGGTATCAGAGAGCTTATGCTGTTTGGCGAAAATCACATAGCTTTAAATAGTTTTAATGGAGCACCTAGGGCTTGAACCCAGACCTGTCACCCACAGTCCATGCTTTCATTTTCTACCTCCAGGAGAACATGGGGGTGGGATAAGGTAGACTGGCCTTAGGGCTGGGGGACTCTTGGTGGGACTTGTCTCCACCTTCCTGGGCTGGCAGGGAGGTGAGAAGTTGCCTTTACTCTTCTGTCTGGTGTGTTGTTTCCTGGTCATAACCTAGGCCCAGACAACTGTTTGTGGAATCCCAGGCGGCCAAGCCCACACAGAGGATGGGAAAGGCGTAGTGTATGAAGAATTTCTAGCATAAAATCGACACCCACCAGAGACCAGGGTTGTAAGTGAGGATGGCCAGGAGCCTTGGGCAGGTCCTAGCCTGCAAAAGCTGAAATGAAGCTGCCTGGTGGGAAAAGACACACATTTGGTTCCAGAGACTGATTATGGCAATCTAATATTAGAAGAACACAAGTCTGCTTTTTACCTAAAAATACTTAATAGAGTTTTCCTAGCCCTGTAAAAAGGTTCTGGGCTTGTGATATAATGAAATAATGCCTAATGGAAAGATTGAATGACTCAACTGTGGAGAGTAAAATGCTCTTTTCTGCTACCATGACCTTCCTTACCCTGATCAGTTTCTGCTGGTGCTGCTTCCAGAAGCAGAATATTCTAGACTATTGGAATATTAGTAGTAATGACTGGTACCATGTAGCCGCTACGGGCAGACACATCATATGTATTATTCCCACTTAAGACATAAAACAATCCTAAAAATAATAACTGTTTCCTCCGTTTGTGGAAGATAAACTGAAGCTCTGAAATTTTGACCACTTTCTCCAGATACCACAGCTAGTAAGCAACAGGAGGGGAGTTTACAGACCTGCTTACAAAGCCTGGATTTCTGCTAGTCCTTTCATTTCATTTCCTTCCTTCCTTCCTTCCTTCCTTCCTTCCTTCCTTCCTTCCATTCCCTTCCTTCCTTCCTTCCTTCCTTCCTTCCTTCCTCGCCTCCCTCTCCTCCCTTCCTTCCTCCCTCCCTCCCTCCCTCCATTCCTCCCTCTCTCCCTCTCTCTTTCTCTCTTTCTTTCTTTCTCCTTTCTTTTCTTCCCTCTCTCTCTTTCTCTCTTTCTCTTTCTTCTTGCTCTCCCTCTCTCTCTTTTTTTTTTTCCAATAAGCTCTTGCTCTGTCACCCAGACTGGCATGCAGTGGTATGATCACAGCTCACTGCATCCTTGAACTCCTGGGCTCAAGTGATCCTCCCACCTCAACCTCCTGAGTAGCTGGGACTACAGGCCAGTTTTTTTATCTACAGTTTTTTTTTATCCACTCATTGATTGATGGGCATTTGGGTTGATTTCTTTATTACACCAAGGGATGCTACTTTGAAGTATTCTTTACTATTTTGATCTACATGTAAAGTGGCAATGCCATGTCTGACACTTAGGGAAACACTTTATAAGTTGAATCTGTGTTCACCATGGTCAGGTTCTCCCTACATCCCTCATTGCCTCACAAGGCGCCCAAGCTCCCCCCCTGAGCCAGGGCAAGGGACCTATGCTGGTCATCACTGGGGGCGCGGGTTTCCATGCCACAAGACGGCTTTCTCCTTTGACTCCTTCGGTTGCACTCCCTGTCTTGTGCTGGCAGATTTCATCTTCTCTCTCTTCTGGAGAACCCAGCACTCCTCTCCAGGGTTCTTCCTCTGCAGGGCCTTCTGTTCACCTCCTGTCTCATCCTGGAGGGGACATCTTGTCTAGCAACATGGTGCAGAGGATCTTGCCTGGAATGAGGTTGCATTTCCCCACTTGTCCTCTCACATGTTGGGAAGGGAAAAATAGACCCTGGGGTGCAGAGAAGGAAGAGAGAAGAGGTGGGAAGGAAATACGCTGAGAACAACCGAATGGCTCCTTCCAGGTGACCTGTTTTGAAGGGACCATAAGCTTTTAGTCATTTTCAAGTCAGGGGTCTAGCTAGGGACTGTTTGGCTTGAATACATTTAATTTAGAGGCCCTTCTAAAGACCAAAACCAGAAAACTATGACTAGAAAATTAAGTGCAGAGCCCGAGAAGAGGTCCATATTAGGGAGAGGCTTTGAAATGTCATTGGCTTCACATTGAATCTGCCTCTCTGTGTGGTGTGTAGCTTAATTTTAGTCAAGAGCCACCTAAGATGTTGGAGGTGGTGAGGGATGGCTATTCCTTCATACCCTTGCTATGGGGCTTTTTAAAAATTTTAAAAATTGAGGTTAAATACATGAAACATACAATTTACTATCTTTTTTTTTGACAGAGTCTTATGTTGTCATCCAGGCTGGAGTGCAGTGGTACCATCTCGGCTCACTGCAGCCTCCACCTCCCGAACCCTGTGCCTCATCCTCCCGAGTAACTGGGGCTACAGGCCCACACCACCATGCCCAGCTAAATTTTGTATTTTTAGTAGAGATGGGGTTTCGCCATGTTGGCCAGGCTGGAAAATGTACCATCTTAATTGTTGTAAGTGTATGGTTTAATAGCATTGAATACATTTACATTGTTGTGCAACCATCACTACCATCTATCTTCAGAACTCTTTTCATCTTGCAAAATGAAAACTCTGTTCCCATTAAACAATAACTCCCCATTCCCTCTCCCCTGAACACCTGACAATCATCATTCTACTTTCTGTCTATGAAGTTGATGACTTTCACTACTTCATTAAGTGGAATCAGACAATACTTGTCCTTTTGTGATTGTCCCATTTCACTTGGGATAATGTCCTCAAAGTTCATTCCTATTGTGGCAGGTGTTATAATTTTCTACCTTTTTAATGCTGAATTCCATCACTTGTATATACCACCTTTTGTTTATCCACTCATCCTTTGATGGACACTTGAGTTGCTCTATGTTTTGGCTTATTATATATATAGCTGCTATGAACACGGGTGTTTGAATATCTCTTTGTGACACTGTTTTCAATTCATTTGGGTAAATATCCAGAAGTGGGATGGCTGGGTCATGTGGTAATTTAATTTTAATTTTTTGAGGAACTGCCCTATTGACTTGCAAAATGTGAATTTTTGATGGTGATAATGATAACAGATGAACTTATATTTGGTGGCCCAGTGTATTAGTCTGTTTTCACACTGCTATACAGAACTACCCGAGACTGGGTAATTTATGAAGAAAAGTGGTTTAATTGACTCACAGTTCTGCAGGTTTAATAGGAAGCACGACTAGGAGGCCTCAGGAAACTTACAATAATGGCGGGAGGCATGGGGAAGCAAGCACATCTTACCATGGCGGAGCAGGAGAGAGAGTGAAGGGGAAAGTGTCACACACTTTCAAACAACCAGGTCTCCTGAGAACTCACTCACTATCACAAGAACAGCAAGGGGAAATCAGCCCCATGATTCAATCACCTCCCACCAGGCCCCTCCCCCAACACATGTGGATTATAATTCGAGATGAGATTTCACTGGGGACACAGAACCAATGCACTTCACCCAGTGTGTGGCCCTTTCTGATTAAGTACTGCTGACCGCCTCTGGGCTGGGCATTCTAGAGAGCAGGTGAGAGCTGATTATCCCTAGAATGCAGGCATAAGCTCATTGCCCTTACATAACATCCCAGCCATTGCACTGAGATATTACAGCTGTAACTCACAGCCAGATGACGCCCTGACAGATCAGGAGGCTCTTTAACAATAGAGATCAAGTCTAGTATTTCTTTTCTTTTCTTTTCTTTTTTTGCTTCATGACAGTTACTCAGTTAAATGTGTCAGAGAGGTAAGAAAGAGATCTGACTCAGATGGAAAATTCAAATTCTAGTATTGTGTCTTTTCTTTCTCATACAGGGGATTCTTGCACAAGCTGACCATTTCCTTATCCTCGCAACTGCAAAAGTCTCCTACTGAACAAACTGAATGAAGGAGAATTTGTGTGGGATGATACAGCTGAACAGCTGAAAGCTCCTGTTCATCTCCTGTGTGTGGGTATTATCATTTACTGGTGGGTGGTTTTCTGAGGGAGATGGGACTTCTTTATTTAATTTAATTTATTTTTTAAGTAGAGATAGAGTCTTGCTCTGTTGCCCAGGCTAGAGTTCAGTGACGCCATCATGGTTAATGGCAGCATTGAACTTCTGGCTAGAGCTGTCCTCCCACCTCAGCTTCCCGAATACCTGGGACTACAGAGCATGCCACCATGCCCAGCAAATTTTTCTACTTTTTGTAGAGATGGGGTCTTGCTATGTTGCTCAGGCTGTTCTCAAACACCTGGCCTCAAGTGATCTTCTTTCCTTGGCCTCCCAAAATGTTGGGATTATAGGCATGAGCCACCGACCCTGGTCAGGACCTCCTGGTTTCAGGATTTGCATCCAGTTGCTGCTGTCCCCCAAACACCTGGGCTATTCCTTCACATAGTGAAAACTGGAGCACAGACTATTCCTTAGTCACTTTGCTGCTGCAGAAGCCCTCACCCTGTTCTCTTCTAAGTCTCTCTTTTTTCTCACGTCTGATCATGCATTTTGACTAGGGGTAGGGGAGGGGAGAAGAGCGAAAGGAACTAGGAGGTCAAGGAGGCAGACAAAGTTTCCTTTCCTCTTTGAATTTTGAGATGACTTATCAAACTGCCACCTTCACCTGCCTCTGTTTCTCGGCTTCATCTTACTCTCCAATTAATAATGGTTCTGCCGGGCCCAGTGGCTCCCGCCTATAATTCCAGTGCTTCAGCACACCAAGGTGGGAGTAACGCTCGGGGCCAGGAGTTTGAGACCAGTGTGGACAACATAGTTGCCCACATTTCTATAAATTTTTTTTTTTTTTTTTTTTTTTTTTGAGACGGAGACTCACTCTGTGACTAGGCTGGAGTGCAGTGGCACTATCTCAGCTCACTGCAATCTCCTCCTCCCGGGTTCAAGCGATTCTCCTGCCCCAGCCTCCCAAGTAGCTGGGACTACAGGCACCCGCCACCATACCCAGCTAATTTTTTGTATTTTTAGTAGAGACGGGATTTTACCATGTTGGCCAGGATGGCCTCAATCTCTTGACCTTTTGATCCGCCCGCCTCGGCCTCCCAAAGTGCTGGGATTACAGATGTGAGCTACCACGCCTGGCCTACAAAAATTTTAAAAAGAAAATAGCCTGGGATCCTGGCATAGCCTGTAGTCCCAGTTACTTGGGAGGGTGAGGTGGGAGAATCGCCTGAGCCCGGAAGTTCAAGGCTGCAGTGAGCTATTATGGTACCACTGCACTCCGGATTGGGCAATAGAATGAGACCCTGTCTTTCATACACACACACACACACACACACACACACACACACACACACCCCAACAAAAATGGTTGTAATCAGTACTTAAGCTTGTATCAGATCAAATGACAGAAACCTCAACGTTTGGCCCTGCAGGCTGCAGACTCACACTGAGGTCTGCTTGCAGGGACTCTGGCTAGGATTTTCTGGAGAGAAAAAAAATAAGCCATCTCATCTTTGTTTTAATTAATGCAGTCACCAGTTTTCATTCCAAAGTGTCACAAGCAGGAAATCAAAGAAAGTCTTGTATAAATAATAAGAAAAAGAGGTTCTATCTATTAGTAATGGAAAGCATTTTCAAGGAGAGCTCGACAGAGCACTGATGGTTTCCACACTCCCTTCAGGTGAAACCTCTCAAAAATCATAATATAAATTATAGATGTGTCCAAGGCTTCTTAGGATAGGATATTAAAAGTCTCATTTGAATAGTGTCTTAAGTCAAAGGAAAAAATATAGAAGAGCCTCTTATCTAGGTCATAACACAAATCCTTCTAATTCAACCAAAATGAAAAAAATGTTTAGCTTTTTTATGATTGGCTTTTGTTTTAGTTTAGTTACAATTTTGAGATGGAGTCTGTGAAAAATTATTCTAGGGATTTTTTTTTCTCTCATAGTTTCTCTGAAAAACTTGATCAGGGAGGAGGAAAGGGTGATCCTGGGTCATTGGACCTGTCAGATCCGAATCCTCAGCCGGAGAAGGGACGGATTCCCTGAGTCTCCTCCAGCAGTTTGCCACAGTGAGTATGAACTGTCAGTCACGGGGATGCAGAGCTGTGCGCTCAGTCCCCTTTGGGGCTGGTTGGTTTCCTGTGGGTTTGTTGTGTTAAACCTGCTGAAATGTGCTAGCTGAAGCATGCCACCTTTAACTCCTGTGCTCAAGGCGAAATGTCTCTCTAGGACTTGCCAAGACAATGCAAGCTAATATTCACTTCAAATGGCAACAAGCCCTGAGCGTTAGTTGCTATGTACATTTTTATTCTTCCAGAAGAGGTTTCTTCTCTCACCACGACTCTCAGCCAATAAACTCATGACCTCATTGCATTTCTCACCTGCGGGCGATTTAGCAGATTCGGGAGTAAACGTGAAGCAAAGTAAACGTGAAGCAAAAGCCGTCACGTGGCAGCCAGTCCACAAGGATCTACTGGGATGATATTGTTTGCTGGGAGTGTCATGTCTTGATGTACATCATCTTGTGTGCTCATCCCAGTCACCAGAGGAGATTGGCAGGGAGGAAAAGTTTTTTGTTATCCCAACTTTATAGGAGGAGAAGCTGCTGTGGGTAGCATGGCCGGCAAATGGCAAGCTGAGCTTTGAAAGAGGAGAGATTTTCCTGCTTCTGGTCTAGGCCTGTTTTCACGATACGACATTCCCTCTTAGAAACTGGTGTTAGGAGATGAGAAAGGATGTATGGTTAATATGAAATTAAAAGACCCAGGTTTGAATGCAGCTCTGACCACTTACTACTCATATGACCTGAACATTTTTTGTTTGTTTGACAGAGCTCACCCTGTTGCATAGACTGGAGTATGCAGTGGCATGATTATAGCTCATTGCAGCCTCCAACTCTTGGGCTCATGTGATCCTCTTGTCTCAGCCTCCAAGTAACTAAGATTACAGGTGCATGCCAAACGCCTGGCTAATTTTAAATACTGCGTTTTTTTGTTTTTTTTAGAAGGAGTTTCACTTTCGTTGCCTAGGCCGGAATGCAATGGTGTGATCTCAGCTCACTGCAACCTCTGTCTCCTGGGTTTAAGCAATTCTCCTGCCTCAGCCTCCGAGTAGCTGGGATTACAGGTGCCCACCACCACGTCTGGCTAATGTTTGTATTTTTAGTAGAGATGGGGTTTCACCATGCTGGCCAGGCGGGTTTTGAATTCCTGACCTCAGGTGATTCACCCTCCTCGGCCTCCCAAAGTGCTGGGATTACAGGCATGAGCCACTGCGCCTGGCCAAATATTTTTTAAAGTTGTTTTTTTTTCCATACAGAGTCTCACTAATTGCCCAGGTTAGTCTTGAGCTCCTGACCTCAAGCGATCCTCCCACCTCAATCTCCCAAAGTGCTGGGATTCCAGGTGTGAGTCACCATACTGGGCCTGATCCCAGCATTTAGACCTTTTGAGGGTTCCATTTTCCATCATTCAGGAGTATGCTATTTCTACTTCATATGATCACTGAGGAGACTAAATTAGAAAATGCTCTGTGATAGCCTGTAAATATCCATTTATTCCCCAGTAAAACCCACAAAGCTATTAAACATTTTGAAGTTCACTGCCTTTTGCAATGAGGTACATCAATTAGCTACTCTCTATACAAGGGGGTGGTTTCGAAGGGTGCATGGAAGAAAGCCTGTGTCAAGAGCTCTGAGGACGCTGCTGCCCTGGCATCACTACAGCAATGACAAAGGAGCAGAACCTTCCAAAAGCAAATTAGAAAACTTTCCATGCTACCAGGTAGTTCTTTTATTTGTAAATGAGGAGTGGAATAAATAAAGAATAATCACAACTGCATTCTTAGAATGTGAACTTACTGATTTACCAATAGATACTTATTGATTATGTAATATATACCAGACATTATTCCAGGGACAAGTTGTAAGCAGGACAGATAAGCTGCTTTCTCTTATGAGTCTTGCATTCCAATGCAGAAACGGAGATAATAAAGAAATAATGGGCTAGGTGCGGTGGCTCATGCCCGTAATCCCAGCACTTTGGGAGGCCTAATTGGGTGGGTCGCCTGAGGTCAAGAGTTTGAGACCAGCCTGACCAATATGGTGAAACACTGTCTCTACTAAAAATACAAAATCAACCAGGTGTGGTGGTGTGCACCTGTAGTCCCAGTTACTCAGGCGGCTGAGACAGGAGAATTGCTTGAATCTGGGAGGCAGAGGTTGCAGTGAGCCAAGATAGCACCAATGCACTCCAGCCTGGGAGACAGAGCAAGACTCCATCTCAAATAAATAAATAAATAAATAAATAAATAAATAAATAAATAAGTAAAAAAATAAAAAAAAGAGAGAGAGAAATAATGCAATAGTACCTAAGAAATCATGGGTGTTATCATAAAAACAAAACAGGGTGATGTCGGTTAGAATGACTGGGAGGTTTCTTTAAACTGGAAAGCAAGAGAAAACTTTTATAAGGGGATGCTCTTTGAACATCATCCTGAATGACAAGGAGACAGCCCTGTAAGCCTTGGGGAAGAGCATGGCAGCCAGTGGAGAGAAGTCCTGAAGTGGGCATTCTAAAGTCATGGCTAGTTGAAAAGTGGTATTTGTCCTTGAGTATATTGCAAAAGATACCCAGAAGGTGGATATATTTTCACACATAGGGGCAGGCATACTGACATCTCGGAAGCTCGGATTTGTGCACAGTTTCTGGTCCTGCCTAAGAGGACAAAGGGGTATGGGGTGTCTGTAAATAACACACTTTTATGTGGCAGTTGCCATCATAGTCTCCAATGAGGGACAATGGTGTGTTGTGATTAGGTGAATTGGGCTTCCTGAAGAGGGTGAATTATTCTCTATGTTTAGAAAGTGAAGGGCAGAGAGAAGCTGTGAAAGTCACTTGGGTCAAATGTGGACCAAAACTTGGCTGTAGCAAGAGGCAAGCAACGTTTGGGGGCCAAACATAGCTTTGGCTGAAGCAGAGGGTTTCCGAGGGACTAAAGAGAAATGACTGTAGTGGAAAGGGAAGGGGTATTTGTGGAGGTTCAAGGGTGAGCTGTGGCAGTTGGTTATATGGGACGAGTGGTGGAGAGCCTTGGCAGTGCTGAGAAATGGACTTTCTGAAGAGAGGAAGTCTAAAAACATCCATCTCTCTGTGGGAGGATACTCACAGCTGTTCCCTGCCTCCAGCCCCTTAGCCGCCCCTTTTCTTCCCCCACCACTCTGCCCAGGCCAGAGTCATTCCTCACTTGTCTAGTTTAATAGGCTTCTCCCTCCAGATGTAAGCAACTCCTTCCCTGAGTGCCCAGGTTTATAATGGGAAGGTTGCCATGACAACAACATAGCAGAAATAGGCAATAGAATTTAAACCCAGCCATGCTAGAAAAAGCTATGGTTTCAAGTGTCTATAAATTAGTGGAAATCAGGGAGAAACCTCACCTCATGCTCAGGTCAGTCTTGGAAGATAAACAAGTGTTCTCATGACAGAATACAAAGGATCCGAAGCCAGCCTGGCACTCAGTATCTGGTAGACTTTGGTCAGGAATTGGGTTATTCCTCCTCGAGAATAAAAGTTGCTTGGTCATATTGCTCACTTAAAAGCTGTTTTTGTTTATGTTTTCCGAGACAGGGTCTCACTCTGTCGCCCAGGCTGGAGTGCAATGGTGCAATCATAGCTCACTGTTGCCTCCAAATCCTAGGCTCAAGCAATCCCCCTGCCTCAGTCTCCTGAGTAGCTGGGCCTACAAGTGCACATCACCACGTCCATATTCTTTTGGTTATTTAAAAATGTACAGTAAATTATTGTTGATTGTAAGCATCCTGTTGTGTTATCAAATACTAGATCTTACTAATTCCATCTAACTACATTTTTGTCCCCATTAACCATCCTCACTCCCTCTGCCACTCCACTACCCTTCGTAGCCCCTGGTAACCATCATTCTACTTTCTATCTCCATGAATTTAATTGTTTTAATTTTTAGCTCCCACGAATTGGGGAGAACATATGGAGTTTGACTTTCTGTGTTTGGCTTATTTAACTTAACGTAATGTCCTCCAGTTCCATCAGTGTTGTTGCAAATGACAGGATCTCATTTTTTCTATGGCTTTTTATTCTTTTTTTATAGTACTCCATTGTCATTATGTACCACATTTTCTTTATCTATTCTTCTGTTGATGGACACTTAGGCTGTTTCCAAATCTTGGCTACTGTGGAGAGTTCTGCAGTAAACATGGACATGCATATATCTCGTCAATATACTAATTTCTTTTGGGTATATACCTATTAGTGGGATTGCTGGATCTTATGGTAGCTCTATTTTTAATTTTTAGGGGAACTGCCAAACTGTTCTCCTTAGTGGCTGTAGTAATTTACATTTCCACCAACAGTGTATGAAGGTTCCCTTTTCTCTACACCCTTGACAGCATTTGCTATTGTCTATTTTTGGATAAAAGCCATTTTAACTGGGGTAAGATGATATCTCATTGTAGTTTTGATTTGCATTTCTCTGCTGATCAATGATGTTGAGCAACTTTGCATATGCCTGTTTGCCATTTGTATGTCTTCTTTTGAGAAATGTCTATTCAGATGTTTGGCCCATTTTTAATGGGATTATTATTTTTCCTGTTGAATTGTTTGAGCTCCTTATATATTCTGGTTATTAATGTTTTTGTAAAATGGATAGTTTGCAAATATGCTCTCCCATTCTGTGGGTTGTCTCTTCACTTTGTTGATTGTTTCCTTTGCTATGCAGAAACTTTTTAACTTTATGTAATCTCATTTGTCCATGTTTGCTTTGGTGACCTGTGCTTTTGAGTTATTAGTCAAGAAACCTTTGCCTAGACCAATGTCCTGGAGAGTTTCCCCAAAGTTTTCTTGTAGTAGTGTCATAGTTTGAGGTCATAGATTTAAGTGTTTAATTTATTTTTATTTGATTTTGAATAAGGTGAGAGATAGGGGTTTAGTTTCATTCTTCTGCATATAGATATTGAGTTTTTCCAGCACCATTTATTGAAGAGACTGTTGTTTCCCCAATGTATGTTCTTGGTATCTTTGTCAAAAGTGCCTTCACTGTAGATGTATGGATTTATTTCTGAATTCTCTATTCTGTTCCATTGGTCTGTGTGTCTGTTTTTATGCCAGGACCTTGCTGTTTGGGTTAAAATAACTCTGTGGTATAATTTGAAGTCAGGTAATGTGATTTTTTCCTGTTCTGTTATTTTTGCTTAGGATGGCTTTAGTTATTCTGTTTTTTTTGTGGTTCCGTATGAATTTTAGGATTATTCTTTCTATTTCTGTGAAGAATGTCATTGGTATTTTAATAGAGATTGCATTTTCTGAGGGCTATTTGTATCCCAGAAATGATGACAATAACAATCCAAGAAAAATTTTAAAAGGAAAGAAAGAAAATATATTCATAAGGCTACTCACTGAAACATCATTTGCAGTAGCAAAATACTGGAAACAACTCAAGTATCTATCAATCTAGATCGGACTGCTACTGTATGTGAAAACACATCACCATACCCAAGGTCACCCAGATTTTCTCCTTTGTTGTCTTCTAGGAGTTTCATAGTTTCGTATTTTACATTTAGGTTTATATTACATTTTGAGTTAATGTTTGTGAGGGCTGTTAAGTCTGTGTCTAGATTTGTTTATTTTGCATGAGACTGTTCCATTGTGACAGCACCATTTATCAAAAAGATGATTTTTGCTCTTTTGCGTTACCTTTGCTTGTCAAAGACCAGCTGACTATATGGATCTATTTTTGGGCCCTCTATTTTGTTTCATTGATCTATTTATCTACTCTTTTGCCAATACCAAACTATCTTGATTACTGTAGCTTTATGGTAATTGTTGAAGTTGGATGCTGCCAATCCTCCAACTTTGTTCTTCTCCATCAATATTGAGTTGGCTATTCTGGGTCTCTTGTTGCTCCATACAGACCTTAAAATCAGTTTGTCAGTATCCACAAAATAACTTACAAAGCTTTGACTGGGATTGTGTTCAATCTATACCTCAAGTTGGAAAGAACTGACAATTTGATAGTATTGAGTCTTCTAATTTGTGAACATGAAATGTCTCTCCATTTATTTAGTTCATATTTAATATATTTCATCAGGGTTTCATAGTTTTCCTCACATAGATATTATACATATTTTGTTAGATTTATACCTAAGTATTTCATTTTGAGAGGTGCTAATGAAATGGTAATGCATTTGTAATTTCAAGTTTCATTCGTTCATTGCTGGTATATAGAAAAGTAATTGACTTTTGTATTTTAACTTTGTATCCTGCTACCTGGCTATAATCACTCTTGGTTTCAAAGCTTCTTTGTCAATTCTTTCAGAGTTTCTACATAGAAAATTATGTCATCTGCAAACACAGTTTTATTTCTTCTATCTCAATGTATATAACTTGTATTTACTTTTCTTGTCTTATTGCATTAGCTGGGACTTCCAGTCAGATTTTGAAAAGAGTAATGAGAGGGGACATTCTCCCCTTGTTCCTGTTCTTACTGGAAAAACTTCGAGTTTATTACCATTAAATATGATGTCAGCTGTAGGTATTTTGTAGATATTATTTGTCTACAAAGGGGGAGTTCCCCTCTATTCCTAGTTTGCTGAGAGTTTCTATCATGAGTGTGTGTTGGATCTCGTCAAATGCTTTTTCTGCATCTATTAATATCATCACGTGACTTCTGTTCTTTAGCCTATTGATGCAATGGATTACATTCATTGATTTTTGATTGTTGAATCAACCTTGCATAACTGAGATAAATTCCACTTGGTCATGGTGTAAAATTACTTTTCTACCTTGTTGGATTTGATTTGTTAACATTGTTTTGAGGACTTTTGTCTCTATGTTAATGGGAGATATTGGTCTGTGTAATGTAATGTCTTTTCTTGTAATGTCTTTGACTGGTTTTAACATAGGCTAATGCTGATCTCATAGAATGAGTTAGGAATTATTTTCTTTGTTTCTTCTGGAAGAGATTGTGGAATATGGGTATAAATTTTTTCCTTCTGTGTTTGGTAGAACTCACCAATGAACCCATTTGAACCTAGTGCTTTCTGTTTTGTAAGATTAGTTATCATCAATTTAATTTCTTTAACAGATACAGGCCTATTTAAATTGTTTGTTTCTTCTTATATGAGTTTTGGCAATTTTGTCTTTCAAGGAATTGGCCCATTTCATCTAGGTTATCAAATTTGTGGGCATAGAATTGCTCATAGTATTCTTTTATTACTCTTTTAATGTTCATGGGATCTGTAGTGATGCTCTGTCATTCATTTCTGATCCTAGTAATTTGTATTTTCTCTTTTTTTTCTTTAGTTAGCCTGGGTGGAGGCTTATCAATTTTATCAGTTTCTTCAAAGACTCATCTCCTGGTTTTGTTGACTTTCCCTATTGATTTCCTATTTTCAAGTTCATTGATTTCTGCTCTAATTTTTATTATGTCTTTTCTTCTGCTTAGTTTGAATTCAGTTTGCTCTTTTTGTAGTTTCTATGCTCTGCCTATTTGTAATAAATATTTATTATTTATAGTAAAATAAAATTTTACTTTAAAGTAAAAAGATTAGTGGTTGCCATTAGAGGTTGGAGAGAGGAGAGGGATGAAGAGATGGAGGACTTATTTTAATGTTGCCTTGCAAGGCAGGTCTACTGCCAACAAATTCTCTCAATTTTTATTTGTTTGAGGAATTATTTCTCCCTTCACTTTTCAAGGATAATTTCACAGAGTACAGAATTCTAAATTGATAGTTTTTTATTTCTCTCAACACTTTAAATATTTCACTCTACTATCTTCTTCTTTTTTCTCCACTCTCTTCTTGCTTGCTTTTATCTTGGGAGAGATTGATACAATTCTTATCTTTTTTCCTTCAGAGGTAAGACTTTCTTTTTCCTTTCTTTTTTTTAAGATTTTTTTCTATATCTTTGATTTTATGAAATTTGAATATAATATGCCTATGTGTAGTTTTTAAGGGGATTTATCCTACTTGGTAGTCTCTGAATTTCCTGGGTCTGTGGTGTGGTGCATGACATTAATTTAGAGACATTCTTAGTCATTAAAGATTTGAATATTTTCTTTCTGTTTCTGTCATTCTTCCCTGCATGGTAGTATTCCCATTGTGGGCATGCTACACCTTTTGTGGTTGTGACACAACTCTAGAATATTCTATTCTCTTCTTTTCAGTATTTTTTTCTCTTTACTTTTCAGTTTTAGAAATTTCAATTGTCATAGCCTCAAGCTCAGAGACTCTTTCCCTCAGTCAAACCCAGTGTACTAATGAGCCCATTGTCCAATTAGTTTTGCTGTGATAATAATATGGCATGTTTTAAAAAGAAGTCCTTTTATAGATTCAAACAGAAGTATTGCAAATTTCATTCTACTATAGCTACGATTTGTCTCATACCTATCCAGTACAGTGTGCATGGGACAGGGGAGGGAAAGGATAGGTGGAGGTTGAGATGATCAAGTTTGGCTGTTAGTTAATACATGTTGAAGCTGGGTGATATGTACATGGAGGTTTACTATACTAGTCTCTCCAATTTTGTATATGTTTGAAATTTCTCATAATAAAACAGGTAAAGATAGATTAACAGAGAGCAGAAGAACAATCTAACGCAGAGAATAGATAATGGTCATTTCAGATCTTGGGGAATCACGAAGAATGCTTTCCTGGGCCCCTCACATCATACGTAGGTGACCAAATGGTTTGCCCTTGCCAAGCTTCCTGGCTCAGAAACGATTCCTTCTACAGCTCTGTTATGCTTCTGCTTCTCTAAAAGTTGGTGTCTGTGACTGCCTGCACAGCCCTGGGCAAATCCCACGTGCACTGTTAATCAAGTTTGCTAAGCTGCCACGAAGTCTAGGGGTCACTGATCCCCCTGGACTCTGCTCGGTGCTATTGATTCCTGCCTGCTGCCCCGTGGTCTTGTGACCTCTCTGTGTGCCCCATGGCCTGTGTTTCCTGTCCCTCCAGGAGCGCACTTGTCGGCTCCACCGTTTCCCTTGCTGCAGGGAGTAGTATGTGATGCCTAATGAAATTTACTGGGCAACAATAAGGTTCAAGGTTGGTGCCTCCTGCAGAGGAGTTAAGTCTTATCTGCTTTCAGCACCACTCTCCCTGTGGTACTTGGCCAGACTTGCTGCAGATTTTCAGAGCAATTGGTTTTCAAGCTGTCACTGCTAACCCCGGCTATAGCCTTAGAGGTGACCTTTCTCCGGGCTGGATTATTTATGTCTATCCTGCTGCCTCACTAGGGAAGTGTGTTTTGGCCCCCAAACAAAGATTACTGTCTCCTATATGACCTCAAAATATTTCCCTGCACATGGCTCTCCAGTGGGATACTTTGCTGAAGTTTGCTGACTTTTTATTTTAGTTGCTTAAGATTGTTTTCTTTTTGAGGTACCAGAGGCATCTCTTTGGAGATCTAATGCGTCCATTTCAAATAGGTTAAAAAGTTTGTGCTACAGACAGTGGGCGCAATTTTCAGTTTTAGGATTTGGTACTAGTGTGGCCTGGTGGTTAAGCTCATGGCCATTGTCAGGCTGACTTGGGTTTAGATATCAGCTCCTTCACAGCTATGTGATTTTAATCTAATTTGTTTAATTTTAATTGACAAGTATTAGTTGTATATAGTCATATCTTGGAGATATTTCAGGGTTGGTTCCAGATCACCACAATAAAAAGAACATCATAATAAAGCACGTTGCACACGTTTTTGGCTTCCCAATGCATTGTGAAAGTTATATTTACACTATAGTCTATTAAGTGTGCAATAGCATCATGTCTTATAAAGCAATGTGCATGCCTTCATTTAAAAATACTTTGTTGTCAAAAAATGCTGAAACAGAGACACAAAATAAGCACATGTTTAAAAAAAAAATGGTGCCGGTGGATTTGCTTGTTGCAGGGTTACCACAAGCCTTCAATTTGTAAAAAACACAGTATCTTGTGAAGTGCAATAAAGTGAGGTATGCCTGTATATTTACAGTGCACACTGTGATGTTTTGTTATATGTATTTATTCACGTATTTAAATGTTACGGAATAACGAAATCAAACTAATTAACATGTCTATCACCTCATATGCTTCTCTGTTTTTTATGATGAGAGCATTTAAAATCTACTCTATTAGCATTTTGAAATATATAACACATTATGTTTAACTATAGCCACCATGCCGTGCAGTAGACCCCAAAAAATGTATTCCTCTGATCTAATGGAAACATTGTCCCTTTCGACCAACATTTTCCTATTTCACCCCACCCCACCAGACTCTGGTAACCAATAGCTGTGTGATTATGAAAAATTAGCTCACCCCTGAGCCTCAGTTTCCTCAGCTCTACTGTAGTACTTATCTTGTGGGGAGCTGCAAAGAGTAGGAGAGATACTATGTGCATGCTTGTCACGTTGTGACTTCATTAAATGGTAATTACTCATATATTATTGAAAAGATTAACCACAATGTATAGTTATAATTTTGATAGTGACAGCTTTCAAAACTTATAAATTGCACTCCATCATACATCTACTATAACACTTAATACCTTGTGCTGTAATTATTTTAAATTTTTATTATTTTTAAGACAGTCTCTTGCTCTGTTGCCTAGGCTGGAATGCAGTGATGTGATCACAGTCACTGTAGCCTTGAACTCCTGGGCTTCAGCAGTCCTCTTGCTCCAGCCTCCTAAGTAGCTGGGAGTATCGGCACAAACCACCACACCCAGCTAATTTTTATTTATTTATTTATTTATTTTTTGAGACAGAGTCTCACTCTGTTGCCTAGGCTGGAGTGCAGTGGTGCAATCCCAGCTCACTGCAGCCTCCACCTCCTGGATTCAAGTGATTCTCCTGCCTCAGCCTCCCAAGTAGCTGGGATTACAGGCACCTGCCACCATGCCCAGGGAATTTTGTATTTTTAGTAGAGATGGGGTTTTACCGTATCAGCCAGGCTGGTTTCAAACTCCTGACCTCAGGTGATCTGCCTGCATTGGCCTCCCAAAATGCTGGGATTATAGGCATGAGCCACCGCTCCTGGCCACACCTAGCTAATTTTTTAAAAGAATTTTTGTAGAGATGAGGATTTGCTGTGTTGCCCAGGCAGGTCTCAAATTCCTGACCTCAGGTGATTCTCCTGCGTGGGCATCCCAGAGTACTGAGATTATAGATGTAAGCCACCATGCCCGGCCAGTAATTATTATTATTATTATTGTTATTTTTTTGAGATGGAGTCTCGCTTTGTCACCCAGGCTGGAGTGCAGTGGCTTGATCTCAGCTCACTGCAACCTCTGCCTCCCAGGTTCAAGTGATTCTCCTGCCTCAGCCTCCCAAGTAACTGGGATTACAGGCGTGTGCCACCAAGTCTGGCTAATTTTTGTATTTTCAGTAGAGATGGGGTTTTACCATATTGACAAGGCTGGTCTCAAACTCCTGATCCACCCACCTCAGCTTCCCAAAGTGCTGGAATTACAGACGTGAGCCACCGCACCTGGCCCCAGTAATTATTTTTATGGAATTATTTCCTCACCTAGGCTAAATGGCAGAAATTCCCTCTCATTTTTGTCTTCTTACTAATATCTAGCACATTCCTTAGCACCTAATAGGTAATCAATATTTGTTGATTGTAGGAATGGTTGTGACTGTTATCAGCAACCAGTGATACTGACTTTAAAATCATAAAACACACCCAATACGCATGTGCATTCTCATGCACCTTCATATCTGTGATCAAAATATTGACAATCCCCAGACACTGCGTTCCTTATTTACTTCTTTCAGAAGTGGCTATGGAAGCCAACTTAAGGAGATTCCTGGGTCTTTGCTTCTCCTTCCTTACCCTGGAAAGAGTAGAGCATGACATAAAGCCACTAAATGCTGTTCAGGGGGAAAATGAGCTGCTGTTTTGCAGATGCATGTAGATGAAGCTATTGACCTGTGGTTTGAAGGATATTCATTTTCTGTTTTTTCTTGTAGTGTGCAGTCTTCCAAATCCTTATATTGGCTAGAATTTTGCTGGATTTTTCTCAGATACATCTGAGTTTTGAGTTTTGTGCTTCTGGAGCATTGGAAATGGAGCACATCCTGTTTCATGAAGGCCAGTTATGGTGTAATGCAGCAAGTGGAGATACAGATACTGAATCAGGTTCAGATAACTGAAATGAGTGACAGATTAAAGATAATCTTGATTAAGCTTTCTCTACAAAAGTATAGCTCTTCGTTAAAATAGTATAACCATCAACTGATCCTTAATGAAGTACAGTTACACAGTTATTCACGTACGATGAAGACACCAGGTGAAGCAGGATTTAAAAAAATACATCTATTCTTTCTTCTCAAATCTGCAATTTTCTAAAGGCCTACTTACTTTGTTTCCCCAGGAATTTATTTTCTGCACCATAATTCTCTCCTTCTGGCCAGAAGTAATTTGTAATCCTGATTCTGTGACTTGACCCTGGGCAGCCTTCACTGAGAAGCCTTGGACTTTGACATTCTTTGAGGTTTGGGTTAAATCGTTCTGTCTATATACCATAAAAATGACAACAATGGCAATGATAATAAAACACCAAAATACCTCCGGAACTTCTTGTTTCAGGTACATAAGAAAAGTGTGGAAACTTATTGCCTCAACCTATTCTTTTCTCCCTAAAATCATAACACCTTTAAATGCTTTATATTATCTTTCCAGGGGAAATTCAAGGTGCAATTTTTCCCATTGTGCATTTTCATTTTTCAATACACACACGTACATATGCATATATGCAGATATACACATATCACCACCACACAATAACAACAGAAATTCAATCTTTTCTTTGCATTTTTAAAGCTTTTAGTGTCCATATGACTTTTCAAGGTAGGAAGCATCTCTGCAAGGGAGAGAGATGACTCTGGGACCAACTTCTGCTGCTGCCAATCAGCGCCTTATCAGATACAGGCAGATTTTCTGAAATCCACAAAGTCAGCTTCTGTAGACTCCTAGTTCTTCTCTTCTGGAGACACCTTATTAGTTTAAGTCACTTCCACGTTTTCTACAGAAACATTCCCAATGTATGTGAAATGTACAATTTTAAAAGCAAGCAGAAAAAGAAAAGTTCCATATCGTTCTCTCTAAAGAGGGTGAGGGAACAGAAGAACATGAGCTTATAATCATATGATTTAGACACAACCCTTGACAAGCCCAAGTGACTACTTCAAGGCACTGGAGGAGAAAGTCCAGGGGCAACATGCTGATTAAACATGCTGCACTGAAGTCAGAGTTCTGCATAAATACTATTATGTGTCACTGTTGATTTTCTCCTTTAGCACAACCGAAAATAAATTGCTCGCATTGTGTCCATCATCTCACCTTGAATGGAATTTCCTTAGTGTACAGAATATCAGAAGTGGGGCTGCCTTGCCCCTACAAAATGGCGAAGTAGATAAAGTTTGTTTTTTGCTGCCATCCTACCTTCCTTGCTCGCGTCCCGATTTCCTGGAGTTGTTCCTCAGGCTCTATCCTGTGTCCAATTCCCCAGGGCCTCCTTGCTGTCAGTTAATAATAGCTTTCAATGCTGTTATTCTTCTCAGAGTTTTTGCATTTTAATAGGACCCCTAGGGATTAAAATGCCGCCAGAACCAAAAGAGTGAATCTCTAATGGTGGAATTTTAGGTACCAGTGACAGGCATTGTGGGAGATTTCATGGGGAGGGTTCTCTCAGAAGACAAACACCCCCACAGCTTTTGACTTGACTGACTTGGTGTGGTTGACCCTACAAAGGAGTGTAGGAATGTGAATTAATCTGCCATGAAATACTGAACGTTATTGCAAAGAAAACCTTCAACTTTACTAATTATACTTTCATGTTTTAATCAACTTTTCAATAAATGAATATGTGGTAATATTGGAGTGTTTCCTGGCTGGGAAAATTATGCGGTATCTTAGGGAAAGTTCTCTGGAGTGACAGTGGAGTAGGGGATGGAGTGGAGTTGTTGGGATGGAAATGCTTAGTAATCTGTGTTCCAGGTCTCAGCCCATTACTGAAGGAAGCAATCACATTGACACAGAAGAGAATCGCCCGATGAACTCTTAGGTACAGGCGTGAAATAATAATAAACCCCATACTGAACTGTTGTTTCCATATACATTTTGCACATGGACAAAAAAAAAAAAACAAAACAAAAAATAAACTAAGATATTCTTCTCACCATTGTTCAGCACAAGAGGATGTCAGATTCCTGCACTTTATCTGGACTTCTCTATCATTCTCTCTTTTTTTTCTCCTGCTAAGTAAACAGTGGAGCTTCATCCATTATTCAGCTATCAGAGACTGTCAGGATTTTCTGGTTGTGGAACTTGGGAGTTCTTAACATTTCTTTAAAACTGTGGAAAAATGTATTTGCAAAACTGCTGGAAAGGGAAACGAAGAGAGATATCAACCCCTACAATATAATTAATCCTTGTGAGCTTCTCCCCCAGAGGGCTAACTTGAGTTTTTCTTTAGTAATGGGAATTTAGTTTTGTTTCTTTCTTTTTTTTTGGTTGTCATTATTCACACTTAACTACCTGTGGCAAGTACTGTGGAGGAGAGAGACTGCTGCAAACAGGTTTGGGGGCGCACAGGAAGGAAGGGCTTTGAAACCATGCCCCGTGAGAAAATGCATAGAGCTGCTGCGTACCACTCTACCTCAAAGCTGGTAAACACACAGCCCTCCCTACAAGCCAAATGTTACGAATTCTATTTTTATAGCTCTTGGAAGGCTTTCTGCAATCTTTTCCGTGTTGAATGCTGCAGTTAAAAGATATCTTTAGGAGAGATTTTCCAGATCAAAAGTTGCAGGTATAAGAATATTGAAAAGAATGTAAAATCTTGTGCATGCAAATATCTATTTTATTGCTTTCTTCTTTCGAATCAAGGAGGCACAGTAAATGACCCCTTCAGGCAGGGGAGTCATTGCACCATCATATTTCCTGCAAGATTTCTTTTGGGTAAATTGCAAAGCATTATTGGAATATAATAGTGCAAGGCACTACTGGAGTATTTACTGTTTCATAGATTGCAAAGCACTATTGGAGTGTGCCTTCATTAGAATGGTGGAAAAATTATTTTTGTGAAGTTAATCATAATCTGCATCAATCTGAGGTTGTAATACATTATTAAATGCATTAGAGAGTGCTCAGAATAGAAATGGTGGATTCTTGTGAGCCTGCATTGGTGAACAAAGAAAAGGAAGCACACTCCTTTCCTCTGTTTTTTTTTTT
>NW_016813425.1:797653-801260 GCF_001698545.2 Rhinopithecus bieti
TCATGATTTAATAAATAACTGGAAAAATTCTCTCATGGTAGAATGTGAGTGTTCAGGTGGAAATAATGACAATAATGACAGCTGACACCCAGGAAACACTTGTTATATGTAGGGAGAAATGTCAAAAGAAGGGATCTAGTTAGAAAGATCCATAGCTTGTGAACAACCATATATCAAAAGTCACCAATATTATCCCAAAGAGCAGAGGTTCTCAGGGGAATGTTATAGAGTTTCATATCTTTCGAAATACTTACTAATGGCTGCATGAAGACAAAGAAGACATTTGTGGAAATCTAGGTGGAATAGCCAACAAGATTGATGAAACTATCAATATTTAATATAGAATCCAGTGAAAATACGTATCTGAGCACTCACAATTTAGCTCCTTGGGAGTGGGTACATAATATATTGGGGATTCTACAATTTTAACTGGGAGATCCACACATCAACAACTAAAATAAGATGCAATTAACAAGATGTGCATTTAAGCCTGCATTCGAATCCCTGTTCTAACACTAATTTGTACAATCTCGAGCTAGTTACACTTAGTCTCTAGAATTCTCAATGTTCTTATTTAGAAAATGGGATAATATTAGTACTTATAATAGAATTTAATAGGATAGGCCATGTCAGATACTTAGCATAGTAGCACCCAACACCTTTTAGCTATTATTATTATTACTGTCATCATAGTTGTTACTAAGAATAATAAATATGGATAATAAATACGGCTAGCATGGTGGCTCATGTCTGCAGTTCAGCACTTTGGGAGTCCAAGTCAGAAGGATTGCTTGAGGCCAGGAGTTCGATATCAGCCTGGGCAACAAAGTGAGAATCTGTCTCTCAAATAATAATAATAATAATATTAATAATAAATACTATAGTAGAGATATCTAGTCCTTGTAGGTAACTGCACATTTTATCAAGATAATGATGAATTTAACATTCAAGCAATCAGTGCAAGAAAGGATTGGGGAAGTTTGGCAAAATAAATGTTCATGTGAAACGGAGTGAAGGTTTTTGTTAAAAATCAACTTCGTTTTCACCAGTGGTGTAAATGAGCTATTGAAAAATAGAATGGCTAAATGAATAAAAGCATATTGCCCAGGTTGGCAAAGTTGAGAGTGTCTTAGTGTTCTAAAATAGTCAGATCCTATATGAAGGACTGGGCTCAGTTCTGAACAGCCAGCTCTGAGATAGACGGATTAGGGATGACTCGAGAGTCTTGAGGGAGGTGATAAAGGATACGGGTTAAGGGCACAGAAGAAAGCTTTGGAAGAAACTGGGTAACTGCTTTCAATGGGTTTTCAGGCATTTCACTGATCACACAAATCAATTTTATTTATTTATGTATTTATTTATTTTTTGAGACAGAATCTCACTGTGTCACCCAGACTGGAGTGCAGTGGCTCCGTCATGACTCACTGCAGCTTTGACCTCCCAGGCTCAAGGAATCCTCCCGCCTCAGTCTCCCAAGTAGCTGGGACCACAGACCTACAGCACCACAGCAGGCTAGTTGTGTTTCATTTTTGTAGAGGTGGGATCTTGCTGTGTTCATTTTCATAAAGGTGGGGTCTTGCTGTTTTGCCCAGGCTGGTCTTGAACTCCCGAACTCAAGCAATTCTCCCAGCGTGGCATCCCAAAGTGCTGGAAGACACATTGATTTTAATTTATAGAGGTCACTGAGCAGCTTATGTCATGGAAAGATTTTCATTGCTTCTACTTCCCAAGAGGAGGGGCATGGCAGGTCACACAGGGCCACATGGGGGAAGGCCAGTGTTGGACAGGAGGTGGAGAAGAGCGAGGAGAGAGCATGGGCCAATCTTCATTGTGTTTTCTGTGGAATAGTCATGGCAGGGCAGGGGAAAAAGCTTAACATAGGCTAGTTTGAATGACGCCAGTGGGTTTGGGGGCAGAGGGGCTGTCCCTAGTTGTTTGGTACCTGGCCCTGCATTGATTTCAGACAGGGAAAATATTGGCCTGGTATGTGTTAGATACAGGAGGTGGTTGGGGTATAGACTTTAGATTGGTTGCTTTGTGTATGAAAGGCACTCACACAGGTCAGTCATTTATCGCCTGAGGAATTAGCTAACCCAGAGGAGGGGGTCAGTCTGTCTTACCCAACTAGTTCCCCCAAGAGGTCAAAACATCATAAAATATAAAAACAAAAAACTATGATTAATACATCAGGGTACAAGCTGTAGCTCCAGGGGAAGAACCAGGAACTAACTATAGGGAGAAGTTCTCTCGAGAGGTAGATTTTAGGGAAAAAGAAAAATAAATCTTTCTGTGAAACAGGACCATTGGAAAGTGGAAAGAATGTCTTTGTGACACCAAGAATGCCTGAACTCAGATATATTCTAGGATGGCATAACCAAGTTGCTCATGTTATAGGTGGGATTCTTTCAAGGACTGGGAGGTTGGAATAAGCTCCAACTCATAGACTCTATTATTTGATGACCGATGGCATGCCTAGAAGGAAATAGGATGTCCATTGCTTCTCTTCATGTACTACTCCTTAATTTCTCAGGAGCAGGACCAACTTAGAAAGATTAAAATTCAGCACTGGGAATAAGTGACATTTTTATATATAGTTGTAATAACTGGGGCTCTGACGGGAAAGACTGGAAATCAGCCACTGGAAAAAAGAACCCCTATTTTAGTGCCAGTTAAGTGGGAGCCAAGTGGCCAGATGCCTATGTTAAAAACAATGGGCTGACCTTGAGTTCTCCTGAGAAACTGCAGACTATAAGGTTTGTATTGGCAAAGTCTTTCTATGAAGTCATTCTTCCACTAGAAATATATTGAGCTCTGGCTTGGCCCTGTCCACTGGGGACTTTACTGTGTGTTAGGACCATTTTTTTCAGAAATAGCTTTTTTTTTTTTTTTTTTTTTTTAAATGGGCTATCATAAGTCTGTGCTTCCATTAAGTATTAAAAGATGCTAACGGATGGTAAGATTCTCAGTTTCCTCTTCCTAAACATGAAGGGATTGTACTAGAATGGTCTAAAGGTTTTCTGATTCTAAAATGCTTTGATTTTGTGACAATATTCTCCGTTGACCCTCAAAACTCTATTCCTTGAATTGACTCTACTTGCATGAACTATGCACTGTTGCTGACAGTGTACTGTGTGCCTGTCTAGTGTTATTCTAGGTGTTTCCATTTGTTATCAGATAGGTAGGGTTGCTCTTATTTTATAGCCAAAGAAGCAGAGACTCAGATTAGTGACTTGTCCAAGATCAAGGAGCTAACAAAGGGGAAGATTAGGGAAGATTAAGTCTCTCTCTGTCTACCTCTTCCTGTCCTATTGCAGAGTTCCATATTACAGTGATGAGCATCAGAAGCTGCCAGAAAATGACGCTGGGAATGCCATTCTTTGTTTGACAGTAAAGTCACTGCCTCTGGCTTGGAAGTATTCATCACTGTATCTGAGATCTAAGAATTGATGGTGGTTAATTAGGGTCCCACTTGCCCCTCTTTCCAGATAAGAGTTTGTTTTTTCTGGTAAAGGTGTGGAGGGGAGAGAAACAAAAAAGAGAAAAGATATATTTAAAAATCATGGAAGGGGCGGAGCAAGATGGCCGAATAGGAACAGCTCCAGTCTCC
>NW_016813426.1:0-1833 GCF_001698545.2 Rhinopithecus bieti
TGTCTAACACTCTGGACGTCCTTGGAAAAAACAGAGGAGGTGCCACAGACCCCATTTTGGGAAAAACCTCTGTTTTCCTTATGGAACTCCAAGAATTGAAAACGGATAGATCCTCCCAAAATCTAAGCCTCTGTTCTGTTTTCCATTCAGTTACCTGGTGTTTTTTACTTTTGCAGGTATCAGAAATTACTTTGGATTATGAAAGAGCTTTGGTGTGTAATAACTATGTAGGGAATATACTTTTAGTGATGGCTAATGGCAGTTATGGGGGGAAGCACTCTGCTCTTTGCACTTTTGGATCAGAGAAGCATGCTCTTGGTCATCTAGAAGGTATAACAATGTCCCCACCTCCCAGTGAGGGGTAAGACTCCTATGGGGGATGGACTGATTCCATTTTTGGGGATCCAGGATTTGGTAAAAAAAAAAAAAAAAAAATGGAATTATTGATTTTTGGTGTTTTGCCTTCCCACTGTGCCTGCTTATTAGGCCCTAGAAATTTCATGCTTTCCTGTCCATGTTTCTGAAAGGGCTCCACCTTGAAGCCAGTAATCCAATTAAGAAAAACCTAAAACCTGGCAAATGAAAAATTTTACAGCTACTAGATCTTCTTCTGTCTATTTATATTTGTTGTGTGTGTTATTTATAGAAAATAGGGCTAATTGACTTAAAGAAAAATAAGCAGTTAAATCAAATACTTTATTGGAAAAAATGGAAATTTTAATACCTTTCAGTTCACTTGACTTTAGTAATTTCAAGGAAATAAAGACAATTTTAAAGATTATTGGGGCTGGGCATGGTGACTCACACCTGTAATCCCAGCAGTTTAGGATGCCAAGGTAGGCAGATCACTTGAGGTTGGGAGTTCAAGACCAGCCTGGCCAACATGGTGAAACCCCATATGTATTTAAAATACAAAAAATTAGCTGGGTGTGGTTGTGTGCTCTTGTAATCCCAGCTATTTGGGAGGCTGAGGCAGGAGAATTGCTTGAACCCAGGAGGCAGAGGTTGCAGTGAGCTGAGATCATGCCACTGCACTTCAGCCTGGGCAACAAAGTGAAACTCCGTCTTAAAAAAAAAAGTTTCTGGTAAAATAAAAATGTCTTCAAAATTTATACATTTATACATTTGGTCTAAATTAGGCAAGTCAGATACTATGTTTACTAAACTACATAAACTGCTTTGTTGTCTTTTGATAATTGCTCAACTTATCTGCTTTGGAGCAATTAGATTCTATGTGAGGACTACTGATGGACATATGTTGTTAGCCATGTCCCCGGCTTTGCTGGAAAGAGTCATACCTTATTTGCACTTCTATCTGGTGTTCTAGGCTCTTCACCTGGTACATAATTAACATAACATACTGGGTTTTTCACCAAAATAGAAGTTGCTAATAGTTAACATTGTAACATATATAATTGAAACTACTGAAGGAATAGTTTTACATGCAAGGTGTATAAGGAAAGTATAATGTGTTTTTGATAAAAGATTATAATAAGGCATGGAAAATTTTTTTTTGCCTAGTTTAGAAAGTTAAAGAATTGTTTTAAGTGAGATACGCTAAAGCTGAAGGCTTGAGCAAGTTGTGGAAGGTTCACGAAAAATAAACCTTATGAAGGTTAAAAACCAACCTAGTAAATAATTCTGTGTGTGAGCATTTTGAATACAATTAAAAGGGTATTATTCAGTATTTCAGTAAATTAAATATTGAAATAAAAGCACACTGATGCAAAATCTTGGTCCATGTGTCAGAATAATGGGGCTTTTTAGAACACTAATATGCTCCTTAATAGAAAATAATAAAGCGTTGTAAAAGGTCTGTGGAAGGCCGGGCGC
>NW_016813427.1:0-1833 GCF_001698545.2 Rhinopithecus bieti
AGTTACTCAATTGAATTTGCTTAAATTAAGTGAACATATAAATTTCCCTGTATATGTTATACTATCTCCATTATAAGAACTTTTTAATTTTTTTCTATGATCATCAAGCTGCACAATAGATCTTCTGAACTTACTACTTCTATCTAACTAAAATTTTGTATCTTTGGAACAACATCTTCCCAACTTCCTCCTCTTTAAAAACTTCCAAAATTCTTTACTATATGCCTGGAATAGTCTTCTCTCTGCCTTGACACCTTCAAATCTCAGCTCAATATTTATTGACAAAGCTTTCCAAACTTCCTTGATTTCAGTATAGCAACTGTATATCTTACTGCAGGAATTTGAGTGTGCCAAATAAATAATTTTACTTCATTTTCTTCACATCTAATTTAATTTGATTTTAATTTGATTTTAACATGTTTTTCCATGTTGCTAGAAAATTCACCTTTCATTTATTTGTTGGATGGGGCTCAGGAAATTTTTTCCCTGTTGTCTAAATTGGTACAAGAATCCTGACACTTCTGTCTGGGAAATGGAGATATAATTTACATATGTCTTTAGTTCATCGTAGTCACCTTAATAACCTTATTGTTCAGGCTCACATGTTCACTAGAAGTCAAATATTTCCAAGCCCTCCATGCCAGGCTTGCAAATAGAAATCACTGACAAGACTGGATTCCTGATACTTCATATGCAGCTTCTTTAAGGCACCCCACAGGTCCTGTTATCTCCCCAAATAGCTGCTAAATATCTAGCTATGGTTTCCTGTTATTTGAGGTATGTACTAACTTCTATCCCCTTTCCATTCTGGATGAATCTCTTTCCTTGGTGACATTCTTCTATATTCTTTCCCCAGCAAAAATTTCTCAATGAATTTAGACCTTTAGAGAGAAAAAAAAAAAAAGAAAAAAACAAGAAAGAAATAAGAAAAAGGCTGCCTTCAGGGTCATTGTGGACTTGGCCTTGCACACAACCCTCCTCTTAGGCAAGAGATAGCAAGCATCTGGTTACCTTCTGGAAGAGAAGGAATAAGGGAGCAAAAACAATTCACAAAATAATATGTCAATAAATTATCAAGCCAGAAGTTTAAGTCCCTCAGTTGTTCATTTTTAAAGCATGCGTAATGCCTGTATTTTGTAGCACCTATCACAGTTTCTATTTGAAATTTATGCATCATTATTTTATTAATATCAGTGTCCTTAACTCCATAATATGACCTCCTTGATAGCAGACATCTTGACTAGTTTTGATTATTTAAAAGCTAACATCACATCTGGCAATAATATACATTCAATAAGCCTTTGTTGAATTAATGAATCAGTGAATGAATAATTAAGTAAAGTGTATTCTACAAGCTCTCTCCATTAAAAAGGACCTAAAATTAAATGTTTTGCTTCCTCTCAGCTGTCTCCTATATATAATCTGGTTCCAGTGAAAATGAAAAATGCACATCTAAAGAAACAAAACTTGGAAAGAGCCATTGAAGACTATATCAATGAATTTAGTGTAAGAAAATGCCACTCATGCCAAAATGGAGGTACAGCAATTCTAATGGATGGAAAGTGTTTGTGTACCTGCCCATTCAAATTTGAGGGAATTGCCTGTGAAGTCAGTAAACAAAAAATTTCTGAAGGTGAGGACAATTTATTTGATGTGGTTAAAGACAAAAATATGTACTTCGGGGTTATTTAATTTGAAAACTAGCTCTTGAATTAATTTGTACTAAATCTCTAGATTATTTATATAAACAGAGGATAAAGATTGAGTGAATAGTGAAAATGGGTAAATCAGCCTTTATGTGTCATTTAACATATTCTACTTGTATATATTAAA
>NW_016813428.1:0-1180 GCF_001698545.2 Rhinopithecus bieti
GAGAGGGATGTTTAATCCATTTACATTCAGTGTGATTACTGATAAGGTTGGATTTGTATCTGCCATTTCTAAATTTGTTTTCTATATTGTCTTTTTTATCTTTCTTCCTTTATTTCTCCATTACTTTTTTGTGTTAAATGGACATTTAATTCTCTGTAACATTGTAATTTCCTTGTCTGTTTTACTGGGTTTTTTAGAAGTAATTTTCTTAGTGGCTGCTCTGAGTATTACAGTAACAATGTAAAACCAATCAAGTGTTCAGATGAACTTAATAATGTACAAAACCCTTTGCTTCAAGTAGCTTTGTTTCCTCTCAGCCTCTTGGTGCTCTATCTGTCATATAAATGCTCCTTTTAGATTGTAAGTCCATCAGCAGTCTTGTAATTATTGCTTTCTGCAGTTAGTTGTCTTTTAAATCATGTCGAAGAAAAGATGTACGAACAGAAATGAGTCTGTGCTATCTCTGTTGCTGGCTTTGCTGTTGTCTTTTTTGGTGCTGTTTGTGTGGGTTTGAGTGTGGTGTCTTGGACTTCAGCCTCAAGTATTTCTTGTAGGACAGATCTTCTAGCAATGAATTCTCTTTGTTTTTGTTTATCTGGGAATGTTGTAATTTCTCCTTCTCTTGGGAAGAATCATTGTGCTGGATATGGCCCTCTTTTTCTTTCAGCCCTCTATAGATGTCACTCCACTGCCTCTGGCCCCCATGGTTTCTGTGGCGGGAGCACTGCACCACGTCTCAGTCTCTTTTTAGCTTCTGACCGTTTGACTGTGGTATATCTAATTGTGGATCTTTCAGTGTGCCCTACCTGAAGTTCTTTGAGCTTCTTGGATATAGAGGTTAATATTTTTCAGCAAATTTGGGAAATTTTTGTTTGTCATTACTTGAAATATTTTGTGTTCCTGCTCTCTGTCCTCTTGTTGGACTCCAGTTACGTGTGTTTCTGTGGAGCTGGGCACAGCCTTGGAGGCCTCCTTGACTTTCCCTTATTCCGGAATTTTTTCTTCTTCTCAGAAAGAATCATCTCAATTGACCTATCTTCAAGGTCACAGATGCTTTTGCCAAACAAAACCTGATGTCAAGCTGCTGTGGTGAATTTTTCATTTCAGTTATTGTACTTTTCTACTCCAAACTTTCATTTGGCTCTCTTTTATAATTTCTGTATCTTTACTCATATTCTTT
>NW_016813429.1:0-1773 GCF_001698545.2 Rhinopithecus bieti
ATGGAAACAAATCTCTCAGGCACAGGCACAGGCACACTTCAGGATGAGTGCAGCCTTTACATGGGATGGAGCCTCACTGGGCTCCAAAGGCCAGGGCCTTCTCCTCTTCCTCCTTCCCAGGGTTTCCTGGAGTCCCCTCCCTCCTCCCCATTCCCATCCCCCAGCCTCCATCCTCCATCCCAGGCTTTAAAGAGATGCATTCACCTGTTGAAGACAGTGGCCCAGGCAGGAAAAGAGCAGGGGCCACAGCCGCCTTGTTCCCCAGGAGCGCAGGACAGGAGTCTTCAAGACCCACGTGTGTCCTGTGGCTGCTCCACCCGGACTGGGTCAGCAGAGAGGGCGGCCCAGAGCAGGAGGCCCGGCCCAGGGCAGCTGGGTTCTACAGGACTCCCCTCCAGAGGCCGCACCTCAGACCTTGCCAGCAGCCCCCAGGTCCGTGGATTCTCCAGGAGATTTTCCCAAGCTCTAGCCCCGACCCTTTAATTCACACTGGGAAGAGCCTCAAAGAACCCGGCAGGGACGGACCCAGCAGGGACAGATCTCCTCCCACCCTCTGGGCAAAGATCAACCTGGTTAAAAGGGCCTCCAGCTGAAACCCATCTCCTGGGGAAATCTATTAAAACAGAAACTCTGCTCGGAAGATTGTTTTGCTCAGACTCTCTTCTCCTCCTGGGTTTCTGCTTTTACAAAGCCTTGACCTGAACTAAATTTAAGGGAGAAACCTTCACTGGTTGCTGGGAGAGCAGAGTGGAGGTTTAGGTGAGAAAACTAATTTCAACGAACTGCAGGGGAAGGAAAACTTCTCCTCTACTCTCTCACCTTCAGTGGGTGGGGGCCTGTGATTTAAACTGATGAAAGACATTAACAGGAAGAAACTGCCTGGGTGCGATGGCTCATGCCTGTAATTCCAGCACTTTGGGAGGCCAAGGCGGGTGGATCACCTGAGGTCGGGAGTTCGAGACCAGCCTGACCAGCATGGAGAAACCCTGTCTCTACTAAAAAAAAATACAAAATTAGCCAGGTATGGTGACACATGCCTGTAATCCCAGCTACTCGGGAGGCCGAGGCAGGAGAATCGCTTGAACCCGGGAGGTGGAGGTTGCAGTGAGCTGAGATGTGCCATTGCACTCCAGCCTGAGTGACAGAGTGAAACTCTGTCTCGAGAAAAAAAAAAAAAAAAAAAAAAATCAACAGGGAAAAAGGCATGCATTTGGACATTTTAAACTTCACATGCATGAGGGTGTCCCAGAAATAAGCAAATACCAGAGGAGCAGTGAGCTTCTGGAGTTCACATCTCATCCTAACGGGGGTAGGGAGGGCAGAGGCGCACTTACGGAAACCCAGAGGACTTTATTGAAAGATAAATGGGCCCTCGGGAGGGCAGATGGGAGACATGGTCCTTTGTGACAATGTCCGCCAGGATGTGGGGGGGGCTTCTCACCTCCAAGAAGAGATTACAGTTGCTCCTGGGGAGAGACTTAGGACAATGAAGTTGTTTGGGGAGGCTCTGGTTTTAGGCAGATAGAGAATTTTAGGAACTCCAGTGCTTTCTCCTCAAAAGAATTCTGATGCCAAAATGGCATACCTCAGGTTGGCGTATCCTGATTCCCTCTAGAGCCTTGCGATGAACTGTAGACCTCTTCCTGTAAACACCACCACCATACGCAAATGAAAAGACATAGATCAGATTGAGGAGTGATGTTTGCCTCATGCTTAATAGTCAACAGTTTAGTATATGCAACATCTAAGAGGCTTCCACAAGTGAATAACAAA
>NW_016813430.1:0-14425 GCF_001698545.2 Rhinopithecus bieti
AAACTGCTCTGTGGCGTCTTAATTCCTCTCACTCAGCTACGCCTCCCTTTTCACTGAGCAGTTTTCTAACCCTCTGTACGTTTAGTGTGTGATGGGATATTCGGGAGCACTTTGAAGCTTATGGTGAAAAGGAAATATGTTCAGACGAAACTGGAGAGAAGCTTTCCAAGGAACTGCTTTGTGACGTGTGCTTTCCACTCACAGTGTATACCTCTATTCTCATACAGCGTCGGGGAAACCCTTTTGGAGAAACAGGTACCAAGTGATATCGGGAGCATGTTGATGTCGATGGTGAAAAGGGAAATAGCCTCAGACAAAACCTGGAAAAAAGCTTTCTAGGAAACTACTCTGTGATATGTGTAATCATCTCACATAGATAAAGCTTTCTTTACATTAGGCAGCTTGGAAACTGTCATGGACGGATCCACAAAGGGACATTAGGGAACAAATTAAAGAAGACGGGGAAAAAGGAAATATATTTAGATAAAAACTGGAAAGAATTTATCTGTGAATCCCCTTTTGTTATGTTTATTCATCTCACGTAGATGAAGCTTTCTTAACATTATACAGCTTGGAAACTCCCTCGTGGATGAATCTGCGAAGGGATATTTGGGATCACATTCCGGCCTATGGTCATAATAGGAAATATAGTCAGATAAAAACTGGAGAGAAGCTTTCTGAGAAACTGCTTCGTGATGTGTGCATTCCACTCAGGGACTTATAACTTTCTTCTCATAAAGCAGAGTTTGAACACTGTTCCTGTAAAAGCAAAAGAGTGATATTTGGAGCACATTGAAGACTATGGGAAAAAGTGAAATGTCATCCAAAAACACAGGAAGAAGCAATCGAAGAAACTGGTCTCTGACATGTCCATTCTTTTCACAGGGTTAAAGCTTACTCTACGTTTCCCAGTTTGAACGTCGGTCTTTGAGGGTTATGCAAAGGGATGGTAAGTGGCAATTGGAGTCCTGTGTGAGCAAGGAAATGTCTTCCATCGAAAATTGGAGAGAAGCTTTCTGTGCAATCCTTTTGTGATGTTCGTATTCATCTCATAGAGTTAAATAATGATTCATTAATGATTCTTTGGATTGAGCAGTTTGAAATCACTGTTTCTGGGGAATCTGAGAAAGGACATTTGGAAACGCTCTTAAGAATATCCTGAAAAAAAAAATACCTCAGATAGAAACCAGAAGGAAGCTTTTGGTGAACTAGTTCTGTGTCACGTGAATTCCGTTCACACAGTTAAGCTTCTCTTTTCATTGAGCAGTATCATAGCACAGTTTTTGTGTAGTTTGCGAAGGAATATACAGCAGAGCTTTGAGGCTTACGATGTGAAAGGAAACCTCTTCAGATAGAAACTGGAGAGAAGCTTTATGAGGACTTGCTTTGTGACATGTGCAATCCACTCCCAGAAATATAGCTTTCTTCTCCTACTGGATTCTAGAATTCCTTTTGGAGAAAAAGCTACCAAGAGACAATCGGGAGTACAGGGACAAATATGGTGAAAAGGAAATATCCTCAGACAAAACTGGAAAGAATATTTCTGAAAACTGCTTTGTGTTACATATATTTATTCATCTCGCATAGATAAAACTTTTTTTATATTACACAGTTTGAAAACTCCGTCATGCACGGATCCATGAAGGGACTTTCAGGAGCACATTTGGACCTATGGTGAAAGAAGAGATGTCTTCAGATAAAAACTGGATAGAAGCTTTCTGAGAAAGTACTTTGTTATGTATGCATTCCACTCTGGTAATTATACCTCTTTTCTCATAAGGCAACGTTTGAACACTCTTCCTCTGAAACCAAAAAAGTGATATTTCAGAACGCATTGAGGACTATAGCGAATAGTGAAATATACTGAAATGAAATCGAGGAAGAAGCGTTCCAAGAATCTGCCCTCTGATATATGCTTTCACTTCACAGAGTTAATGCTTACTCTATGTTGCCCAGTTTCGAAAGTCTGTCTTTGAAGAATCTGTGAAGGGATATTTAGTGACGCCCAGAGGCTTGTGGTGAGCAAGGAAACGTCTTCCGATGAATCCTGCAGAGAAACTTTCTGAGCAACTGCTTTGTGTTGTGTGTATTCGTCTCATAGAGTGAAATCTTTCTTTGGATGGAGCAGCTTGGAATCACTGTTTTTGTGGAATCTGAGGAAGGACATTTGGGAACGATCCTTAGAACATGGAGAAAGAAATATTCCCAGGTAAAATTCAGAACAAAGCTTTCTGTGAAACTGCTCTGTGTCATTTAATTCCAGTCACTCAGTTAAACCTCTCTTTTCATTGAGCAGTTTTCTAACCCTGTGTATGTTTAGCGTGTGGTGGGATATTCGGGAGCACTTTGAGGCTTACGGTGAGAAAGGAAATATGTTCAGACCGAAACTGGAGAGGTTTCTGAGGAACTGCTTTGTGACGTGTGCATTCCACTCACAGTGTTATACCTCTCTTCTCATACAGCGTTGGGGAAACGCTTTAGGAGAAACAGGTACCAAGTGATATTCGGGAGTATGTTGATGCTGATGGTGAAAAGGGAAATAGCCTCAGACAAAAACTGGAAAGAAACTTTCTAGGAAACCACTCTGTGATATGTGTAATCATCTCACATAGATAAAGCTTTCTTTACATTATGCAGCTTGGAAACTGTCATGGTAGCATCCACGAAGGGACCTTCGGGAGCCCATTCAAGACTATGGTGAAAAAGGAAATATCTTCAGATAAAAACTGGAAAGAAGTTTTCTGTGAATCTGTTTTTTGCTATGTTTATTCATCTCACATAGGAGAAGCTTTCTTTACATTACACAGCTTGGAAACTCCCTCGTGGATGGAACTGGGAAGGGATATTTAGCATCACATCTGGGCCTATGGTGAAGTAGGAAATATAGTCAGATAAAAACTGGAGAGAAGCTGTCTGAGAAACTGCTTGGTGATGTGTGCATTCCACTTAGGGAGTTAACAATTTCTTCTCATGAGGCACAGTTTGAACACTGTTCCTGTAAATCCAAAAGAGTGATATTCGGAGCACACTGAAGTATACGGCAAAAAGTGAAATGTCGTCCAATAAAAAACAGAAAGAAGCACTCGAAAAAACTGCTCTCTGACATGTGCATTCCTTTCGCAGTGTTAAACCTTACTCTACATTTCACAGTATAAAATCTGTCTTTAACGGTTCTGCGAAGGGATAATAAGTGGCAACTGGAGGCCTGTGTTGAGCAAGGAAATGTCTTCTTCGAAAATTGGAGAGAAGCTTTCTGCGCAACTTTTTGTGATGTTTGTATTCATCTCATAGAGTGAAATCATTCTTTGGATTGAGCAGTTTGAAATCATTGTCTCTGGAATCTGAGAAAGCACATTTGGAAACACTCTTTAGAATATCCTGAAAAAGAAATAACCTCAGAGAGAAACCAGAAGAAAGTTTTTTGTGAAACTGCTCTGTGTCACGTGAATTCTGCTCACTCAGTTAAGCTTCTCTTTCCTTTGAGCAGTATCATAACACTGTTTTGGTGTAGTCAGCTAAGTGATATTCAGGAACGCTTTGAGACTCACGGTGAGAAAGGAAACGTCTTCCTATAGCAACTGGAGAGACGTTTTCTGAGGATCTGCTTTCTGACGTGTGCATTCCACTCACAAAAATATACCTTTCTTCTCATAGAGGATTCCAGAATCCCTTTTGGAGAAAAAGCTACTGAGAGACATTCAGGAGTAAAGGGATTACTACGGTGAAAAAGGAAATAACCTCAGACACAACCTGGAAAGAAGATTTCTGTGAAACTGCTTTGTGTTAGATATGTGTATTCATCTCGCATAGTTAAACTTTTCTAATATTACGCAGTTTGGAAACTACCTCATCCGAGGATTGGCGAAGGGACATTCGGGAGCACAGTCAGGCCTATGGTGAAAGAGTAGATATCTTCAGATGAAAACTGGATAAAAGCTTTCTGAGAAACTACTTTGTGATGTATGTATTCCACTCAGGGAGTTATACCTCTTTTCTCACAAGGCAGTGTTTGAACACTGTTCCTGTGAAATCGAAAAAGTGATATTTCGTAGCGCATTTAGGACTATGACGAATAGTGAAATACACTGAAATAAAATCAAAGAAGAAGCGTTCCAAGAATCTGCTCTCTGATATGTGCATTTGCTTCACAGATTTAATGCTTACTCTATGTTGCCCAGTTTCGAAACTCTGTCTTGGAAGAATCTGTGAAGGGATATTTAGTGACGACTGGAGGTTTGTGGTGAGCAAGGAAACGTCTTCCGATGAAACCTGCAGAGAATCTTTCTGAGCAACTAATTTGCAATGTGTGTATTCGTCTCATAGTGTTAAACCATTCTTTGGATTGAGTAGCTTCAAAGCACTGTTTTTGTGGAACCTGAGGAAGCACATTTGGGAACGATCCTTAGAATATGGAGAAAGAAATATCCTAAGGTAAAATCCAGAAGGAATCTTTCTTTGAAACTGCTCTGTATCGTCTCAATTCCTTTCGCTCAGTTAAGCCTCTCGTTTCATTGAGCTGTTTTCTAACGTTGTGTATGTTTAGCATGTGATGGGATATTCAGGAGCACTTTGAGGCTTACGGTGAAAAAGGAAATATGTTCGGACCAAAACTGGAGAGAAGCTTTCCAAGGAACTGCTTTGTGACATGTGCATTCACTCACAGTGTTATAGCTCTTTTCTCATACAGCATTGGGGAGACCCCTTTGGAGAAACGGGTACTAATTGATATTCGGGAGTATGTTGATGCAGATGGTGAAAAGGGAAATAGCCGCAGACAAAAACTGGAAAGAAGATTTCTAGGAAACTACTCTGTGATATGTGTAATCATCTCACTTAGATAAAGCTTTCTTTACATTACGTAGCTTGGAAACTGTCATGGACGGATCCACAAACTCCTGAGTGTTCAGGAGCACACTCAGGACTATGGCGAAAAAAAATTAACCTCATATAAAAACTGGAAAGAAGCTTTCTATGAATCTGCTTTTTGCTATGTTTGTTCATCTCACATAGATGACGCTTTCTTTACATTATGCAGCGTGGAAAATCCCTCATGAATGGATCAGCGAATGGATATTTGGGTCCACATTCAGGCCTCTGGTGAAATAGGAAATATAGCCAGATAAAAACTAGAGAGAAGCTTTCAGAGAAACTGCTTAGTGATGTGTGCATTCCACTCAGGGAGTTATAACTTTCCTCTCATAAGGCACAATTTTAAAAGTGTTCCTGTAAAACCAAAAGGGTGATTTTTGGAGCAAATTGAAGACTATGGCAAAAACTGAAATTTCGACCAACAAAAAACCAAAAGAAGCAGTTGAAGAAAGTGCTCTCTGACATGTCCATTCTTTTCACAAGGTTAAAACTTACTCTATATTTCCCAGTTTGATCGTCCGTCTTTGAGGGTTCTGCGAAGGGATAGTAAGTGGCAACCGGAGGCCTGTGACGAGCTAGTAAATGTCTTCCACGGAAAATTGGAGAGAAGCTTTCTGCGCAACTCTTTTGTGATGTTTGCATTCTTATCATAGAGTTAAATCATTCTTTGGATGGAGCAGTTGGAAATCACTGTTTCTGTGCAATGTGAGAAAAGACATTTGGAAACGCTCTTTAGAATATCCTGAAAAAGCAATAACCTCAGAGAGAAACCAGAAGGAAGCTTTCTGTGAAACTGCTCTGAGTCACGTGAATTCTGCTCACACAGTTAAGTTTTTCATTGAGCAGTATCAAAACACTGTTTTTGTTTAGTCTGTGAAGGGATATTCAGGAGCGCTTTGAGGCTTATGGTGAGAAGGGAACTTCTTCAGATAGATACTGGTGAGAAGCTTTCTGAGGAGCTGCTTTGTGATGTGTGCATTCCACTCACAGAAATATACCTTTCTTCTCATAGAGGATTCCGGAATCCCTTTTAAAGAAAAAGCTACCAAGAGACATTCGTGAGTATAGGCATGGCTATGGTGAAAAAGGAAATAACCTTGGACAAAAACTGGAATTCCGGAATCCCTTTTAAAGAAAAGCTACCAAGAGACATTCGTGAGTATAGGCATGGCTATGGTGAAAAGGAAATAACCTTGGACAAAACTGGAAAGGAGATTTCTGTAAAAATCCTTTGTGTTAGATATATTGATTCATCTCACATATTTAAAACTTTTCTTAAATTACGCAGATTGGAAACTCCATGATGCACGGATCCGCAAAGGGACATTCAGGAGCACATTCAGGCCTATGGTGAAAGTGGAAGTATCTTCAGATAAAAATTGAATAGAAGCTTTGTAAGAAACTACTTTGTGATGTATGCATTCCACTCAGGGAGTTATACCTCTTTTCTCACAAAGCAGTGTTTGGATACCGTTCCTGAGAAACCGAAAAGGTAATATTTTGGAGCACACTGAGGACTATGGCGAATAGCGAAATATACTGAAATAAAATCGGAAAGAAGTGTTCCAAGAATATGCTGTCCAATATGTAGATTAACTGTGTTAGCGGAATTCACGTGACACAGAGCAATTTCACAGAAAGATTCCTTCTGGTTTCTCTCTGTGGTTATTTCTTTACAGGGTATTCTAAAGGGCGTTTCCAAATATCATTTCTCAGATTCCACAGAAACAATGATTTCAAACTGCTCAATCCAAAGAATATTTTAACGCTATGAGATGAATACAAACATTACAAAAGAGTTGCGCAGAAAGCTTCTCTCCAATTTTCGATGGAAGACATCTCCTTGCTCGACACAGGCCTCCAGTTGACACTTACTATCTCTTCGCAGAACCCTGAAAGACCGACTTTCAACCTGGCAAATGTAGAGAAAGCTTTAACCCTGTGGAAAGAATGGACATGTCAGAGAACAATTTCTTCAATTGCTTCTTTCTGTTTTTTATTGGACAACATTTCACTTTTTGCCATAGTCTTCAATGTGCTCCGAATATCACTCTTTTGATTTTACAGGAACAGTGTTCAAACTAAGCCTTATGAGAAGAAAGTTATAACTCCCTGAGTGGAATGCACCAGTCACCAAGCAGTTTCTCAGAAAGCTTCTCTCCAGTTTTTATCTGACTATATTACCTATTTCACCATAGGCCCAAATGTGATCCCAAATATCCCTTAGCGGATCCATCCATGAGGGAGTTTCCAAGCTGCATAATGTAAAGAAAGTTTCATCTCTGTGAGATGAATAAACATACCAAAAAGCAGATTCACAGAACCTTTCTTTCCAGTTATTATCTGAAGATATTTACTTTTTCACCGTAGTCCTGAAAGTGCTGCCAAAGATCCATTCATGGATACGTCCATGACAATTTCCAAGCTATGTAATGTAAAGAAAGCTTTATCTATGTGAGATAATTACACATATCAAAGAGTAGTTTCCCTGAAACCTTCTTTCCAGTTTTTGTCGAGGATATTTCCCTTTTCACCATCAGAATCAACATGCTCCTGAATATCACTTTGAACCTGTTTCTCCAAAAGGGTTTCCCTATCGTTGTATGAGAAGAGAGGTATAACACTGTGAGTGGAATGCACACATCACAAAGCAGTTCCTTGGAAAGCTTCTCTCCCGTTTCAGTCTGCACATATTTCCTTTTTCACCTTAAGCCTCAAAGTGCTCCCGAATATCCCATCACATGCTCGACAAACACAGGGTTAGAAAACTGTTCAATGAAAAGAGAGGCTTACCTGACCGATATAAATTAAGACGACACAGAGCAGTTTCACAGAAAACTTCCTTCTGGATTTTACATGAAGATATTTCTTTCTCCATATTCTAAGGATTTTTCCCAAATGTCCTTCCTTAGATTTCACAAAACAGTGATTTCAAGCTGCTCAACCCAAAGAATGGTTTACCTCTATGAGATGAATACACATATTGCCAAGCAGTTGCTCAGGAAGTTTCTCTGCAGGATTCATCAGAAGACGTTTCCTTGCTCACCAAAAGCCTCCGGGCATCCCTAAATATCCCTTCACAGATTCTTGAAAGACAGAGTTTCGAAACTGGGCAACGTAGAGAAAGCAGTAACTCTCTGAAGTGAATGCACATATCAGAAAGCAGTTTCTTGCAATGCTTCTTACTCGATTTTATTTCAGTATATTTCACTATTCACCATAGTCCTCAATGCACTCCGATATATCACTTTTCATTTTCACAGGAACACTGTTCAAACACTACCTTGTGAGAAAAGAGGTGTAGCTCCCTGACTGGAATGCATACATCAGAAAGTAGTTTCTCAGAAACCTTCTATCAAGTTTTTATCTGAAGATATCTCCTCTTTCACCATAGGCCTGAATGTTTTCCCGACTGTCGCTTCTTGGATCCGTGTATGATGGAGTTTCAAAACTGCATAATATAAGGAAAGTTTTAACTATGCTAGATGAATCAATATATCTAACACGAAACATTTTCACAGAAATCTTCTTTCAAGTTTTTGTCTGAGGATATATCCTTTTTTACCATAACTGTCCCTATATTCCCGGATGTCTCTTGGTAGCTTTTTCTCCAAAAGGATTTCCAGAATCCTCTATGAGAAGAAAGATATATTTCTGTGAGTGGAATGCACACGTCACAGAGCAGCTCCTCAGAAAGCTACGCTCCAGTTTCTATCTGAAGATGGTTCCTTTCTCACCATAAGCCTCAAAGCGCTCCTGAATATCCATTTCACAGACTAAACAAAGAGTTTTATGATACTGTTCAATGAAAAGAGAAACTTAACTGTGTGAGTGAAATTCACGTTAAACAGATTAGTTTCACAGAAAGTTTCTTTCTCGTTTCTCTCTGAGGTTATTTCTTTTTCAGGATATTCTAAAGAGCATTTCCAAATGTCCTTTCTCAGATTCCACAGAAACAGTGATTTCAAACTGCTCCTTCCAATGAATGATTTAACTCTATGATAAGAATACAAACATCACAAAAGAGTTGCGCAGAAAGCTTCTCTCCAATTTTCGATGGAAGACATTTTGTTGCTTGACACAGGCCTCCGGTTGCCACTTAATATCCCTTCACAGAACCTTCAAAGAACGACTTTGAAACTGGGAAATGTAGAGTAAGCTTTAACCCTGTGAAAAGAATGGACATGTCAGAGAGCAGTTTCTTCGAGTGCTTCTTTCTGTTTTTTCTTGGCCGACATTTCACTTTTTCCCATAGTCTTCAATGTGCTCCGAATATCACTCTTTTCCTTTTACGGGAATAGTGTTCAAACTGTGCCTCATGAGAAGAAAGTGATACTCCCTGAGTGGAATGCACACATCACCAAGTAGTTTCTCAGAAAGCCTCTCTCCAATTTTTATCTGACTATGTTTCCAATTTCACCATAGGCCTGAATGTGATCCCAAATATCCTGTCGTGGATCCATTCACGAGGGAGTTTCCAAGCTGTGTAATGTAAAGATCGTTTCATCTATGTGAGATGAATAAACCTAGCAAAAAGGAGATTCACCGAAAGCTTCTTTCCAATTTTTATCTGAAGATATTTCCTTTTTCACCATAGTCGTGAATGCTCCCGAAGGTCCCTTCGTGGATCCGTCCATGACAGTTTCCAAGCTGCATAAAGTAAAGAAAGCTTTATCTATGTGAGATGATTACACATATCACAGAGTAGTTTCCTAGAAAGCTTCTCTCCAGTTTTAGACTGAGGCTATTTCCCGTTTGACCATCGGCAGCAACATGCTCCCGAATATCACTTGGTACCTCTTTCTGCAACAGGGTTTCTCTGACGCTCTATGAGAAGAGAGGTATACCACTGTGAGTTCAATGCACACATCATATATCGGAATGAACACACAGTGAAGACTATGGCAAAAACTGAAATGTCGTCCAATAAAAAACAGAAAGATGCACTCGAAGAGACTACTCACTGACATGTCCATTCCATTCACAGAATTAAAGCTCTCTCTACATTTCCCAGTTTGAAAGTCGGTCTTTGAGGGTTCTGTGAAGGGATAGTAAATGGCAAGCGGAGGCCTGTGTCGAGTGAGGATATGTCTTCCGTTGAAAATTGGAGAGAAGCTTTCTGCGCAACTCTTTTGTGATGTTTGTATTCATCTCATAGAGTTAAATCATTCTTTGGATTGAGCAGTTTGAAATCACTGTTTCTGTGGAATCTGAGAAAGGAAATTTGGAAACGATCTTTAGAATATCCTGAAAAAGAAATAACCTCAGAGAGAAAGCAGAAGGAAACTTTCTGTGAAACTGCTCTGTGTCATGTGAATTCAACTCACACAGTTAAGCTTCTCTTTTCATTGAGCAGTATCATAACACTGTTTTTTGTAGTCTGCGATGGGATATAGAGCAGCACTGTGAGACTTCTGGTGAGAAAGGAAACGTCTTCAGATAGAAATTGGAGAGATGTTTTCTGACGAGCTGCTTTGTGTCCTGTGCATTCCACTCACAGAAAAATACCTTTCTTCTCCTAGAGGATTCCAGAATCCCTTTTGGAGAAAAAGCTACCAAGAGACATTCGGGAGTATAGGGAAAAGAATGGTGAAAAAAGAAATATCGTCAGGTAAAAACTGGAAAGAAGATTTCTGTGAAACTGCTTTGTGTTAGATGTATTAATTTATCTCACATAGTTAAAACTTTTCTTATATTACACAATTTGGAAACTGCGTCATGCACAGATCCGCGAAGGGATATTCGGGAGCACATTCAGGCCTACGGTGAAAGAGGAGATATCTTCAGATAAAAACTGGATAGAAGCTTTCTGAGAAAGTACTTTGTTTTGTATGCATTCCACACATGGAGTTATACCTCTTTTCATTTGAACACTGTTCCTGTGAAACGGAAAAAGTGATTTTTTGGAACGCTTTGAGGACTATGGCGAATAGTGAAATATACGGAAATAAAATCGAGGAAGAAGCGTTCCAAGAATCTGCTCTCTGATATGTGCATTCATTTCACAGAGTTAATGCTTGCTCTATATTGCCCAGTTTCGAATCTCTGTCTTTGACGAATCTGTGAAGGGATAATTTAGTGACGCCCAGAGGCTTGTGTTGAACAAGCAAACGTCTTCCGGTGAAACTTGCAGAGAAACTTTCTGAGCAACTGCTTTGAGATATGTGTATTCGTCTCATAGATTTAAACCATTCTTTAGATTGAGCAGCTTGAAATCACTGTATTAGTGAAATCTGAGGAAGGACAATTTTAAATGATCCTTAGTATATGGAGAAAGAAATATCCTCAGGTAAATTCCAGAAGGAAGCTTTCTGTGAAACTGATTTGTGTCATCTTAATTCCGCTCACTCAGTTGAGCCTCTCTTTTCATTGAGCAGTTTTCTAACCCTGTGTATGTTTAGCATGTGATGGGATATTCGGGAACACTTTGAGGCTTACGGTGTAAAGGGAAATTTGTACAGACCAAAACTGGAGATAAGCTCTCCGAGGAATTGCTTTGTGACGTGTGCATTCCACTCAGAGTGTTATACCTCTCTTCGCATACAGCATCAGGGAAACCCTTTTGAATAAACAGGTACCAAGTGATTTTCGGGAGCATGCTGATGCCAACGTTGAAAAGGGAAGTAGCCTCAGACAAAAACAGGAAAGAAGCCTTCTAGGAAACTACTCTGTGATATGTATAATCACCTCACATAGATAAAGCTTTCTTTATATTACGCAGCTTGGAATCTGTCATGGTCGTATCCATGAAGGGACCTTCAGCAGCACATTCAGGACTAAGGAGAAAAAGGAAATATCTTCAGATAAAACCTGGAAAGAAGCTTTCTGTGAATCTGCTTTTTGCTGTGTTTATTCATCTCACATAGAAAAGCTTTCTTTACATTACACAGCTTGGAAACTCCCTTGTAGATGGATCCTCAAAGGGATGTTTGGGATCACATTCAGGCCTATCCTGAAATAGCACATATAGCCATATTAAAACCGGAGAGAAGATTTCTGAGAAACTGTTTGGTGACGTGTGCATTCAACTCAGGGAGTTATAACTTTTTTCTCATAAGGCACAGTTTGAACACTGTTCCTGTAAAACCAAAAGAGTGATATTCAGAGCACATTGAAGACTATGGCAAAAAGTGAAATAGCGTCCAATAAAAAACAGACAGAATCACTTGAATAAACTGCGCTCTGACACGTCCTTTTTTTCACAGGGTTAAAGCTTACTCTATATTTCCCAGTTTGAAAGTCGGTCTTTGAGGGTTCTGTGAAGGGATAGTAAGTGGCAACTGGAGGCCTGTGTTGAGCAAGGAAGTGTCTTCCATCGAAAATTGGAGGGAAGATTTCTGCGCAACTCTTTTGTGATGTTTGTATTCATCTCATAGAGTTAAATTGTTCTTTGGATTGAGCAGTCTGAAATCACTGTTTCTGTGGAATCTGAGAAAGGACATTTGGAAATGCTCTTTAGAATATACTGAAAAAGAAATATCCTCAGAGACAAACCAGAAGGAAACTTTCTGTGAACCTGCTCTGTGTCAGGAGAATTCCGCTCACACAGTTAAGCTTCTCTTTTCATTGCGCAGTATCATAACGCTGTTTCTGTTTATTCTGTGAAGGGATATTGAGGAGTGCTTTGAGGCTTACGGTGAGAAAGGAAATGACTTCAGATAGAAACTGGAAAGAAGTTNAAACCAGAAGGAAACTTTCTGTGAACCTGCTCTGTGTCAGGAGAATTCCGCTCACACAGTTAAGCTTCTCTTTTCATTGCGCAGTATCATAACGCTGTTTCTGTTTATTCTGTGAAGGGATATTGAGGAGTGCTTTGAGGCTTACGGTGAGAAAGGAAATGACTTCAGATAGAAACTGGAAAGAAGTTTTCTGAGGAGCTGCTTTGTGACGTGTGCATTCCACTCACAGAAATATACTTTTCTTCTCCCAGAGGATTCCAGAATCTCTTTTGTAGAAAAAAGCTACCAAGAGACATTTGGGAGTATAGGGATGGCTATGGTGAAAAAAGAAATATCCTCAGACAAAAACTGGAAAGAAAATTTCTTTGAAACTGCTTTGCGTTAAATATATTTATTCATCTCGCATAGTTAAAACTTTTCTTATATTACACAGTTTGGAAACTCCGTCATACACGGATCTGCGAACGGACATTCGGGAGAACATTGAGGCCTATGGTGAAAGAGGAGATATCTTCAGATAAAACTGGATAGATCTTTCTGAGAAACTACTTTGTGATATATACATTCCACTCAGGGAATTGTACGTCTTTTCTCCAAGGCAGTGTTTGACACTGTTCCTGTGAAACCAAAATATTGATATAGCGGAATGCATTGAGGACTATGACAAATAGTGAATTACACTGAAATAAAATTGGAGAAGCAGCATTCCACGAATCTGCTCTCTGATATGTGCATTCACTTCACAGAATTAATGCTTACTCTATGTTGCCCAGTTTCAAAACTCTGTCTTTGAAGAATCTGTGGAGGGATATTTAGTGAAGCCTGGAAGCTTGTAGTGAGCGAGGAAATGTCTTCCGATGAAACCTGCAGAGAAAAGTTCTGAGCAACTGCTTTGGGATGTGTGTATTCGTCTCATCCAGTTAAACCATTCTTTGGATTGAGCAGCTTGAAATCACTGCTTTTGTGGAATCTGAGGAAGGACGTTTGGAAACGATACTTAGAATATGGAGAAAGAAATATCCTCAGGTAAAATCCAGAAGGAAGCATTCTGTGAAATTGCTCTCTGTCCCATTAATTCCTCTCACTCAGTTTAGCCTCACTTTTCATTGAGCAGTTTTCTAACCATGTGTATGTTTAGCGTGTGGTCGGATATTCAGGAGGACTTTGACCTTACGGTGAAAAAGGAAATATGTTCAGACCGAAACTGGAGAGAAACTTTCCGAGAAACTGGTTTGTGACATGTGCATTCCACTCACAGCGTTATACCTTTCTTCTCATACAGCGTCGGGGAAACCCTTTTGAGAAACAATTACCAACTGATATTCAAGAGCATGTTGATGCCGATGGTGAAAAGGAAATAGCCTCAGACAAAAACTGGAAAGAAGCTTTCTAGGAAAATACTCTGTGATATGTGTAATTATCTCACATAGATAAAGCTTTCTTTACATTACGCAGCTTGGAAACTGTCATGGACCAATCCACGAAGGGACCTTCGGGAGCACCTTCTGGACTATGATGAAAAAGGAAATATCATCAGATAAAAACAGGAAAGAAGCTTTGTGTGAATCTGCCTTTTGCTATGTTTACTCATCTCACATACATGAAGCTTTCTTTATATTAAGCAGCTTGGAAACTCCCTCGTGGAGAGATCTGCGAAGGGATATGTGGGATCACATTTGTTCCTATGGTGAAATAGGAAATATAGTCAAATAAAAACTGGAGAGAAGCTTTCTGAGAAACTGCTTGGTGATGTGCGCATTCCACTCAGGGAGGTACAACTTCGTTCTCATAAGGCACAGTTTGAACACTGTTCCTGTAAAACCAAAAGAGTGATATTCAGAGCATATTGAAGACTATGGCAAAAAGTGAAATGTCGT
>NW_016813430.1:16760-22793 GCF_001698545.2 Rhinopithecus bieti
CTCAGAGAGAAACCAGAAGGAAGCTTTCTGTGAAACTGCTCTTTGTCACGTGAATTCCACTCACACAGTGAAGCTTCTATTTTCATTGAGTAGTATCATAACACTGTTTTTGTTTAGTCTGCGAAGGGATATTCTGGAGCACTTTGTGGCTTACCATGAGAAAGCAAACGTCTTCATATAGAAATTGGAGAGAAGCTTTCCGAGGAACTGCTTTGTGATGTGTGCCTTCCACTCACAGAAATATACCTTTCTTCTCATTGAGGATTCCGGAATCCTTTTGCAGAAAAAGCTGCCAAGAGACATCCGGGAATATAGGGACGGCTATGGTGAAAAAGGAAATATCCTCAGACAAAAACTGGAAAGAAGATTTCTGTGAAACTGCTTTGTGTTAGATATATTGATTCCTCTAGCATAGGTAAAACTTTTCTTATATTACGCATTTCAAAACTCCGTCATACACCGATCCGTGAAGGGACATTTGGGAGCACATTGAGGCCTACGGTGAAAGAGGAGATATCTTCAGATAAAAACTTGATAGAATTTTTCTGAGAAACTACTTTTTGATGTTTGCATTCCAGTCAGGGAGCTATACCTCTTTTCTCACAAGGCACTGTTTGAACAGTGTTCCTGTGAAACCGAAAAAGTGATATTTCGGAGCACATTGAGGACTCTGGCGAATTGTGAAATATACTGAAATAAAATCGAGGAAGAAGCGTTCCAAGAATCTGCTGTCTGATATGTACATTCACTTCACAGAGTTAATGCTTACTCTATGTTGCCCAGTTTCGAAACTCTGTCTGTGAAGTATCTGTGAAGGAATATTTAGTGACGCCCGGAGGCTTGTGGTGCGCGTGGAAACGTCTTCCGATGAAACCAGCATAGAAACTTTCTTAGCAACTGCTTTGCGATGTGTGTATTCATCTGATAGTGTTAAATAGTTCTTTTGATTGAACAGCTTGAAATCACTGTTTTTGTGGAATCTGAGGAAAGACATTTGGGAACGATACGTAGATTATGGAGAAAGAAATATCCTCAGGTAAAATCCAGAAGAAAGCTTTCTGTGAAACCGCTCTGTGTCGTCTTAATTCCTCTCGCTCAGTTAAGCCTCTCTTTTCATTGAACAGTTTTCTAACCCTGTGTATGTTTAGCGTGTGGTAGGATGTTTGGGAGCTCTTTGAGGCTTACGGTGAAAAAGGAAATATGTTCAGACCAAAAATGGAGGGAAGTTTTCCGAAGAAGTGCTTTATGACGTATGCATTCCACTCACAGAGTCATACCTCTCTTCTCATACAGAGTCAGGGAGCACTTTTGGAGAAGCAGCTACCAAGTGATATTTGGGAGGATGTTGATGCTGATGGTGAAAAGGGAAATAGCCTCAGACAAAAACTGGAAGGAAGCTTTCTAGGAAACTACTCTGTTATATGTGTATTCATGTCACATAGATAAAGCTTTCTTTACATTACGCAGCTTGGAATCTGTCATGGTTGTACCCACGAAGGGACCTTCAGTAGCACATTCATACCAATGGAGAAAAGGAAATATCCACAGATAAAACTTGAAAGAAGCTTTCTGTGAATCTGCTTTTTGCTATGTTTATTCATCTCATGTAGTTGAAGCTTTCTTTACATTACACAGCTTGGAAACTCCCTCGTGGATGGATCCTCAAAGTGATATTTGGGATCACATTCGGGCCTATGGTGAAATATGAAATATAGTCAGATAAAAGCTGGAGAAAAGCTTTCTGAGACCGCTTAGTGATGTGTGCAATCCACTCAGGGAGTTATAACTTTCTTCTCATAATGCACAGTTTGAACACTGTTCCTGTAAAACCAAAAGAGTGATATTCGGAGCACATTGAGGACTCTGGCAAAAAGTGAAATGTTGTACAATAAAGAAGAGAAAGAAGCACTCGAAGAAACTTCTCTCTGATACGTTCATTCGTTTCACAGGGTTAAAGCTTTCTCTACATATCCCAGTTTGAGCGTCGGTCTCTAAGGGTTCTGCGAAGGGATAGTAAGTGGCAACCGGAGGTCTGTGTCGAGCAAGAAAATGTCTTCCATCGATAATTGGAGAGAAGCTTTCTGTGCATCTCTTTTGTGATGTTTGTACTCATCTCATAGAGATAAATCATTCTTTGGATTGAGCAGTTTGAAATCACTGTTTCTGTGGAATCTGAGAAAGGACATCTGGAAAAGCTCTTCAGAATACCCTGAAAAAGAAATAACCTCAGACAGAAAACAGAAGAAAGCTTTCTCTGAAACTGCTCTGTGTCACGTAAATTACACTCACACAGTTAAGCATCTCTTTTCATTGAGGAGTATCATAACGCTGTTTTTGTATAGTCTGTGAAGGGATATTCAGGAGTCCTTTGAGGCTTACAGTGAGAAAGGAAACGTCTTCAGATAGAAACTGGGGAGAAGCTTTCTGAGGACCTGCTTTCTGACGTGTGCATTCCACTCACAGAAATATACCTTTCTTCACCTACAGGATAAGTGAATCCCTTTTGGAGAAAAAACTACCAAGAGACATTTGGGAGTATAGGGATAGCTATGGTGAAAAAGGAAATATCCTCAGAGAAAACTCGAAAGAAGATTTCTGTGAAACTGCTTCGTGTTAGATATATCTATTCATCTCGCATAGTTGAAACCTTTCTTATACTGTGCAGTTTGGAAACTCCGTCATGCACGGATCCATGAAGGGACATTCAGGAGCACATTCAGGCCTACAGTGAAAGAGGAGATATCTTCGGATAAAAACTTGATAGAAGCTTTCTGAGAAACTACTTGTGATGTATGCATTCCGCTCAGGAAGTTATACCTCTTTTCTCACAAGGCAGTGTTTAAACACTGTTCCTGTGTAACCCAAAAAGGCGATATTTTGGAGTGCACTGAGAACTATGGCAAATAGTGACTTGGAAATGTGAATATACTGAAATAAAAGTCGAGAAAGAGCGGGTTGGCAAGAATCTGCTCTCTGATAGTGTGCATCAGCTTGCGAATTTATGCTATTAGTCTATGGTTGCCAGTGTTCGAGAATTCGTGTCTTTGGAATATCTGTGAGGTGAGTTTTTGTGGATGCCAGAGGCTGCGGTGAGTAGAGAGTGCGTCTTTCGATGAAAGCCGTACAGAGTAACTTTCTAGAGCAACGGCTTTGCGATGTGTGCACTCGTCTCATAGAGTTAAACCATTTTTTGGATTGATCAGGTTGAAATCACTGTTTTTGTAGAATCTGAGGAAGGACATTTGGCAACGATTCTTAGAATATGGAGAAAGAAATATCCTCAGGTAAAATCCAGAAGGAAGTTTTCTGTGAAACTGCTCTGTGTCGTCTTAATACCTCTCGCTTAGTTAAGCCTCTTCTTACGTTGAGTAGTTTTATAACCCTGTGTATGTTTCACGTGTGATGGGACTTTTGGGAGCACTTTGAAGCTTATGGTGAAAAAGGAAATATGTTCAGACCGAAACTGGAGAGAAGCTTTCCAAGGAACGGCTTTGTGACGTCTGCATTCCACTCACAGAAATATACCTTTCTTCTCCTAGAGGATTCCGGAATCCCTTTTGGAGAAAAGCTACCAAGAGACATTCAGGAGTACAGGGATGGCTATGGTGAAAAACGAACTATGCTCAGACAAACCTGGAAAGAAGATTTCTGTGAAACTGCTTCATGTTAGATATATCTATTCTTCTCGCATAGTTCAAACCTTTCTTATATTACACAGTTTGGAAACTCCGTCATGCACGAATCTGCAAAGGGACATTCGGGAGCACATTCAGGCCTATGGTGAAAGAGGAGATATCTTCAGATAATAACTGGATAGAAACTTTCTGAGAAACTACTTGTGATGTATGCATTCCACTCAGGAAGTTATACCTCTTTTCTCACAAGGCAGTGTTTAAACACTGTTCCTGTGTAACCGAAAATGTGATATTTCGGAGTGCATTGAGGACTATGGTAAATAGTGAAATATACTGAAATAAAATCGAGAAAGAAGCGTTCCAAGAATCTGTTCTGTGATATGTGAATTCACTTCACAGAATTTATGCTTATTCTATGTTGCCCAGTTTCAAAATTCTGTCTTGCAAGAATCTGTGAAGGGATATTTGTGATGCCCGGAAGCTTGTGGTGAGCAAGAAAACATCTTCCGATGAAACATGCAGAGTAACTTTCTGAGCAACTGCTTTGCGATGTGTGTATTCGTCTTATAGATTTTAACGGTTCTTTGGATTGAGCAGATTGAAATCACTGTTTTTGTGGAATCTGAGGAAGGACACTTGGGAACGATCCTTAGAACATGGAGAAAGAAATATACTCAGGTAAATTCCAGAAGGAAGCTTTCTGTGAAACTACTCTGTGTCATCGTAATTCCTCTTGCTTAGTTAAGCCTCTCCTTACATTGAGTAGTTTTATAACATTGTGTATGTTTAGCATGTGATGGGACATTCGGGAGCACTTTGAGGCTTATGGTGAAAATGTTAATGTGTTCAGACTGAAACTGGAGAGAAGCTTTCCGAGGAACTGCTTTGTGACGGGTGCATTCCACTCACAGTGTTATACCACTCTTCTCATAGAGCGTCGGAGAAACCCTTTTGGAGAAACAGGTACCAAGTGATATTCGGGAGCATGTTGATGTCGATCATGAAAAGGGAAATACCCTCAGACAAAACCTGGAAAGAAACTTTCTAGGAAACTACTTTGTGATATGTGCAATCATCTCACATAGATAAAGGTTTCCTTACATTACACAGCTTGAAAACTGTCATGGACTGATCCACAAAGGGACTTTTGGGAGCACATTCAGGACTATGGTGAAAAGGAAATATCTTCAGATAAAACTGGAAAGAAGCTTTCTGTGAATCCTCTTTCTTCTATGTTTATTCTTCTCAAATAGATGAAGCTTTCTTTACATTTTGTAGCTTCCACGAAGGAATATTTGGCATCACATTCGGGCCTATAGTCAAATAGGAAATATAGTCAGATAAAAACTGGATAGAAGCTTTCTGAGAAACTGCTTGGTGATGTGTGCCTTCCACTCAGGGAGTTTTAATGTTCTTCTCATAAGGCACAGTTTGAACTCTGTTCCTGTAATACCAAAAGAGTGATATTTGGAGCACATTGAAGACTATGACAAAAAGTGAAACGTCACCATGGAGGGACGTTCGAAGCAACTTCAGGGCTATGATGAAAAAGGAAATATCTTCAGATAAAACTGGAAAGAAGCTTTCTGTGAATCTGCTTTTGCTATGTTTATTCATCTCCATAGATGAAGCTTTATTTACATTAGGCAGCTTGGAAAATCCCTTGCGGATGTATCCGCAAAGGGATATTTGGGATCACATTCGGGTCTATGGTGAAACGGCAAATATAGCCAGATAAATCTGGACAGAAGATTTCTGAGAATCTGCTTTGTGACGTGTGCATTCCACTCAGGGAGTTATAACTTTCATCTCATAAGGCACAGTTTGAACACTGCTCCTGTAAAACCAAAAAAGTGATATTCAGAGCACATTGAAAACTATGGCAAAAAGTGAATTGGCGTCCAATAAAAAACAGAAAGAAGCACTCCAAGAAACTGCTGCCTGACACGTCTATTTTTTGCACAGGGTTAAAGCTTACTCTACATTTCCCAGTTTGAAAGTCGGTCTTTGAGAGTTCTGCGAAGGGATAGTAAGTGGCAAACAGAGGTCTGTGTCGAGCCAGAAAATGTCTTCCATCGAAAATTGGACAGAAGCTTTCTGCACAACTCTTTTGTGATGTTTGTATTCATCTCATACAGTTAAATCATTCCTTGAATTGAGCAGTTTGAAATCACCGTTTCTGTGGAATCTGAGAAAGGACATTTGGAAACGCTTTTTAGAAAATCCTGAAATTGATATAACCTCAGAGACAAAGCAGAAGGAAGATTTTGTGAAACTTCTCTCTTTCAGGTGAATTCCGCTCACACAGTTAAGCTTCTCTTTTCATTGAGCAGTATCATAACACTGTTTTTGTTTAGTCTGCAAAGGGATATTCAGGAGCACATTGAGGCTTACGGTG
>NW_016813430.1:23241-27372 GCF_001698545.2 Rhinopithecus bieti
GGGAGTATAGGAACAGCTATGATGAAAAGTAAATATACTCAGACAAACATTGGAAAGAAGATTTCTGTAAAACTGCTTTGTGTTAGATATCATTATTCATCTCACATAGTTAAAACTTTTCTTATATTACGCAGTTTGGAAATTTCGTCATGCACGGATATGCGAAGGGACATTCAGGAGCACATGCAGGCCTAAGGTGAAACAGGAGATATCTTCAGTTAAAAACTTGATAGAAGCTTTCTGAGAAACTAATTTGTGATGTATGCATTCTACTCAGTGTGTTATACCTCTATTCTCACAAGGCAGCATTTGAACACTGATCCTGTGAAACTGAAAAAGTGATATTTCACAGCGCATTGAGGACTATGGCAAATAGTGAAATATACTGAAATAAAATTGAGGAAGAAGCGTACCAGGAATCTTCTCTCTGATATGTGCATTCACTTCACAGAGTTAATGCTTACTCTATATTGCCCAGTTTCGAAACTCTGTCTTGGAAGAATCTGGGAAGGGATATTTAGTGACACTCGGAGGCTTGTGGTGAGCAAGGAAACGTCTTCTGATGAAACCTGCAGAGAAACTTTCAGAGCAACTGCTTTGCGATGTGTGTATTCATCTCATAGAGTTAAACCATTCTTTGTTGGAGCAGCTTGAGATCACTCTTTTTGTTTAATCTGAGGAAGGACATTTGTAAACGATCCTTAGAACATGGAGAAAGAAATATCCCCAGGTAATTCCAGAAGTAAGGTTTCTGTGAAACTGTTCTGTGTCCTCTTAATTCCTCTCACTCAATTAAGCCTCTCTTTTCATTGAGCAGTTTTCTAACCCTGTGGATCTTTAGCGTGTGATGGGATATGCAGGAACACTTTGAGGCTTACAGTGAAAAAGGAAATATGTTGAGACCGAAACTGGAAAGAAGCTCTCTGAGGAACTGTTTTGTGACGTATGCATTCCACTCACAGAGTTATACTTCTCTTCTCATACAGCATCGGAGAAACGCTTTTGGAGAAAACATTTCAATAGATATTCGGGAACATGTTGCTGCCAATGGTGAAAAAGGAAAGAGCCTCAGACAAAAACTGTAAAGGAACTTTCTAGGAAACTACTCTGGATATGTGTAATCATCTAACATAGATAAAGCTTTCTTTACATTACGCAACTTGGAAACTGTCATGGACTGATCCACCCAGGGACCTTCGGGAGCACTTTCAGGACTACGGTGAAAAGGATATATCTTCAGATAAAACTGGAAAGAAGCTTTCTGTGAATCTGCTTTTTGCGATGTTTATTCATCTCACATAGATGAAGCTTTCTTTACATTACGCAGCACTTGAAAACACTGCTCTCTGACATGTGCATTCCTTTTTCAGTGTTAAAGCTTACTCTACATTTCCCAGTTTGAAAGTCGGTCTTTGAGGGTTCTGCAAAGGGATAATAAGTGGCAACTGAGGCCTGTGTCCATCCAGGAAATGTCTTCCATGGGAAATTGGAGAGAAGCTTTTGGCGCAACTCTTTTGTGATGTTTGTATTCATCTCATAGAGTGAGATCCTTCTTTGGATCGAGCAGTTTGAAATCATTATCTCTCTGGAATCTGAGAAAGGACATTTGGAGACGCTCTTTAGAATATCCTGAAAAAGAAATAACCTCACAGAGAAACCAGAAGAAAGATTTCTGTGAAAATGCTCTGTGTCACGTGAATTCTGCTCACTCAGTTAAGCTTCTCTTTCCTTTGAGCAGTATCATAACACTGTTTTTGTGTAGTCAGCTAAGTGATATTCAGTAGCTCTTTGAGACTCACGGTGAGAAAGGAAATGTCTTCCTATAGAAACTGGAGAGAAGTTTTCTGAGGAGCTGCTTTGTGACGTGTGCATTCCACTCACAGAAATACACCTTTCTTCTCATAGAGGATTCTGGAATCACTTTTGGAGAAAAGCTACCAAGAGACATTCGGGAGTAATGGGATGGCTATGGTGAAAAAGGAAATATCCTGACAAAAACTGGAAAGAAGATTTCTGTGAAACTGCTTTGTGTAAGATATGTGTATTCATCTCGTATGGTTAAACTTTTCTTATATTACGCAGTTTGGAAACTACCTCATCCAAGGATCGGTGAAGGGACATTAAGGAGCACAGACAGGCCTACGGTGAAAGAGGAGATATCTTCAGATAACAACTGGATAGAAGCTTTCTGAGAAACTACTATGTGATGAATGCATTCCATTCAGGAAGTTTTACCTCTTTTCTCACAAGGCAGTGTTTGAACACTGTTCCTGTGAAATCGAAAAAGTGATATTTCGTAGCGCATTGAGGACTATGAAGAATAGTGAAATATACTGAAATAAAATCGAGGAAGAAGCGTTCCATTAATCTGCTATGCCATATGTGCATTTACGTCACAGAGTTAATGCTTACTCTATGTTGCCCAGTTTCGAAACTCTGTCTTGGAAGAATCTGGGAAGGGATATTTAGTGACGCCCGGAGGTTTGTGGTGAGCGAGGAAATGTCTTTCGATGAAACCTGCAGAGAAACTTTCTGAGCAACTAATTTGCAATGTGTGTATTCGTCTCATAGAGATAAACCATTCTTTGGATTGAGCAGCTTCAAATCACCATTTTTGTGGAAACTGAGGAAGCACATTTGGGAACGATCCTTAGAATACGGAGAAAGAAATATCCTCAGGTAAAATCCAGAAGGAACCTTTCTTTGAAACTGCTCTGTGTCGTCTCAATTCCTCTCACTCAGTTAAGCCTCTCTTTTCATTGAGCTGTTTTCTAACGTTGTGTATGTTTAGCGTGTGATGGGATATTCGGGAACACTTTGAGGCTTACGGTGACAAAGGAAATATCTTCAGACCGAAACTAGAGAGAAGCTTTCCGAGGAACGGCTTTGTGACGTGTGCATTCCACTCACAGTATTATAGCTCTCTTCTCATACAGCATCGGGGAGACCCTTGTGGAGAAATGGGTACTAAGTGATATTCGGGAGTATGTTGATGCCGATGGTGAAAAGGGAATAGCCGCAGACCAAAACTGGAAAGAAGCTTTCTAGGAAACTACTCTGTGATATGTGTAATCATCTCACATAGATAAAGCTTTCTTTGCATTACGCAGCTTGGAAACTGTCATGGATGGCTCCACGAACGGACCTTCAGGAGCACATTCAGGACTATGGTGAAAAAAGAACTATCATCAGATAAAAACTGGAAAGAATCTTTCTATGAATCTGCTTTTTGCTATGTTTATTCTTCTCACATAGATGAAGCTTTCTTTACATTATGCAGCATGGAAACTCCCTCGTGAATGGATCCACAAATGGATATTTGGGTCCACATTCAGGCCTCTGTTGAAATAGGAAATATAGTCAGATAAAAACTGGAGAGAAGCTTTCAGAGAAACTGCTTAGTGATTTGTGCATTCCACTCAAGGAGTTATACGTTTCCTCTCATAAGGCACAGTTTTAACAGTGTTCCTGTAAAACCAAAAGGGTGATTTTCAGAGCACATTGAAGACTATGGCAAAAAGTGAAATTTCCACCAATAAAAAACCGAAAGAAGCAGTTGAAGAAACTGCTCTCTGACATGTCCATTCTTTTCACAGGGTTAAAACTTACTCGATATTTCCCAGATTGAAAGTCTGTCATTGAGGGTGCTGTGAAGGGATAGTAAGTGGCAACCGGAGGCCTGTGATGAGCAAGGAAATGTCTTCCACCGAAAATTGGAGAGAAGCTCTCTGCGCAACTCTTTTGTGATGTTTGCATTCTTATCACAGAGTTAAATCATTCTTTGGATGGAGCAGTTTGAAATTACTGTTTCTGTGCAATGTGAGAAAAGACATTTGGAAACGCTCTTTAGAATATCTTGAAAAAGAAATAACCTCAGGGAGAAACAAGAAGGAAGTTTTCTGTGAAACTGCTCTGTGTTACGTGAGTTCCACTCAAACAGTTAAGCTTTTCATTGAGCAGTATCAAAACACTGTTTTTGTTTAGCCTGTGAAGGGATATTCAAGAGCGCTTTGAGGCTTATGGGGAGAAGGGAAAGGTCTTCAGATAGATACCAGAGAGAAGCTTTCTGAGGAGCTGCATTGTGATGTGTGCATTCCAATCACAGAAATATACCTTTCTTCTCATAGAGGA
>NW_016813431.1:0-1768 GCF_001698545.2 Rhinopithecus bieti
TTTTTTGAGATGGAGTCTCTCTGTGTCGCCCACGCTGGAGTGTGGAGGCGCGATCTCGGCTCACTGCAAGCTCCGCCTCCCAGGTTCACGTCATTCTCCTGCCTCAGCCTCCTGAGTAGCTGGGTCTACAGGCGTCTGCCACCTCGCCCGGCTACTTTTTTGTTATTTTTAGTAGAGACGGGGTTTCACCGTGTTAGCCAGGATGGTCTCGATCTCCAGACCTCGTGATCTACCTGCCTCGGCAACCCAAAGTGCTGGGATTACCGGCGTGAGCCATGCACCCGGCCTACTAATATGTTAATGACATCTCTATCTAAACTTAAAGATATGCTTTAACAGAACTTTTTGCTTTTTACTTACCATAAGCCGTTCCTGGGCCAAACTCAGTCCCTGCATCGATCATATATTGTCCCAGAAGTTCTGGGTTGTTAATACGACTTGGAGCTTTTCTATCCAGTTTCTCGTAAACAAATTCTTCTATCCTGGCATCTAGGAGAAAGGTTAAAAGTATCAACGATTTCTAAAAGCAAAACTAATTAGAAGATTGTTTTTTTTCCCCTATCAGCAGCCATTTATCATCTCCTAAATATAAAGTTAGCATTCATTCAAGCACGTATCTTAATAAATATGTATTTTAAATTTTATGTTAGACTATTATATAACTAAAAAATTATATTTTAGAAATTTGATAAAATATCTTGGCACAAAAGCATTTTAAAATAAAATAATTACTTGAGTATTCTACAAGATTTTAAGTTCCAGAAAAGGACTGATTCATTCACTTAATATTTATTGAAGGTGTCTTTGCCCTGTTTGTAACATTTTAACTCTAATTTTTACTCTGAATGTACGCTCATAATTTCAAAATCAGATTTCTGGCTAGGAAAATACAGATATAAAGTACCTAGAAGAACCCAAGACTTACATCTGACAGTTTTAGCCATGAGCATTTGCTCTCTCTTTTTCTTGCCTAGAGTCTAAATATAGACACAGGTGCTTAAGGAATAGAACAATCCAGGCTTGGAATAGTCTGTAGACAGATCAGCAATATGACGCCTTGGCTTTAGTTTATGTTTAAAGTACACAAGTGTATAGATATTATCTCTGAGCATGCAGTCACTCAAAATATTTCACCATTAAAAATAGGTTTAAAATACAAAAGGTTAAATACAATAACAGAACATTAGAACAAATGGAAAGGGGGAAAAATAAAAGCTGAATAAGCACTTGGTTAGCAAAATGCTTAAGACCAAAGATATTAACATTTACAATGCTGTCCAACCTAGAGGTATTTCAGGAACAAATGAGAAAATGGCTTAAGTTTCCAGAAACAATGATTAAGTATAAATTGAAGCTAAGTCAAATAGGTTCCCTCTAAGTACCTCACATAGATTCCTACGCATGTGGAAGTTTCACACAGTGCACTGAAAATTTCAAAAATGAGCTGAACCAGTAACAGAACACTTCAGGAGTTGGTAAAAGGCTTAGTTATAATACCTAAAATAGAGTATGGCAATAATTCTTGCTTTTGTGCTAGATTCTAGTACAAAATCAGAAGTTTTAAAGCACAAGTATCTCTAAATAGTTAAAACCAAAAGAGCTTTTAAAACATAACCATTTAGAAGATACTAGTTAAATTTCAGAACTTCATTTTGGCCCGGTGTGGTGGTGATTCACACCTGTAATTCTAGCACTTTGGGAGGCTGAGGCAGACAGATCACCTGAGGTCAGGAGTTTGAGACTAGCCTGGCTGACATGGTGAAACCCC
>NW_016813432.1:0-1770 GCF_001698545.2 Rhinopithecus bieti
CAAAACTAGAAAGAAGCTTACTGAGAAACTCCTTTGTGTTTTGTGAATTCACATCACAGAGTTACACCTTTCTTTTCTTGGATTAGATTGGTAGTACTGTTTTGGGGAATCTGAGAAGGGATATTTTGGATTACATTGAAGCCTATATTGACAAAGGAAATATCCTCACATGAAAACTAGAAAGAAGGTTTCTGGGAAACTTCTTCATTATGTGTGAATTCATTTCACAGAGATACACCTTTGTTTTCATGGAGCAGTTTGCTAACACTGTTTTTGTGGAATCTGCAAAGCAATATTAGGGAGTGCATTGTTGTCTATGGTGAATAAGGAAATATCCTGAGATAAAAACTAGAAAGACACTTTCTGAGAAACTGCTTTGTGATATGTGAATTCACCTCACAAAGTAACACTGTCCTTTTCATTGAGCAATTTGCTAACACTGTTTTCTTGGAATCTGCAATGGGATATAGTGGAGCAAATTGAAGCTTATGGTGACAAAGGAAATATTCTCAGACAAAACTATAAAAGGCTTTCTTAGAAACAGCATTGTGATTTGTGAATTCATCTCACAGAGTTACAAGATTCTTTACATGGAGCAGCTTATTAACACTGTTTTTGGGGAATCTGAGAAATGATATTTTGGATCGCATTGAAGCCTATGGTGACAAACAAAATATCCTCAGATAAAAAATAGAAGGAAGCTTTCTGAGAAAGTTATTTGTGAAGTTTGAATTCATCTCACAGAGTTACACGACATTTTTCATGAAGTAATTTGCTAACACTGCTTTCGTGGAATCTGCAATAGGATAATTTGGAGCGCATTGAGGATTATTATAGTGAAAAGCAAATATCCACAGATAAAACCAGAAAGAAGCTTTCTGAGAAACTACTTTGCAATGTGTGAATTCATCTTACAGAGTTACACTGTTCTTTTCATTGAGCAGTTTGCTAACACTGTGTTCTTGAAATCTTCAATGGGATATTTTGTAGCACATTGAAGCTTATAGTGACAAAGGAAATATCCTTATATAAAAACTAGAAAATATCTTTCTGAGAAACAGCTTGTGATGCGTTTATTCATCTCACAGAGTTACAGGATTCTTTCCATGAATCCGTTTGGTAGAACTGTATTTGGGGAATCTGATGAGGGATATACTGTATTGCATTGAAGCCTATGGCGACAAAGGAAATATACTCAGAAAAAAACCAGAAAGAGCTTTCTGAGAAAGTTCTTTGTGATGTTTGAATTCATCTCACATAGTTACAACTTTCTTTTCATGGAGCAGTTTGCTAACACTGTTTTCGTGGAATCTACGAATGGATATTTTGTAGTGCATTGAGGCCTATAGTGAAAAAGGAAATATCCTCAGATAAAAACTAGAAAGAAGCTTTCTGAGAAACTGCTTTGTGATATGTGAATTCACCTTGCAGAGTTACATCATTCTTTTCATTGAGCAGATTAATACACTGTTTTCGTGGAATCTGCAATAGGATATTTGTTAACGCATTGAAACCTATGGTGATAAAGGATATATCCTCAGATATAAACCAAATAGAAGCCTCTGAGAAACTGCTTTGTGATTTGTAAATTCATCTCACAGAGATACACCATTCTTTTCACTGATATGTTTGCTATCACTCTTTTCTTGGAAACTACAAAGGGATATTTGGAACAAGTTGAGGCCTATGGCGGAAAAGGAAATATCCTCAGATAAAACTAGAAAGAATCTTTTTGAGAAACTGCTTTGTGATATGTGAATCCATCTCACA
>NW_016813432.1:6665-7798 GCF_001698545.2 Rhinopithecus bieti
TTTTGCTAATACTCTTTTGTGGAATCTTCAATAGGATTATTTGGGAGCACATTGAAGCCTATGGTGACAAAGAAATTATCCTCAGACAAACACCAAAAAGAAACTGTCTGAGAAACTACTTTGTGATGTGTGAATTCATCTCACAGAGGTACACCTCTATTTTCATGGAGCAGTTTGCTAACATTGTTTTTGTGGAATCCACAAAGGGATATTTGGGAGCACATTCAGGCCTACAGTGTGAAATGAAATATCCTCTGGTAAAAAGTAGAAGGAAGTTTTCTGAGAAACTGCTTTGTGATGTGGGAATTCAACTCACAGTGTCACACTACACTTTGCATTTAACGGTTTGCTCACACTGTTTTCTTGTAATCTGCACTCTGATATTCTAAGTGCATTGAATTTTATGGTGACAAAGGAAATATACTCATAAACAAAACAAAAAGAAGTTTTCTGAGAAACTGCTTTGTCATATGTGAATTCATCCCACAGAGTTACATGGTTCTTTTCATTTAGCATTTAGATAACACTGTTATCGTGGAATCTGCTATAGGATATTTGGAAGTGCATTGAAGCCTATGATGACAAAGCATATATCCTCAAAGATAAAGGAAAAGGAAGCATTCTGAGAAACTGCTTTGTGTTGTGTGAATTCCTCTCAGTGTTACACTGTTGTCTTCATTGAGCAGTTTGCTGACTCTGTTTTCTTGGAATCTTAAAAGGGATATTTTGGAGTGCATTTAAAATTATGGTGACATAGGAAACGTCCTCATAGAAAAAGAAGAAAGAAGCTTTTTGAGAAACCGCTTTCTGACGTGTTAATTCATCTCACAGGGATACACGATTCTTTTCATGGATCACTTTGGCAGCATTGTTTTGGGGGAATCTGAGAAGAGATATTTTGGATGACATTGAAGCCTATGGTGACAAAGGAAATATCCTCAGATAAAAATTAGAAAGAAGCTTTATGAGAAACTGTTTGGGATTGTCTGAATTCATCTCACAGAATTACACATTTCTTTCTTTGTATGCAGCCGTTGGTAACACGGTATTCATGGAACCTGTAAAGGGATATCTGAGAGCACACTGGGGCCTATGGTGAAAACGAAATATCCTCAGATGAAAAGAGAAAGCAG
>NW_016813433.1:0-1001 GCF_001698545.2 Rhinopithecus bieti
AATGGAAAAGGCTTTTTAGCCCCGAGCTTTATAAAAATAAGTCAAGTATGGGTCAGGCGGGTGCAGTGGCTCACGCCTGTAATCCCAGCACTTTGGGAGGCTGAGGAGGGCGGATCACGAGGTCAGGAGATCGAGACCATCCTGTCTAAATCCCGTCTCTACTAAAAATATAAAAAATTAGCTGGGCATGGTGGCGGGCGCCTGTAGTCCCAGCTACTCGGGAGGTTGAGGCAGGAGAATGGCATGAACCTGGGAGGCGGAGCTTGCAGTGAGCCTAGATCACGCCACTGCACTCCAGCCTGGGTGACACAGCAAGACTCCCTCTCAAAAAAAAAAAAAAAAACAAGTATAAACAAAACGTGGTACATCCTCCAAAACCAAAATGTCAAAATGTACACCCGTGTTCACAGCAGCATGATTCACAGCACCCCAAAGGTAGAGACCACCCAAGTGGCCACCGAGAGATGAATGGATAAGCACAATGTCGTCCATTCATGCAATGGAATATGATTCAGCCTGAAAAAGGAAAGAAATTTTGACACAGGCTAGAGCATGGATGAACTTCGAGGGCATCGTGCCCAGTGAAATGAGCCAGATGCAAAAGAGCACATCCTGTGTAACTCCATGCTTAGGAGGTCCCTAGAGAGTGAGCCACACCAAATGTCAACTGTAGCTGTTGGTCAATAATCATGTATCGATATTGGCTCATAAGTGTAACAAATGTAGCACATTAATGAGAGATGGTAACAGTAGGGGGAAATGCGTACCTTTTGGGGAGAGGAGATAGGTGGGAACTCAATTCTTCTGTAAGCCCAAAACTGCTCTAAAAATAGTCTATTGAAAGGGGAACTTGAAAAGACAAATTGTGAGAGTTATATCACGAACCAAGTGTTCTGATTTTCTTTCTTTTTTTTGAGATGGAGTCTCGCTCTGTTGCCCAGGCTGGAGTGCAGTGGTACGATCTCTGCTCACTGCAAGCTCCACCTCCCGGGTTCCCGCCA
>NW_016813434.1:0-1273 GCF_001698545.2 Rhinopithecus bieti
TTAAAAAAACAATTTTTAAGGCAGCCATATGTAAAAGACACAATTGATGAGAAAATTTGCTACCTCTGTGGCACACAGTTAATTTTAACACAATTATGATTATTACTGATAATATCAGAAATACGGGAGTTTCCCGTAATTTTGGAACACATAATAATAACATATTTATACAAGTACAGCCAAAAGAAAACCAAACACTATTTCGTATTTGACAATGCTTTTCAAATGCTTTCCATATAATTTTTATACCAAATCGGCCAAATTAAGTCATTTTGGACTTCAGGGAAACTAACGTATTAAAGGATTAATTAAGTTAGAAAAGACATAATTTATCATTTGATTTTGCGAAGTTTGTCAAATATCAAACATGTAAAACACATGATATTAAAACAGGATTACAGGTCATTGTAAAGTCATTTAATTAACCAAGGTGATAATTCAGACATTTCAAGGAAAAGCAAAAACCTTCATTCTTTGAAACAGGAGAAAATTTTCTACACAGGAAGCCCTAATAAAAACAGCACGAAACCAGTTACATTTGTTCTTCAGAATTACTTAATTAACCTTGTTAATCTGACACAGGGGTCCATATGCTGGTCACAAGGTTTATAAACAAGTTATCTTTAAAATTATTGGTAAAGTACTATTAGAAATGTCCTAAAAATTGCCCAGTTCAGTTTTTCTATGATTATTAATGTCAAAGGCACAAGATTTTACTCAAGTTACATAAACTTGAAAAAGCATTTGACTAGTCGTTTGTTTTTTAGTATCCAATTTAAGCACTTTTACTGTTTAAGGGCAAGATCAAATTTTATATTGTTTACAAAATTAAGTAAAAGGCAATTAATTAGAGCTCATATATTTTAGTAGTAAAACATCTGTGCACAACACATAAATACTTACAAAACGTATTAGGTATGCCCATTGAAGTACATTTTATAGATTTACACCACTCCCCCACTTTTTTTTGTAGTTTCTGTCTTAAACTTTCAGATGCTTGATAACTGGTTTCACAACCCTAGGCAGTTGTCAGCTAAATAACCCTAACTTTACACGTGAAACAACTCAAGTGAAAATCAAATAGCAAAATTTGCATCATAAAGTGCAAAGAGAAAAGTCTGGTGATGCTAGAGGGAGAGACTTATTTTTCTTTGAGCCAAATTAAACATAAAATTAAACCACTCTTTCTTAAAAACCCAAGAGTAGCTTCTGTTGCAATAACTCTTTTAGTAAAAAAGAAAAAAATCAGGTGAAAATAATTCAGTCAGCTGAG
>NW_016813435.1:0-1832 GCF_001698545.2 Rhinopithecus bieti
CCTTATCTTAAATATTTGAAAAGGAAGATAGATATAATCAGTTTTCATTGAAATTATAAATTTTCACAGTACTATTGAACCCCTTTAAACTATTTTGATTATATTTTATGTACTTGCTTGTTAAATGATTTGTAATTACAAATGACACGGGAAAATTAGTTGTCATATTTTCCCTTTCAAGTGCCTTCGTTGACTAAATTCTCTCATTTAAGGATTATCATTTATATTAGCATAGTTCTAATTTTAAAAGATATTTGGCCATTTCATGGTCATTTTAAAATTTAAATATATATATATTTGAATGAAATAATTTTTTCATTAGAAATGACTATTAATGCAAACTTAATTGTATTTACAATTTAGTTTGGCATTTACTTGAAGGCCTACAAAAGCTATAGCTACCAAGAACACTTTAATATCTTAAACAAGAGAGGAAACTACACATTTTAATCAAAGTGTTTCCTACTGAGAGTGGAAAATATAAAAGGAAATTTAACAGGTGTCTAGCTCTCTGAGCAAATTGAGCTAATGAGGCAAATTTTCATCTTGCAAAGAATGAAAGAAGAGAATGAGACACAGCACATCAACTGAGGAATATATGATAAGCCATCTGGCTTGGTGATATAAATAGATGATAAGTTCCATATGCAGTTCTCAATGTTGGCCCAAATGCAGAAGTAGTAGATGAGCACTTTACCTATTTAAACCCCTGCCATGACTTTCATGCAGCTCAAGCACACTTACCTAGTTGACTTCTGATTAATCTTATTGACCAGTCTACTTTCCATGCACAAAGTGAATGTCAGGGGATCTGATAAACGGGTGGACCATACTCTGACCAAGACAAATATTAGACCAGTGTAACTGATGTTGTTAGGAGTAAGAAACCGTGACAAAAAAAAAAAAAAAAAAAAAAAAAAAAAAAAAAAAAAACTACACAGAAAGAAATGCACTCACGTTGAAGAAAAGTGTTTTGCATAATTCATAGTAACAATGCCAAATATCTAAAGGGGAAAAATACAATTGATGACCCTAGAAGCCCACAAATATATAATTCTGATTTTGAATCACATCTCATACTGATTCACTAATTTATTTAACAAGTGCTCTTTATTTTTTTTCTAGTTTTTAGGCACTGCGTTCCCCGAGGGAAAAGAAAAAAAAATGAAAATAAACCATGCATTCTTACAGAAAATTCTTCTATCAGTTCAATTTTTTCCTTTAATATGTACAAACAGTAGACAAAATTAAGCAACACTGAGAAAATGTAATTACAAGAAAAAACGTTGAGTGCTTAATGTCTACTTTTTACATTCAAAGTGAAAAACATTGGAAAGGACAATGGTAATGGCTATTTAACCTTATAAAAAGCAATGGCAACAAAAGACGAAATTGACAAAGGGGATCTCAATAAACTAAAGAGCTTCAGCACAGCAAAAGAAACTATCATCAGAGTGAACAGGTAACCTACAGAATGGGAGAACATTTCTGCAATCTATCCATCTGACAAAGGGCTAATATCCAGAATCTACATGGAATTTAAACAAATTTACAGGAAAAAATCAGACAACTCCATCAAAAAGTGGGTGAAGGAAATGAACAGATACTTCTCAAAAAAAGACATGTGTGGCCAATGAACATATGAAAAAAAGGTCATTAGAGAAATGTAAATCAAAACTACACTGAGATACCCTCTCATGCCTGTTAGAATGGCAATCATTAAAAAGTCAGGAAACAACAGATGCTGGAGAAGAAAGTGGAGAAATAGGAATGCTTTTACATTGTTCGTGGGAGTATAAATTAGTTCAACCATTGTGGAAGACAGTGTGGAG
>NW_016813436.1:0-1984 GCF_001698545.2 Rhinopithecus bieti
TTAAAGCAGACTTTTGTCAGAAACCACGCAGGCAAGAAGAGAGCAGAATAAAATATTTAAGATGTTGAAAGACAAAACCCATCATCTAAAATTTTTTTTTTTTTTTTTTTTTTTTTTTTTTTTTTTTTTTGAGATGGAGTCTCGCTCTGTCGCCCAGGCTGGAGTGCAGTGGCCGGATCTCAGCTCACTGCAAGCTCCGCCTCCCCGGTTTACGCCATTCTCCTGCCTCAGCCTCCCGAGTAGCTGGGACTACAAGCGTCCGCCACCTCGCCCGGCTAGTTTTTTATATTTTTAGTAGAGATGGGGTTTCACCGGGTTAGCCAGGATGGTCTCGATCTCCTGACCTTGTGATCCGCCCGTCTCGGCCTCCCAAAGTGCTGGGATTACAGGCTTGAGCCACCGCGCCGGCCCATCTAAAATTTTATATCCAGCAAATGTATCTTTCAATGTGAAGGGAAAAATTAAGATTTTTTTTGAATAAACAATAATTCAGAGATTCATTGCCAGGAGACCTGCTCTGCAAGAAAAAAATCTTTACCTTTTAAGTTCTTAATGGATCTAAAATTTATCTATTTAAAGTAATGATTGTAACAGTGCATTGAATAATAACAGCATATGGTTAAGTTAAATAAATGACATTAATGTCACAGAAACAGAAAAGAGGAAGTAAGAATGCTCTTGTTAAAGTACCTGCATTACATATGAAGTGGTATGGTATTACAAAAAGGTGGACTTAGATTAGTTAAAAATACCTGCATTAGTTCAAAACACATGTTGTAAACTCTAACATAACCACCGAGAACTTTGAAAATAACTATAATTCTAAGGAAAGAAAATGGCATTCTATAAAAAGCTCAATTAAACCAGAGAAAGTTGAAGAATGAGGAGGAAACAAAGAATAAATTTCCCAAATAGAAAATAGTTACAAATATCAATCCAATTATATATGTAATCACTTTAAATATGAGTAGTCTAAATAAACTACTTGAAAGATAGGGATTTTCAGAGTGAATTACAAAACAAGACCCAAATATATAGTGTGCAAGAAAACTACTTTAAAAATAGAGTGAGACAGGTTAAATGCAAAGAGATGAAGACAGGCATACCACACCAATACTAATCACAAGTAAATAGAAGTAACTTACATTAATTTGAGACCAAGCAGACTTCAAAGTAATGAAGATTTTGAGGTTAGAAAAGGGTGTTCCCTAATAATAGGGATAATTCTCCTAGGATATATAGCAATCCTAAGTGTGTGTATACCTAATAACATGTGCTAGAACAACAACAGAAAGTCCAAAAATTGAACACAGACACAGACCTAAACCTTTTCACAAAAATTAACTCAAGCTGGATCATAGATCTAAATGTAAAATGCAAAACTATAAAGCTCCAAGAAAAAAACACAAAAGAAAAATCTACATGACCTTGGGTTTGGTGATTAGTTTTTCGATACAACACTCAAAGCACAATCCAAGAAGGGAAAAACTAGTAAACTTTAGTAAATTAAAACTTTCTTCTCTATGAAGGACACTGTTAAGCAAATGAAAAGGTAAGCTAAAGACTAAAAGAAAATATTTTCACAATACAAGTCTAATAAAAGACTTGTAGCTGGGCATGGTGGCCCCTGACTATAATCCCAGGTACTCAGGAGACTGAGGCAGGAGAATTGCTTGAACCCTGGAGGTGGAGGCTGTAATGAGCTGAGATTGTGCTACTGCATTCCAGCCTGGGCAACAGAGTGAGACTTCATCTCAAAAAAAGGAATAAACACATAAAATAAAATAAAATAAAATAAAATAAAATAAAATAAAATAAAATAAAATAAAACAAATAACTTGTTAGAATTCAATAACAACAAAATCAGCAACCAATTAAAAATGGGCAAAAAATATGAACAGACATATTGTCAAAGGAAATGGCAACAAGCATATGAAAAATTTGCTCAATATCATTTGTCATTAAGGAAACACAAATTAAAATA
>NW_016813437.1:0-1768 GCF_001698545.2 Rhinopithecus bieti
CCTGGCTAATTTTTGTATTTTAGTAGAGACAGAGTTTCACCGTGGTCTCGATCTCCTGACCTTGTGATCCTCCCGCCTCGACCTCCCAAAGTGCTGGGATTACAGGCGTGAGCCACCGCGCCTGGCACACTTTTCTTTTCTTTTTTTGAGACAGGGTCTCACTCTGTCACCCAGGCTGGAGCGCAGTGGCACCATCATAGCTTACTGTGGCCTCAGCCTCCTGGGCTCAAGCAATCCTCCTACCTCAGCTTCTCAAGTAGCTGTGACTACAGGTGTGCATCAACAAGTCCAGCTAATTTTCTACTTTTTGTAGAGACGGGGTCTTGCTTATTCCACTCTTTCCAGGCTGGAATGCAGTGGCTTGATCATAACTCACTGCAGCCTTCAACTCCTGGGCTCAAGTGATCCTCCCACCTCAGCCTCCTGAGTAGCTGGGGCCACGCCCAGTGATTTTTTTTTTTTAACTTTCCATAGAAATGGGGGTCTCACTATGTTGTTCAGGCTGGTCTTAAACTCGTGGGTTCAAGTAATCCACCCGCCTCAGCCTCCAAAAGTGCTGGGATTACAGGCATGAGCCATGGCACCCAGCAGGAGGTGGAACTTAATCTTTCCCTTTCCTCTCCTGTGTGTGGGCTAGACTCCATGACTCTCTTTCAAAGAACAGAGTCGCCGGGCGTGGTGGCTCATGCCTGTAATCCCAGCACTTTGGGAGGCCCAGGTAGGCAGATCACCTGAGGTCAGGAGTTCCAGACCAGCCTGACCAACACAGAGAAATCCCATCTCTATCGAAAATACAAAATTGGCCAGGCACGGTGGCTCACGCCTGTAATCCCAGCATTTTGGGAGGCCAAGGCAGGTGGATCATGAGGTCAGGAGATTAAGACCATCCTGGCTAACACAGTGAAACCCCATCTCTACTAAAAATACAAAAAATTAGCCGGGCATGGTGGCGGGTGCCTGTAATCCCAGCTACTTGGGAGGCTGAGGCAACCTGGGAGGCAGAGCTTGAAGTGAGCTGAGATCAGGCCACTGTACTCCAGCCTGGGCGACAGAGCAAGACTCTGTCTCATAAATAAAGAAATAAATAAATACAAAATTAGCCAGGTGTAGTGGCACATGCCTGTAATCCCAGCTACTCAGGAGGCTGAGGCAGGAGAATTGCTTGAACCCAGGAGGCGGAGGTTGCAGCCGAGGTCACACAACTGCACTCCAGCCTGGGCAACAAGAGCAAAACTCCGTCTCAAAAAAACAAAAAAAGAAAGAAAGAAAAACAGAGTCTATGAAAAGGGAAAGAGAGTAAACCACAAGTGAGAAAACCTGGCAAACACCTCCTTTTCACTCACTCCCTTGGTATTAATTAACATCAGGAATACTTTACTCTCTCCCTTGATATTAACATCTGGAATGTCATGTGCATATCAGGTGCCCTCTGATGTGACAGGATGAGAAGGACACTTCATCTCTGTGGTCTTCTCCTCCCAGAACCCATAACCCGTTGTAATCATGTGAAAAACATCAGACAACCCTGATTTGAGGGAAATTCTACAGAATTCCTGTTCTTCAAAAAGTGTCAAGGTTATGAAAAACAAAGCAAGACTGAGAAACTAACACAGCCAGGGAGGCTGAGGAGACAGGATGACTACGTGCAATGTGGGACCAGGCACGGTGGCTCATGCCTGTAATCCCAGCACTTTGGGAGGCCGAGGCAGGTGGATCATCTGAGGTCAGGAGTTCAAGACCAGCCTGGCCAACATGGGGATAAATAAAT
>NW_016813438.1:0-2158 GCF_001698545.2 Rhinopithecus bieti
CGTGGATTCTGCAAAGTGATATATGGGAGCTCATTGAGGTCTATTCTGAAAAAGGAAGTATCCTCAGATAAAAACTGGAAAGAAGCCTTCTGAGAAACTGCATTGCAATGTGTGAACTCAACTCACTGACGTACAGGTTTCTCTTCAGTGATCAGTTTGCTAACACAGTTTTCTTGAATTCTGCACTGGGATACTTTGTAGTGCAATGAAGATTACGGTGACAAAGGAAATATCCTCAGATAAAAACAGGAAAGAAGCCTTCTGAGAAAGTTCATTGCGATGTGTGAATTCAACACACAGAGTTACACGTTTCCCTTCCGTGATCAGTTTGCTAACACAGTTTTCTTGAAATCTGCAATGGGGTAGTTCTTAGCGCAATGAAACATAAGGTGACAAAGGAAATCTCCTCAGATGAAAACTAGAAAGAAGCTTTCTTAGAAACTTCTTGCTGATGTGTGAATTCGTTTCACAGAGTTAGAGCTATGTTTCATGGAGCAGGGCATTAACACTGTCATTGAGGAACTTGAGAAGGGCTCCTTTACATCGCATTGAGGCCTACGCTGATAAAGGAAATATCAGCAGTTCAAAACGTGAAAGAAGCTTTCTGAGAAACTTCTTTGTGATCTGTGAATTCATCTCACAGAGTTACAACTTAATCCTCTGTAAGCAGTTTGCTAACACTCTTTTCCTGGAATCTGCAAAGTGCTATTTGGGAGCCCTTTTGGGGCCCATGGTGAAAAAGGAAATATCCTCAGATAATAACTAGAGAGAAGATTTCTGATTGTTTGCATTCTGATGCATGACGTCAGCACACAGTGTTCCACCCTGCCCTTCTTGGAACAGATTGATAACACAGTTGTTGTGGATTCTGCAAAGTGATATTTGGGAGCTCATCGAGGGGTATGGTGAAAAAGGATATATCCTCAGATAAAAACTGGAAAGAAGCCTGCTGAGAAACTGCATTGTGATGTGAGAATGCAACTCACAGATTTACACGTATAGCTTCAGTGATCAGTATGCTAACACAGTTTTCTTGAAATCTCCAATGAGAGATTTCTTAGCGCAATGAAGAAAATGGTGACAAATGAAATAGCCTCAGATAAAAACTGGAAAGAACCCTTCTGAGAAACTGCATTGCGATGTGTGAATACATCTCCCCGAGTTACACGTTTCTCTTTGGTGTTCAGTTTGCTAACACTGTTTTCTTGAAATCTGCAATGGGATGCTTCTTAGCACATTGAAGTGTACGGTGACAACGGAAATATCCTCAGATGAAAACTAGAAAGAAGCTTTATTAGAAACTTCTTGGTGAAGTTTGAATTCCTCTCACAGAGTTAGATTCAATTTTCATGGAGCAGTCAAGGAACACTCTTTTGAGGAACCTGAGAAGGGCTCCTTTGGATTGCATTGAGGCCTACACTGATAAAGGAAATGTCCTCAGTTCAAATCGTGAAAGAAGCTTTCTGAGAAACTTCTTTGTGATCTGTGAATTCATCTCACAGAGTTACAACTTTCTCCTCAGGAAGCAGCTTGCCAACACTATTTTTGTGGAATCTGCCAAGTTATATTTCGGAGCCCGTTAGGGCCCATGGTGAAAAAAGGAAATATCCACCGATAATAAGTAGAGAGAAGCTTTCTGAGAGATTGCTTTCTGATGTGTGACTCCACAACACAGAGTTCCACCCTTCCCTTCTTGCAACCGTTTGCTAACACTGTTGTCCTGGTTTCTCTAAAGTGATATTTGCGAACTCATTGAGGGCTATGGTGAAAAAGGAAATATCCTCAAATAAAAACTGGAAAAAAGCCTTCTGAGAAACTGCATGGTGATGTGTGAATGCAGCACACAGGGTAACACGTTTCACTTTAGGGATCAGTTTGCTAACACAGTTTTCTTGAAATCTGCAATGGGATAGTTGTTAGCGCAATGAAGCGTACGGTGACAAAGGATATATCTTCAGATGAAAACTAGAAAGAAGCTTTCCAAGAAACTTCTTGGTGATGTGTGAATGCAACTCACAGAGCTACAACTTTCTCTTCAGGGTTCAGTTTGCAAACCCAGTTTTCTTGAAATCTGCAGTGGGATTCTTCATAACGCAATGAAGCTTATGGTGACAAAGGAATAATCAGATGAAAACTGGAAAGAAGCTTTCTTAGAAAA
>NW_016813439.1:0-2335 GCF_001698545.2 Rhinopithecus bieti
TCACCCAGGCTGGAGTGCAGTGGCGAGATCTTGGCTCACTTCAACCTCTGTCTCCTGGATTCATGCAGTTCTCATGCCTCAGCCTCCAGAGTAGCTGGGACTACAGGTGCATGCCACCAGGCCCAGCTGTTTTTTGTTTTTATAGTAGAGATGGGATTTTGCCATGTTGGCCAGGTTGGTCTCAAGCTCCCGACCTCAAGTGATCCACCCACCGTGCCTCCCAAATTGCTGGGATTACAGGCATGAGCCACCGTGCCTGGCCTAAGTGCATATATTTTTTTGTGCACATTTTTACAACTTTTAAAAAAAGCTTTTTTTTTTTGTTTTGGAGACAAGAGTCTTGCTCTGTCCAGCTGGAGTGCAGTTGTGCGATCCTGGCTCACTGCAAGCTCCGCCTCCCGAGTTCACGCCATTCTCCTGCCTCAGCCTCCCAAGTAGCTGGGACTACAGGCGCCTACCACCATGCCCAGCTAATTTTTTGTATTTTTAGTAGAGACGGTGTTTCACTGTGTTAGCCAGGATGGTCTCCATCTCCTGACCTCGTGATCCGCCCGCCTTGGCCTCCTAAAGTGCTGGGATTACAAGTGTGAGCCACTGCACCTAACCCCTAAAAAAAGCTTCTTTTGACTTAATATTAGTAGTGCCCAGGAGACAGTTCTAAGCAAATTGTAAGCATTTTTTTCTGACTCCTTTATCTTCAGATAATCTCACCTCTTGTTATAACTTATTGAGCAACTTTGTTTTTGTTTTTTTTTTGCAGGGACATCAGTCTTTTTCTTGGTAGCAAGCTGTAAATTTTGTTTCAAAGAAAGCATCTTCATCTTCTCTAGTTTCATCATGTATAGATGAAGATTCCGATGCAGGTATCTGTATCAATTTCAATACAGTCACATTTGTGTTCATTTGAACTCTAGAACTAGAATAGCAATTACTTTTTTCTTTGATTTTCTTTTTCTTCTGTTGAGGATCATGAAAGTATAAAATAATACTTTCTAAATGAGGGTGCTTTTTTCCTTATTTTTTTTTACAATTTTTAAATTTGGAATTAAAATTTTAACTAGAACAGAGTTTTTATTAAGCAAGTTTTTTTTAAAAAAATCTAAGTTGTTAATCCTGCTCTCAAGATGTAAATAAGGTGTGTTTCAGACATTATTAAAATACAGAAATAGTGGTATTTGTACCAAAACCCTAATATCTCAGTACTTACCATTGTATAACACTGTATAACTGAGTAGTGGAATACCAAAATTGGAATTGCACACTGCATCTAACCCTGTATGCATCGAAGTATATTCTTCTGTGACCGTACTTTCTGCCTTTTTAATGTTTTGGACAAAACTGTCATCCTTTGCATACCTCCTGTCTCTGTCCACGTTCCTATTCTGCTCCCTCAGTGCCTTTATTTTCTCCCTTCCCATTGCTTCCTTTATATCTCCTGACACACGTTCGTATGTTCCTCCTATTTTGGAAAAGAAAAATGTCATTCGTTTAATCTTACTTGACTATTAGTTTCTTTTCTTTCTTTTTCTTTTTATTTTTTGAGACGGTGTCTCGCTCTGTTGCCCAGCCTGGAGTGTAGTGGCACAATCTTGGCTCACTGCAACCTCAGCCTCCGGAGTAGCTAGGACTACAGGTATGTGCCACCACACCTGGCTAATTTTTTTTTTTTTTTTTTTTTGTACTTTTAGTAGAGACGGGGTTTCATCATGTTTGCCAGGCAACTCTCGAATTCCTGACCTCAGATCTGCCCACCTCGGCCTCCCAGAGTGCTGGGAGTGCAGGCATGAGCCACCATACCCAGCTATATTAGTTTCTTCAGTTTTATAAACCAAACTTATAACTAGGGGATTTACTGCATTTTCACTTTACTTTAGTCTGTTGTTATCTGGCTTCAGTCCTTGACTTTTTCTTGAAATTCTTTTTTTATTTTTTTATTTTATTTATCTATTTATTTATTTTAATTTAAAGACAGGGTCTTGCTCTGTTGCCCAGGCTGGAGGTCAGTGGCACAGTCATAGCTTACTGCAGCCTGGAATTCGTGGACTCAAGTGATCCTCCCACCTCAGCCTCCCAAGTAGCTGGGACTACAGGTGCATGCCACCACACCTGGCTAATTTTATTTATTTTATTTTATTTTTTTCTGTAGGTGAGGTCTCACTATGTTGCCCAGGCCGGCCTCAAATTCTTGGCCTCAAGCAGTCCTCCTGCCTCGGCCTCCCAAAGTTCTGGGATTCTAGGCATGAGCCACCACAAATTCCATTTTTTGAAGGAAACTTGTAAGTTAGCAAATTGCTAAATCCAGGGATCTTTTTCAGTTCTCATTTGACACTGTTAA
>NW_016813440.1:0-2459 GCF_001698545.2 Rhinopithecus bieti
GAGACCATTCTGGCTAACACGGTGAAACCCCGTCTCTACCGAAAATACAAAAAAATAGCCAGCAGTGGTGGTGGGCGCCTGTAGTCCCAGCTACTCGGGAGGCTGAGGCAGGAGAATGGCGTGAATCTGGGAGGCGGAGCTTGCAGTGAGCCGAGATCGCGCCACTGCACTCCAACCTGGGAGACAGAGCAAGACTCCACCTCACAAAAAAAAAAAAAAAAAAAAAAGGTGGGGGAGCTAGTTTTATAAGGCAGCAGCTTCTGTAAATGGGGATGCTGTGAGCAAAGCTTTGACTGCCCAGGGTCAAAGCTCACTTATCTGTTAGCAACTTACCTTTGGCTCTAAAACTTTCAAGACTGAAGCCCTTAGTGTCCCTTAGGAAAGGTTCAAGTTTCTGAATAGAGAACTAAATAAAGAAAAGCATTTTTAGTACAACCACCAAAAATTTCCAGGCCAGTCCTAAATTTATGTCACTTTATGATGTTTAATAAATGTGAAACTAAATACTAAATATGATTTAATTTTTACACATAAGACTTTTCACAGAAACAAATAAATAGATAAGAAAAAAAACAAAAACAAAAACAAAAAAACACCTCTTTGTTGACCAGGCACAGTGGCTCATGCCTGTAATCCCAGCACTTTGGGAGGCCGAGGCAGGCGGATCATAAGGTCAGGAGATGGAGACCATCCTGGCCAACATGGTGAAACCCTGTCTCTACTAAAAATACAAAAAAAATTAGCTGGGCATGGTGGCGCGCGCCTGTAATCCCAGCTACTCGGGAGGGTGAGGCAGGAGAACTTCTTGAACCTGGGAGGCGGAGGTTGCAGTGAGCTGAGATGTGCCACTGCACTCCAGGCTGGTGATAGAGCGAGACTCCGTCTCAAAAAAACAAAAAACAAACAAACAAAAAACTCTTTGTTGCTTGGACTATAGATTTTGACTTTCCGTTCAGGAAAAAAAAAAAGGTTATTTAATTCATACAAATTACCTGCTTATCTAAACTGATGTAAGTACCTGGTAACCACATAATACACAATACAACTTAAAAAAAGTCTGGGCGCGGTGGCTCACACCTGTAATTCTAGCACTTTGGGAGGCCGAGGTGGGTGGACTGCCTGAGCTCAGGTGTTCAAGACCAGCCTGGGCAACACAGTGAAACCTCGTCTTTACTAAAATACAAAAAATTAAGGGCTGGATAGGGTGGCTCACGCCTGAAATCCCACTACTTTGGGAGGCCGAGGCAGGCGGATCAGGAGGTCAGGAGATCGAGACCATTCTGGCCAACACAGTGAAACCCCGTCTCTACTGAAAGTACAAAAATTAGCTGGGCGTGGTGGCACGTGCTTATAGTCCCAGCTACTCAGGAGGCTGAGGCAGGAGAATCACTTGAGCCCGGGAGGTGGAGGTTGCAGTGAGTTAAGATCACACCACTGCACTCCAGCCTGGGCGACAGAATCAGAATCCATCTGAAAAAAAAAGATGGTCACAATAGCAGTTAACAAACACAAAAACATTTCCCAGCTACAAGAACCTCACCTGGAAACTGGAAAGCAGGAGACAGCCAAGCCGTTTGCTTTCTGCTAAATCGACACTGATAGACCGGCTGAGCTCTAACATAAAACATAGCCACATTTAAGGAGCTGGATAGTTACATAGTTAGCAACTAACAAAACTAAAAAGTATCCTCCCTCTTGATAAATCCAACTTAAGGCAAGAATGGCCTTCTTTAGTTAAAGACAGAATTCTAATTTTTGCAGGATCACTGAGGAATGAAGTTAACCCATTTATGCACCCAAACTTAAAAAAAAAAAGTTATAGGAATCTTTGTATTGGCTGGGTACGGTGGCTCACGCCTATAGTCCCAACACTCTGGGGCCAAGGCATGGGATCACTTGAGACCACGAGCTGGAGACCAGCCTGGACAACATGGTGAAATCCTGTCTCTACTAACAATAGAAAAATCAGCCAGGAGTGGTGGCATGTGCCTGTAATCCCAGCTACTCCAGAGGCTGAGGCATGAGAATCAAAAGAGCCCAGGAGGCAGAGGCTGCAGTGAGCCGAGAGGTTGCAGTAGCTGGGACTACAAGCAGGCGCCACCATACCCAGGTAATTTTTTATATTTTTAGTAGAGACAGGGCTTCCCCATGTTGGCCAGGTTGGTCTTGAACTCCTGGCCTCAGGTGATCTGCCTGCCTTGGCCTTCCAAAGTACTGGGATTACAGGTGTGAGCCACCGTGCCTGGCCACATTTGAGCATTTTTATAAGACAGGCACTGCAGGCCGGGTGCGGTGGCTCAAGCCTGTAATCCCAGCACTTTGGGAGGCCGAGACAGGCGGATCACGAGGTCAGGAGATCGAGACCATCCTGGCTAACACAGTGAAACCCCGTCTCTACTTAAAAAAATACAAAAAACTGGCCGGGCGCGGTGGCTCAAGCCTGTAATCCCAGCACTTTG
>NW_016813441.1:0-1275 GCF_001698545.2 Rhinopithecus bieti
AGTGAGCTGAAATTGCCCCACTGCACTCCAGCCTGGGTGACAAGAGCGAGACTTCATCTCAAAAAAAAAAGGCCGGGCGCGGTGGCTCACGCCTGTAATCCCAACACTTTGGGAGGCCGAGGCCGGCGGGTCACAAGGTCAGAAGATCAAGACCATCCTGGCAAACACAGTAAAACCCCGTTTCTACTAAAAATACAAAAAATTAGCTGGGTGTGGTGGCGGGCGCTTGTAGTCCCAGCTACTCAAGAGGCTGAGGCAGGAGAACGGTGTGAACCCGGGAGGCAGAGGTTGCAGTGAGCCGAGATCGCGCCACTGCACTCCAGCCTGGGCGACAGAGCCAGACTTGGTCTCAAAAAAAAAAAAGAAAGAAAAAAATTAGGTAGGTGTGGTGGTGCATGCCTGTAATCCCAGATACTCGGGAAGCTGAGGCAGAAGAATCGCTTGAATCCGGGAAGCAGAGGTTGCAATGAGCTGAGATCATGCCATTGCACTCCAGCCTGGGCAACAAGAGCGAAACTCTGTCTCAAAGAAAAACAATAGCCAGGCGCAGTGGCTCACACCTGTAATCTTAGCACTTTAGAAGGCTGAGGCGGGCAGATCACGAGGTCAAGAGATAGCAACTATCCTGACCATCATGATGAAATTCGGTCTTTACTAAAAATGCAAAAATTAGCCGGGTGTGGTGGCATGTGCCTGTAGTCCCAGCTACTCGGGAGGCTAAGGAGGGAGAATTGCTTGAACCCAGGAGGCAGAGGTTTACAGTGAGCCGAGATCGTGCCACTGAACTCCAGCCTGGCGACAGAGCAAGACCTCATCTCAAAAAAAAAAAAAAAAGAACGAAAAGAAAAAGAAAGAAACGAAAAGAAAAGAAACACCACTAAAAACAGGTTAATTAAAACAAGCAGGCTGGGCATGGTGGCTCATGCCTGTAATCCCAGCACTTTGGGAGGCCGAGGCAGGAAATCCCTTGGGGCCAGGAGTTCAAGAGCAGACTGGGCAACACAGTAAGACCCTGTCTCTACAATAAAAATATAAAATAAAATAAGCCAAACATGGTGGTGTGTGCCTGTAGTCCCAGCTACATGGGAGGCTGAGGCAGGAGAATTGCCTGAGCCCAGGAGGTCAAGGCTGCAATGAGCCATGACTGTGGCACTATACGCCAGCCTAGGCTACAGTGAGATGCTATCTCAATAATAATTAAAAAAAAAAAAAAGAGAGAGAGACGCAAGACGCGTAACAAAGACAAAACAAATCTAGACAGAACATGGTGACCCC
>NW_016813442.1:0-533 GCF_001698545.2 Rhinopithecus bieti
TGATGGTGGTGGTGATGATGGTGATGGTGGTGGTGATGGTGGTGATGGTGGTGGTGATGGTGGTGGTGGTGGTGGTGGTGGTGATGATGGTGGTGGTGGTGGTGATGGTGGTGGTGGTGGCAGTGGTGATGGTGATGGTGGTGGTGGTGGTGGTGATGCTGGTGGTGACAATGGTGGTGGTTGTTGTGGTGATGGTGGTGGTGGTGGTGATGGTGGTGGTGATGGTGGTGGTGATGGTGGTGATGGTGGTGGTGATGGTGGTGATGGTGGTGGTGTTGGTGGTGATGGTGGTGATGGTGGTGGTGATGGTGGTGATGGTGATGGTGGTGGTGGTGGTGATGGTGGTGGTGATGGTGGTGGTGATGGTGGTGATGGTGGTGGTGATGGTGGTGGTGGTGGTGGTGATGCTGGTGGTGACAATGGTGGTGGTTGTTGTGGTGATGGTGGTGGTGGTGGTGATGGTGGTGGTGATGGTGGTGGTGATGGTGGTGATGGTGGTGGTGATGGTGGTGATGGTGGTGGTGTTGGTGGTG
>NW_016813443.1:0-4750 GCF_001698545.2 Rhinopithecus bieti
AGGTGTTATTTCTGAGGTCTCTGTTCTGTTCCATTTGTCTATATATCTGTTTTGGTACCGGTACCATGCTGTTTTGGTTACTGTAGCCTTGTAGCATAGTTTGAAGTCAGGTAGTGTGATTCCTCCAGCTTTGTTCTTTTTGCTTAGGATTGTCTTGGCTATGCGGGCTCTTTTTTTGTTCCATATGAAATTTAAAGTAGTTTTTTCCAATTCTGGGAAGAAAGTCAATGGTAGCTTGATGAGGGTAGCACTGAATCTGTAAATTACTTTGGGGAGTATGACCATTTTCACGATACTGATTCTTCCTACCCATGAACAGGGAGTGTTTTTCCATTTGTTTGTGTCCTCTCTTATTTCCTTGAGCAGTGGTTTGTAGTTCTCCTTGAAGAGGTCCTTCACATCCCTTGTAAGTTGTATTCCTAGGTATTTTAATCTCTTAGTAGCAATTGTGAATGGGAGTTCACTCATTGGCTCTCTGTTTGTCTGTTATTGGTGTATAGGAATGCTTGTGATTTTTGCACATTGATTTTGTATCCTGAGATTTTGCTGAAGTTGCTTATCAGCCAGGAGATTTGGGCTGAAACAATGAAATTTTCTAAATATACAATCATGTCTTCTGCAAACGGAGACAATTCGACTTCTTATTTTCCTATTTGAATACATTTTATTTCTTTCTGTTGCCTGATTGCCCTGGCCAGAACTTCCAATACTATGTTGAATAGGAGTGGTGAGAGAGGGCATCCTTGTTTTGTGCCGGTTTTCAAAGGGAATGCTTCCAGTTTCTGCCCATTCAGTGTAATATTGGCTGTGGGGTTGTCATAAATAACTCTTATTATTTTGAGATATGTTCCATCGATACCTAGTTTATTGAGAGTTTTTAGCAAGAATGGGTGTTGAATTTTGTCAAAGGCCTTTTCTGCATCTATTAAGATAATCCTGTGGTTTTTGTCATTGGTTCTGTTTATGTGATGGATTACATTTATTGATTTGTGCATGTTGAACCAGCCTGGCACCCCAGGTATGAAGCCAACTTGATTGTGGTGGATAAGCTTTTTTTTTTTTTTTTTTTAAGTATACTTTAAGTTCTAGGGTACATGCGCACAATGTGCAGGTTTGTTATGTAGGTATACGTGTGCCATGTTGATTTGCTGCACACATCACCTCGTCATTTACATTAGGTATTTCTCCTAATGGTATCCTTCCCCCAGCACCCCCACCCCCTGACAGGATCCAGTGTGTGATGTTTCCCACCCTGTGTCCATGGGTTCTCATTGTTCAATTCCCACCTATGAGTAAGAACATGTGGAGCTTGGTTTTCTGTTCATGCAATAGTTTGCTGAGAATGATGGTTTCCAACTGCATCCATGTCCCTGCAAAGGACGTGGCCCCATCCTCTTTTATGGCTGCATAGTATTCCACGGTGTATATGTACCACATTTTCTTAATCCAGTCTATCATTGATGAACATTTGGGTTGTTTCCAAGTCTTTGCTATGGTGAATAGTGCCACAAAAAACATACATGTGCATGTGTCTTTATAGTAGCATGACTTATAATCCTTTGGGTATATACCCAGTAATGGGATGACTGGGTCAAATGGTATTTCTAGTTCTAGATCCTTGAGGAATCACCATACTGTCTTCCACAATGGTTGAACTAATTTACACTCCCACCAACAGTGTAAAACCTTTCCTACATCCTCTCCTGTATCTGTTGTTTCCTGACTTTTTAATGATTGCCATCCTAACTGGCATGAGATGGTATCTCGCTGTGGTTTTGATTTGCATTTCTCTGATGACCAGGATGATGAGCATTTTTTAATGTATCTGTTGGCTGCATAAATGTCATCTTTTGAGGAGTGCCTGTTCAAATGTTTTGTCCAATTTTTGTTGGGATTGTTTGTTTTTTTCTTTTAAATTTGTTTAAGACCTTTGTAGATTCTGGATATTAGCCCTTTGACAGATGGGTAGATTGCAAAAATTTTCTCCCATTCTGTAGTTTGCCTGCTCACTCTGATGATAGTTTCTTTTGGTGTGCAGAAGCTCTTTAGTTTAATGAGATCCCATTTCTCAATTTTGGCTTTTGTTGCCATTGCTTTTTGTGTTTTAGTCATGAAGTCTTTGCCCATGCCTATGTCCTGAATGATACTGCCTGGGTATTCTTCTAGGGTTTTATGGTTTTAGGTCACACACTTAAGTCTTTAATCCACCTCGAGTTAATTTTTGTGTAAGGTGTAATGAAAGGATCCAGTTTCGGCTTTCTACACGTGCCTAGCTAGTTTTCCTAGCACCATTTATTAAATAGGGAATCTTTTCCCCATTTCTTGTTTTTTTCACGTTTGTCAAAGAGCTGATGGTTGTAGATGTGTGGTGTTATTTCTGAGGCCTCTGTTCTGTTCCATTGGTCTATATATTTTGGTTATGGTGGATAAGCTTTCTGATGGGCTGCTGGATTCAGTTTGCCAGTATTTTATTCAGGATTTTCGCATTGACGTTCATCAGGGATATTGGCCTGAAATTTTCTTTTATTGTTGTATCTCTGCCACGTTTCAGTATCAGGATTATGCCAGCCTCATAAAATGAATTAGGGAGGATTCCCTCTTTTTCTGTTGTTTGGAATAGTTTCAGCAGGAATGGTACCAACCCCTCTTTGTACCTCTGGTAGAATTCTGCTATGAATCTCTCTGGTCCTGGACTTTTTCTGGTTGGTAGGCTATTAATTACTGCCTCAATTTCAAAACTTGCTATTGGTCTACTCAGGGATTCGACTTCTTCCTGGTTTAGACTTGGGAGGGTGTATGTGTCTAGGAATTTATCAATTTCTTCTAGATTTTCTAGTTTATTTGCATAGAGATGTTTATAGTATTCTCTGATGGTAGTTTCTGTGGGATCAGTGGTGATCTCCCCTTTATCATTTTTTATTGTACCTATTTGATTCTTCTCTCTTTTCTTCTTTGTTATTCTGGCTAGAGGTCTATCTATTTTGTTAATTTTTTCAAAAAACCAGTCCTGGATTCATTGACTTTTTCGAAGGAGTTTTCATGTCTCTATCTCCTTCAGTTCTGCTCTGATCTTAGTTATTTCTTGCCTTCTGCTAGCTTTTGAATTTGTTTGCGCTTGCTTCTCTAGTTCTTTTAATTGTGATGTTAGGGGATCAATTTTAGATCTTTTCTGCTTTCTCTTGTGGGCATTTAGTGCTATACATTTCCCTCTACACACTGCTTTAAATGTGTCACAGAGATTCTGGTATGTTGTGTCTTTGTTCTCATTGGTTTCAAAGAACATCTTTATTTCTGCCTTCATTTCGTTATTTACCCAGTAGTCATTCAGGAACAGGTTGTTCAGTTTCCATGTAGTTGTGTGGTTTTGAGTGAGTTTCTTAATCCCAAGTTCTAATTTGATTGCACTGTGGTCTGAGAGACTGTTATGATTTCTGTTCTTTTGCATTTGCTGAGGAGTGTTTTACTTCCAATTATATGGTCAATTTTAGAATGAGTACAATAAGGTGCTGAGAAGAATGTATATTCTGTTGATTTGGGGTGGAGAGTTCTGTAGATGTCTGTTAGGTCTGCTTGGTCCAGAGCTGAGTTCAAGTCCTGAGTATCCTTGTTAATTTTCTGTCTCATTGATCTGTCTAATATTGACAGTGCGGTGTTAAAGTTTCCCACTATTATTGTATGGGAGTCTAAGTCTCTATTTAGGTCTCTAAGAACTTGCTTTATGAATCTTAGTGCTCCTGTATTGGGTGCATATACATTTAGGATAGTTAGCTCTTCTTGTTTCATTGATACTTTTACCATTATGTAATGCCCTTCTTTGTCTCTTTTGATCTTGGTTGGTTTAAACTCTGTTTAATCAGACATTAGGATTGTAATTTCTGCTTTTGTTTTTGCTTTCCAATTGCTGGTAAATATTCCTCCATCCCTTTATTTTGAGCCTATTTTGTCTGCATATGAAATGGGTCTGCTGAATAGAGCACACTGATGCATCTTGAGCCTTTATCCAATTTGCTAGTCTGTGTCTTTTAATTGGGGGATTTAGCCCATTTACATTTAAGTTTAATACTTTTAGGTATGAATTTGATCCTGTCATTATGATGCTAGGTGGTTATTTTGCCCGTTAGTTGATGCAGTTTCTTCATAGTTTTGATGGTCTTTACAATTTGGCATGTTTTTGCAGTGGCTGGTATTGGTTGTTGCTTTCCGTGTCTAGTGCTTCCTTCAGGAACTCTTGTAAGGCAGGCCTGGTGGTAACAAAATCTCTTAGCATTTGCTTGTCTGTCAAGGATTTTATTTCTTCTTCACTCACAAAGCTTAGTTTGGCTGGATATGAAATTCTGGGTTGAAAATTCTTTTCTTTAAGAATGTTGAATATTGGCCCCCACTCTCTTCTGGCTTGTAGGGTTTCTGCAGAGAAATCTGCTGTTAGTCTGATGGGCTTCCCTTTGTGGGTAATCCAGCCTTTTTTTCTGGCTGCCCTTAACATTTTTTCATTCATTTCAACCTTGGTGAGTCTGATGATTATGTATGTTGGGATTGCTCTTCTTGAAGTGTATCTTTGTGGTGTTCTCTGTATTTCCTGAATTTGAATGTTGGCCTGTCTTCCTAGGTTGGGGAAGTTCTCCTGGATATTATCCTGAAGAGTGTTTTCCAACTTGTTTCCATTGTCCCTGTCACTTTCAGTACACCAATCAAATGTAGATTTGGTCTTTTCACATAGTCCCATATTTTTTTTTTTTTTTTTTTTTTTTTT
>NW_016813443.1:4755-8171 GCF_001698545.2 Rhinopithecus bieti
TTTTTTGAGACAGTCTTGCTCTGTCGCCCAGGCTGGAGTGTAGTGGCCAGATCTCAGCTCACTGCAAGCTCCGCCTCCTCGGTTCACGCCATTCTCCTGCCTCAGCCTCCCGAGTAGCTGGGACTACAGGCGCCCACCACCTCGCCCGGCTAGTTTTTTTGTATTTTTTAGTAGAGACGGGGTTTCACTGTGTTAGCCAGGATGGTCTCAATCTCCTGACCGCGTGATCCACCCGTTTCGGCCTCCCAAAGTGCTGGGATTACAGGGTTGAGCCACCGTGCCCGGCGTAGTCCCATATGTCTTAGATACTTTGGTTGCTCCTTTTTATTCTTTTTTTTTTCTTATCTTATCTTCTTGGTTTATTTCATTAAGTTGATCTTCAGTCTCTGATATCCTTTCTTCCACTTGGTCAATTCTGCTATTGATACTTGTGTGTGCTTCACAAAGTTCTTGTGCTGTGTTTTTCAGCTCCATCAGGTCATTTATGTTCTTCTCTAAACTGGTTATCCTAGTTAGCAATTTGTCTCACCATTTTTCAAGGTTTTTAGCTTCCTTGCACTGGTTTAGAACATGCTTTTTTTTTTTTTTTTTAGCTCGGAGGAGTTTCTTATTACCCACCTTCTGAAGCCTACTTCTGTCAGTTCATCAAACTCACCCTCTGTCCAGTTTTGTTTCCTTGTTGGTGAGGAGTTATGATCCTTTGGAGAAGAAGAGATGTTCTGGTTTTGGAATTTTCCACATTTTGCACTGGTTTCTCCCCATCTTTGTGGATTTATCTACCTTTGGTCTTTGATGTTTATGACCTTCAGATGGGGTCTCTGAGTGGACATCCTATTCCTGTTTGTTAGTTTTCCTTCTAACAGTCAGCCCCTCTGCTGCAGGTCTGCTGGAGTTTGCTGGAGGTCCACTCCAGACCCTGTTTGCCTGCGTATCACCAACAGAAGCTGCAGAACAGCAAAGATTGCTGCCTGTTCTTCCCTCTGGAAGCTTCATCTCAGAGGGGCACCAGCCAGACGCCAGCCAAAGCTCTCCTGTATGAGGTGTTTGTCTGCCCCTAGTGGGAGGTGTCTCCCAGTCAGGATACAAGGGGGTCAGGGACCCACTTGAGCAGCCCTTAGCAGAGCTCGAAAGCTGTTCTGGGAGGTCAGCTGCTCTCTTCAGAGCCGTCAGGAAGGGACGTTTAAGTCTGCTGAAGCTGCTCCCACAGCCGCCCCTTCCCCCCGGTGCTCTGTCCCAGGGAGATGGGGGGTTTTATCTGTAAGTCCCTGACTGTGGCTGCTGCCTTTTTTTCAGAGATGCCCTGCCCACAGAGTAGAAATCTGGCAGTCTGGTCACAGTAGCCTTGCTGAGTTGCGGTGAGCTCCACGCAGTTTGAACTTCCTGGTGACTTTGTTTACACTGTGAGGTTAAAACCGCCTACTCAAGTCTCAGCAATGGCGCACACCTCTCCCTCACCAAGCTCCCGTGTCCCAGGTGGATCTCAGACTGCTGCTGTGCTGGCAGCGAGAATTTCAAGCCAGCGGATCTTAGTTTGCTGGGCGCAGTGGGGGTGGGACCCGCCCAGCCAGACCACTTGGCTCCCTGGCTTCAGACCCCTTTCCAGGGGAGTGAACCGTTCTGTCTCCCTGGCGTTCCAGGCACCAGTGAGGTATGGAAAACAAAAAACAAACAAACAAAAAAAACTCCCGCAGCTAGTTTGGTGTCTGCCCAAATGGCCACTGAGTTTTGTGCTCGAAACCCAGGGCCCTGGTGGGATAGGCACCAGAGGGAATTTCCCAGTCTGCAGGTTGCAAAGACCATGAGAAAGGCACAGTATCTGGGCTGGAGTGCACGGTTTCTCAGGCTCAGTACCTTATGACTTCCCTTGAGTAGGGGAGAAAATTCCCTAACGCCTTGTGCTTCCAGGGTGAGATGACGCCTCACCCTGCTTTGGCTTGCCCTCCGTGGGCTGCACTCACTGTCCAACCAGTCCCAGTGAGATGAACTGGGTACCTCAGTTGGAAATGCAGGAATCACCCACCTTCTGCATCCATCTCACTGGGAGCTGCAGGCCAGAGCTGTTCCTATTCGGTCGTCTTGCTAGCAATCCAGTTTACTTCATTCTTATGAGAGATCAGATAATGTTGATACAGAAAGCGAAGGGGAAGTGATGTTATTCACCTATAAACAAATTAATTTGACTGCTTAGGTCTCTGGTTCCCTTCCTAGCCCTTCACTCCCAACACACATGTACACACACACCCTATAGAGTCATATACCAGCATATACATATATATCTACATTGAGACTCAGGAGCATGAAGGGGAATAGGCAGTGAACTTGATATTTACCTAGATAACAAACTAATAAACACTCATTCTACCATTTTCACCTTCCTTCTTTTTTCTTTTCCTTTTTTTTTTGTAATAAGGATGTCTTTGCAATGTGCTGGCCTCACGCATGACCCGGAAATTAACAGAATGACAAGGAGTTGTGCTCTGACAATGGAGAATGCGTCTGATTACATTATATTTCTTTTAAAAAATTACCTAGAGACATATTTTAAAATCCATAAATATATCAATATACATTTTTCAGGTGTAGTGTGAAGATTAAGTTTCATTTGATGTGTATTATTCTGAAATCTTGTTTCTAAAGTTAGGAAATTCTAGGAATAGTGTTTTTTTCCCTTTAAAAATTACCCTGCTTACACTCAAACTGTTTCTCAGTCCGGTCTATCCATGCTGTAAGTAGATATTTTCTCCAGAGTTGTGAGTTTTTCTATTTTTGAAGGTCATTTCATTGAGAAGCTTAGAAAAGGCAAATATGAAACAATCTAGGGTACAAGTCAAACCAGGAAAGTATCCATGAAATTAAGGGTAAAATGCTGTACTTTGCTCCACAAATCACATCTCTATTTGATGCACATCCAAGAAAGAGTGCTGTTAGTCTTCAGAGACACTTGCACTATTTTAGTTTTCTAAAATCCTGTTGAACTTATCATTTTGTACATTCCTGAGTATGAAAGTGACTTACATTTTTTGCATTTTTAACAAATGAAAATATTGAACTATAAAAGTGGAATGAAAGAAAGAGAAATTCTGGATTTTGCTCTTTTGGATTCCAAAGCAGGGCCAGGCCAGGCATGGTGGCTCATGCCTATAAATCCCAATACTTTGGGAGGCTGAGGCAGGAGGATCACTTGAGCCCAGGAGTTCAAGACCTGGGACAACAGTTTGGACAACATAGGAATACCCTGTCTCTACCAAATACACAAATAAATTGTAGCTGCACACACCTGTACTCCCAGCTACTCAGGAGACTGAGGTGGGAGGATTGCTTGAGTCCAGAAGTTCGAGGGTGCAGTGAGCTTCTATTATACCACTGCACTGCAGCCTGGGTGTTGGATGACAGAGCAAGACCCTGTCAAAAAAAAA
>NW_016813444.1:0-2153 GCF_001698545.2 Rhinopithecus bieti
AGATGGAGTCTTGCTCTGTCACCCAGGCTGGAGTGCAGGGGCAGGATCTCGGCTCACTGCAACCTACGCCTCCCGGGTTGAGGCGATTCTCCTGCCTCAGTCTCCTTAGTAGCTGGGACTATAGGCGCGTGCCACCATGCCCGACTAATTTTCTTTTGTATTTTGGTAGAGGTGGTGTTTCACCACGTTGGTCAGGCTGGTCTTGAACTCCTCACCTCATGATCTGCCAGCCTCAACCTCCCAAAGTGCTGGGATAACAGGTGTGAGTCACCGTGCCTGGCCAAAAATGTACATATCTTTTTTATTTTTTGAGATGGAGTCTCTTTCTGTCGCCCAGGCTGGAGCGCAGTGGCTAGATCTCAGCTCACTGCAAGCTCCGCCTCCTGGGTTTACACCATTCTCCTGCCTCAGCCTCCCGAGTAGCTGGGACTACAGGCGCCCGCCACCTCGCCCAGCTAGTTTTTTTCTATTTTTAGTAGAGACGGGGTTTTACCGTGTTAGCCAGGATGGTCTGCTATCTCCTGACCTCGTGATCCGCCCCTTTTCGGCCTCCTAAAGTGCTGGGATTACAGGCTTGAGCCACCGCGCCTGGCCACAAATCTTAAGTATAGTGTTCAGCTTGATAAAATTTTACTTACACACACGTACCCACCATTCAGATCAATGTATAGAACATTTTCAGCACCCCAGGAGTGGAGTTGCCAGGAGGCTCTCTCAAGCCTCTTTCCAGGCAGTACTCCTGCACCACCACCCCCCAACCCCTGCTAGGCTGGAATGCAGTGGCTTGATTATAGGCCAAATTTCTGGGCTCAAGTAATCCTCCTGCCTCTGCCTCGCAAAGCTCTGGGATTACCGGCATGAACCACTTCAACTGGCCAACGTTTCTTTTCCCTCTATTGCCTTAAGAAAACCCCCAACTTCTTATTTTGAATAATTTTAGACTACGAAAAAGTTACAAAGCTAGTATACCCTTCACACAATTTCTCCTAACGTTAACCATTATACATTTGTCAAAACTAAAAACTATTACCTAAACTTAAACTTTTTTTTTTTTTTTTTTTTTTTTTGAGACGGAGTCTCGCTCTGTCGCCCGGTCTGGAGTGCAGTGGCCGGATCTCAGCTCACTGCAAGCTCCGCCTCCCGGGTTTACGCCATTCTCCTGCCTCAGCCTCCCGAGTAGCTGGGACTACAGGCGCCCGCCACCTCACCCGGCTAGTTTTTTGTATTTTTTAGTAGAGACGGGGTTTCACCATGTTAGCCAGGATGGTCTCGATCTTCTGACCTCGTGATCCGCCCGTCTCGGCCTCCCAAAGCGCTGGGATTACAGGCTGGAGCCACCGCGCCCGGCCTAAACTTAAACTTTTATTTGAAGTTTATATCCTAGCTACATCACCATGTTGCATATGACAGTTTCTCAGTGTTTTTCTTGCTTTTGATTACCTTGATAGTTTGAGGAGTATTGGTGAGGTGTTCTGAGGAATATCCCACAAATGAGATTTGTCTGAGGTTTATCTTTCAGTTAGACTGAGCTCACTTTTTTTTTTTTTTTTAAATCACATCATGTCAAGGGCAAATGCAGTGACTAATCACTTTGATTTTCACGTGAAGTGCCTCGGCTGTGAAGTTACAGCCCTTTCCATACTGTGCTCTTGGAAAGGGCGTCCCCAGGCACTGGCCACACTCTGGGTGGGTGCAGACGGATTACCACACCCCTCTGGATGAGGAATTATTAGAATTCCTCTGCAAGGAAGATTATCCCTTCTCCCTCATTTATTTAATCAGGTATTTATATCAGCACGGGCTCTGGGATGTTTTATACTCTAGGTTATAACTTAATGCAATGTACTTTATATTGCTGCTCAAATTATACCAGGCGCGGTCCCCGGGAGCTCTCTGGGTAGATCCCTGAGCCCTTGGACGCCCGGTCCTTCCGTTTTTTGAGCACCTTGAGCTTCTGGCCTACAAAACGCTCCTGGCTCAGCTAGAGCTTTCTGAGCCCGGGTCCTAGAGTCGCTCATTTCTCTAAGGCTTTATTAAAATATTAAATAAAATATTAAAATATTAAATATCTCCAATTTCTCTGAACTTTATCAAAATTTTACTTTTTTTTTTTGGCTGGGCGCGGTGGCTCATGCCTGTAATTATTATTTTTT
>NW_016813445.1:0-619 GCF_001698545.2 Rhinopithecus bieti
ATAAATAAATAAATAAATAAATAAATAAATAAATATATGGAATCATTAAAAAAAAAAAAAAGCACCTACTACCTACTACATGTAGGGCATTGAACTTGGTGATTGAGATTAAAGCTTGCAAAATTAGTGTTGTGGAGAGAAACTGAAAAACCCTAGTTCCTAACTTCATTAATATGGGAATTTTTAAAATCATCTTCCTATTTTGTGTTCCCCCCCAAATTCATTTGTTGAAGCTCTAACCCCCAGTGTGGCTGTATTTGGAGATGGGTCTTCCTAGGAAATATTAACGTGAAATGAGGTCATGAGTGGGGAGGCCTGATCCTACAGGATAAATGACTTTATAAGAAGAGACACCAGAGAGCTCACTCTCTCTCTACAGGCACAACCCAAGGAAAGGCCATGAGGGCACATGGCAAGAAGACAGTTATCTGCAACCCAAGGGGACAGTCCTCACCAGACACCAACTCTGCTGGCACCTTAATCTTGGTCTTAGAATCTACAGAACTGAAAGAAAATTAATTTCTGTTGTTTAGACCATCCAGTCTATGGTATTTTGTTATGTCACAGAGTATTAAATTCATAATAAATAAATATATATTATATAAGATATATTTTATAT
>NW_016813446.1:0-3591 GCF_001698545.2 Rhinopithecus bieti
GGTTCTTGCATGCTACCGCTATTCTCATTTTATCGAGAATTCCTTTTTTCTTTTTGGAGTAAAACCTTCAGTAACTATTTCAGAGACAGTCTGAAGGTGTTAAACTTCCTATGTATCTCATCTTCACATTAGGATGATAGTTTAGTATAATACAGAATCCCTAATTCATAGTAATTTGTCCTTATCACTTTGAAAATGTGCTCCATTCTCATCCTCTGACTCACTGCTTTGTAGGTGATCGGCTTTTTGTGCTCAAATAGTTTTTAAGCGCTTCTTTTTATCCCTGAATTCTGAAATATCCCTACAATGTGTCTAGTTATGGGTCTTTGCATTACTATTATTTTACTCTTGCTTAGTGCTTCATGAGCTTTTCCATAGTGATGTATGTGTTTTTTAATAGATGGAAGTTCTCAGCCATTATTTTTTTCAAATGCTGCCTCTTGTCCCATTCTCTCCTCCTTGACCTCCCTCATGAGATAATTTTGGAGCTTCTAGGTTTATCCTTTATACCTCTTAACTTTTCATTCATACTTCCCAACTCCTTATCTCTTTTACTGCATCCTGAGATAATTCTTTATTTCAATTTTCCAGATACAGTATGTATTTAGTTCACTATCTTGAGATTAGGAATCTGAAATTCACATTTAGGAATCTGAAGTTCACATTTAGAGCATAATGGAACCTATATTTATTTTCTTTCTCTTGGGAAAGATCACTATCACTCATCTCATCATTTTGTATTTCATTAGCCACATATTTTTGAAGGAAAAGGAATAATAATTTATTGAATATGTATGTGTGCCAGGCACTGTACCACATGCATCTGGAAATTTTACATACATCACTATTATTAGCCTATTTCAGAGAACATCCAAATAAACATTCTAGATAAGGGCAGTACTCAATTTGTGGCCAAATTAGAAATGTTCAACTATACTGTGTGTTTTCAAAGGCAATAATATAAAACTCAGTATTGAGCTCTAAGATTTTATTTTATAACAAAATCACCATGGGGATTTCCAGTTAGGTGTTTCTGAAATTTTAGGTGGATAATGCTGCTTGCCATTTTTATACAGGAAATCTTGCAAAACTAGGCATTACTTGGGGAGAATATCCTTCCCTATTAGCATGAAAAGTGTGATGATTTGCCTATTAAATCTCAGAATTGTTTGGTGTAATATAGTAATAATAAAATGTACCCCAGTTAATATGGCTATCATCAAAAAGACAAAAAAATAACAGATGCTGCAAGGATGCAGAGAAGAGAGAACTCATACACTGTTGGTGGGAATGTAAATTAATGCAACAATTAAGGAAAAAAGTATGGAGGTTCTTCGAAAAACTAAAAATAGAACTACCATATGTTCCAGCAATCTCACGTCTGGGTATATATCCAAAAGAAAATAAATTAGTAATTCAAAGAGATATCTGCACTCCCATGTTTACTGCAGCACTATTCACAATAGCCAAGATATGAAATCAACCTGAATGTTCATCAGTGGATGAACAGATAAAGGAAATGTGGTATAAATACATAATGGAATATTATTCGCCCATAAAAGAACGAAGTTCTGTCATTTTCAGTAACATGGATGAACCTGAAGGACATTATGTTAAGTGAAATAAGCCAGGCACAGAAAGGCAAATACAAATGCATGTTCTCATTCTTATGTAGGAGGTTAAGAAAAAAGTTGATCTCATGGAGGTAGAGAGAATGATGGTTACCAGGGGCTGGGAAGGGTCAGGGGGAATGAAGAAAGGTTGGTTAATGGGTATAAACATACAGTTAGATAGAAGCAATAAGTTTCAGTGTTTCGTAGCACAGTAGATTCACAACAGTCAACAACAACTTTTTGTATATTTCAAAACAGCTAGAAGAGAAGATTTTGAATGTTCCCAACATAAAGAAAAGATAAATACTTGAGGTAACAGATATTCTAGTTACCTTGATTTGATCATCATACATTGTACCCATGTATTAAAATATCACATGTATCCCATAAATATGTGCAATTATATATCAATAAAAAATAAAATGTAGAAACGGGAATCTTAGGATTAAAGGACACTATTCACTTGGGCTTTTTTAAAGTACAAGTGAGTAATATGGTGAGAGAAGGTATAGTGAGATTTGGGAAGTATCTGTCAATTAAAAAGGACTTGTGTCTTCTACTTCCATGCTTACCATGGAACTGATCTGATAAAAAGTATACATGGATTAGTAAGGATGCTATAAGCACAAGGCCATAAATGCAATCTCATTTACCTGGAGGTCCAGGAAGGCCAGGTGGACCCTGTATTCCAGGAAATCCTCGCTCTCCTTTTTCTCCGGGCAAGCCAGGCAACCCAATGTTTCCTTTTTCTCCTATAGTTATACCAGTCCCAGGTCTAGGAATTACCTTTATTACAAAAGAAAAAAAAGAAAGAAAGAAATGCAAAGAAGAAAAGCCTTGTTCTCCTGAAAATACTATGGGAGCTACATATGATTGCAATGTCATCATTTTCACATAGTTTATGAATCACATTCCGTATTGCTCCCATCCTCCAGCTGATTAGAAAATGTCCAATACAAGTAACATTACCATGTTCCTGAGCCCAAGGCATATAAAACTAAAAGTATTTTTGATGTCTCTTCTCCTATAATCCACATTCAATTAATTCCGGTCTCCTAAGCCTGACAATTCTTTACAGAAAACATCTCTCCAATTTGTCCCCTTGATTCCTGTTACCACAACTGTATCATCAACTCACACTTAGAGTAACAGAAGCACCTCTGATCTTGTCCCTTGAATTCCAATCTATTGTTAGGATACGCTTCCTCAAAAACCATTTGTGTGCGTGTGTTAACTATTCTGCTTAAGGACTCAAAATTGCTCACTACTTTTTACTACAAGTGCTGCTACTTTTAATCCTGAACTGTAAGTCACTTTTCACTTCCAATACCTCTCTCACCTGTTTAATCTCCTATTATGTCTTACAATAAATTTTTATTATAGTGAAGTCTGTCTGATTCTAATCATTTCATTCAACTTGCACATTCTTGTCTGTCTTTACATATTCCATTCCAAACGTGTAATGCCTTTCCCCAATCTTTCCCTTTATTAACCCACATTTATTTCTTCCTTTAAAAAAGAAAACTCCCCCATAAATATATATACCTACTATATACCAAAAGAAATTTAAAAATAAAACCCATCTTTTCTTTATTGATTAAACCCAACTAACTAATCATTCCTTTTTACTCTGTATTCTTGTAACTCAAGTATTTTCTAAAAAACTTAATCTTAAATAAATTAAATATTTAAAAATTCTTCTTATAGACGTAAAAAGGTAAATGAACATCAGATTTAAGAGACTGCCAGTCTGATGTACAAATTAACACCTAATAGCAGTGTGATATTTCATCCTGTCTCTATTGGATGGATATAAGAAACATTCACACAAAAGGAGACAAAAAGTTGTGGGACTTAGGATTGGAATAGTGATTCAGAAGGAAACTGGGCTGCTAAATAGGACTGTACTCTCAAAATTTCCATTTCTTCTGATACTTATTAAAATTTTATCTTCTCTTTTTTTTTTTTTTTTTTTTTT
>NW_016813446.1:6190-11342 GCF_001698545.2 Rhinopithecus bieti
AAAAAAAAAAAAAAAAAAAAAAAAAAAATGCTGAATCTTGTGAGAACTCAGAGCTTTGTGGCATTTTAACTTGCTCTATTCCCACCACCTCTCCTCACAATCAAGGTGAAAACCAGCAGCCTAGCAACTGGAGAGGAAAGAACAGGGCTGGAGCTCCTTCAAAGCCCCATTTTCAGAGAATTATCATTATTTGATTTGTCTGGTGGTTTAAAAGAAGACTATTTGCAAGGCTGCCTTTATTTGACCCAACTTGGGCTCTCCCAGTGCAAACAGAGAACAAGAGAACAGCCTCCCTACCGTCCAACCCCCATTTGTTGAAAACACTAAGAGGCAATTGTTGAATATCACAGCTGCCTGAATCAAGACAAAGACCAACTGTTCCAAAAGAAGCCAGGAACTGAGGCCCTGAATTTACCTCTTGATATTTTATAATATTTTTGAACTAGAGATTGTAAATTGAGGATTGCCTGTTTAGTAAAATATCCTGAAACCAATTTATCTGAATTTAGTAATTCTAACCTATCTTGTTAAGAATTATCCTTTTCCCTTGGAATAACTTACAAATTTCATCAAATATTCTCTCTGTCCTTGAAAAACTCTTGCCTACTGCAGATACTCTTGATACTGAAGCTGCTTGAAATAATGTTCTTGGAATTACATATTTTATTTCCCATGCCCCTTTTTGGTAGTAAGTAGAAATATTACCTGTCAAAACTTTTACTGAAAAAACATGTTCACACACACACAAAAAAACTGTATGGGAATATTTATAATAGTTTTATTCATAATGGCCACAACACAGAAACAACCAAAATATCCTTCAATGGGTAAATGGATAAATAAACCATGGTATATTCAAATTATCAAATACTACTCAGCAATAAAAAAATGAACTGATACACAATTCAATGTATTATGCTATGTGAAAGGATCCTGATTCAAAAGGCTATATACAAAATGATCTAATGTATCTGACATTTGGGAATAGGCAAAATTAAAGAGACTGACAAAAGATCAGTTGTTGTAAGGAGGTTGGGATAGGGGAATAGGGAGGAGATAACTACAAAAGAGCATGAGGGAACTTTTGAAGGTGATGGAAGTGTTCTTGATTATGGTGGTGGTGACACAACTGTATGTGTTTGTCAAAACACAGAACTGTAAACTAAAGATAGTTCCTTTTACTGTATGTAAATTATATCTCAATAAATCTGACTTTAAAAAATAAAGGAACCTCAAATTTATATTTGGTGTAATTGGATTGTTTGTAATGCAAAGGATAAATGCTTGAGGGGAAGAATACCCCATTCGCCGTGATGTGCTTATTTGCTTATTTCACATTGCATACGTGTATCAAAATCTCATGTACCTCATAAATAAATATATACACCTACTATGTACTCACAGACATTTTTAAAAATTGAAAATTATATTCAAAAGACAAAGACTGGATAATTTCAATTCATTTAAACTATTTCCAGACCCCACACTCTTTGTCATACTTTTTCTCTACCACCATATGTTATACCAACATATAAATGTCTCCAGTTTTGCAGGGGAAAGAACCTTAGCTACTTACAGGAATTCCTGGTTGGCCATTTTCTCCATCTTTGCCTGGTTTACCCTACACGATACAAAGAAATGATAGAGCAACAACATACATTTGTTAGTTAGGAAGTATAAAGTTAAAGAATATAACAAGCTTTATTACTGGATTGGACTATATTAAGTAGACTTTTTAGACATCAACATTATGATGTCAGTAGTGATATTTTGAAACAATGGAAGTAAGATGTAGGAAGAAAGAATAAAATCACACACACACACACACACACACACACACATTTAGAATTTTTTGCAAAGAATATTAGCAGTTACATCACTTACTCTTTTGCCTGGCTCTCCTTGCTCACCCTTCTCACCTTTCTCACCACCTGGGGACCCTGTACACATAAAATAGTTTCACATTGGTTCATAGGATATTGTGTACCAATGCCAATTTACATTAAATGATGCTAAAGCACTTTAGGTTACTTACTGGAGGACCACGTATCCCTGGAGGTCCAGGAGGCCCTCGGTCACCAGGAAGTCCCTATGCAGTAGTAGGGGAAAGGAAGTCAATGTTAATACTGGAACATGCTTTTCATTCTAAGCACTAGCACTAGCTAGAAGCATTTTTAATAAACTGAACCACAGCTACATCTACGTTGCAGCAACATGGTTAGAGCTGGAGGCCATAATCCTAAGTGAATTAATGCATGAACAAAAAATCAAATACCACATGGTCTCACCTATAACTGAGAGCTAAACATTAGGGGCACAAAGACATAAAGATGGCAACAATAGACACTGGGGACTACTAAGAGTAGAGGGAGGGAGGTAATACTTGTAAAACTAACTTCTGAGTACTATGTTCACTACCTGGCTGATGGGATCCGTACCCCAAACCTCAGCATCATACAATATACCCATGTGACAAACCTGTACATGTACCCCCTGTATATACAATAAAGGTTGAAATTTTTAAATAATAAAATAAAATAAAATAAATCTCCCTCTAAAAAAATTAAACTGAACTGTATACTCATGTAGTATAACCAAAGTTAATAAGGGTGTTTCTAATTTAAAGTTGAAATATTCTAAGCAAAATTAACTAGAGCTATCTTTGCTCATTTCAGTTAATTTCTTGTCTATATACAAGCCAAGATTTGAGGTAAATAACAAGGCAACACTTAAAATGAAAAAATGACAATTTTTTATTCTTATAAAATATTTAATACAAAGTAAGAATACCTAAAACAAGGAGATTTTGGGGTCACATGGCATACTTATATTTTGGCAGATAATTAAATGGCCAAAGTCATATTGATGGTAGAGTTTCAATACAACTTTTCCTTTATTCTTAACTTTCTTATTCACATTTAAGAGAAACAAAAATGCACACATTCTGTTTGTTTAAGTGTGGGCCAGTATGCTTTAAAAATATATCTAATTTCCCTCATCTACTCTAGCAAAAGCAAGGGTATCAGATAATTATTTCTAAACACAGCAAAGGCTTATAGAGTAACATTATCTTTCTCCTTGCATATCGGTGAAATGTAGAGAACACTGTCATCATTCTGACTGACCATAACCTAATTTTATACATGAATGGATTCTTCAAATAGCCAAAAATGGAAATAACCCAAATGCCCATCAACTGATGAATAAATGGATAAACAAAATGTAGACTATTTACACAATGAAATATTATTCAGCCATAAAAAGGAATGAAGCACTGATATGTGCTGCAAAATGATTTAACAAGAAAACACTATGCTAAGTAGAAGAAGTCAGACACAGAAGACCACATATTATATGATTCCATTTATATGAAATATCCAGAATAGAAAAATTTACAGACCCAAGAAGTAGATTAGTGATTACCTAGGGCTGGTCAATTTCGGGAGAAATAGGGAGTACAGCTAACACAGGTATGGAGATTTTTTTGAGGAAGCCTAAAAATTTTCTAAAGTTAGATTACACGGATAGTTTCACTACCCTGTGAATACACTAAAAAAATTGAATTCTACACTTTAAATGGGTGGATTACATGTATGTAAACTGTATCTTGATAAAGTTATTTTTAAAATTTAATGATCTCAGCCAGGCGTGGTGGCTCACGCCTGGAATCCCAGCACTTTGGGAGCCTGAGGCAGGTAGATCACGAGGTCAGGAGTTCGAGACCAGCCTGGCCAACATGGTGAAACCCCATCTCTACTAAAAATACAACAATTAGCAGGGTGCGGTGGTGGCACCAGTAATCCTAGCTACTAGGGAGGCTGAGGCAGGAGAATCACTTGAACCTAGGAGGCGGAGGTTGCAGTGAGCCAAGATCATGTCATTGCACTCCAGCCTGGGTGACAAGAGCAAGACTCAGTCTCAAAAAAAATAATAATAATAATCTCAGATCCTTGTTATTTAAAAAAATACCCTGATATATAACCACATTTCAGCTTATAATGCATTTTAATGGAATGCCACTTACATATAAATATTATTTTTAACTTTTATCATTTTATATTATTTTTTCAGATTTATTGAGGTATAACTGACTAATTAAAAACTGTATATATCTAAGGTGTAAACAATGTGATGTTTTGATATACATATACATTGTGAAGTGGTTACCACCATCAAACTAATTAACATATCCATAGCAAGATTTTCATTGACTTCTTCCCTACTTACTCACCTGATCTCCTTTCTGAAACTCTACATCAATTGGTCTTTTCTGTTCACTGATCTGCCCAGGTGGCCCAGGTGGGCCCTGAAGACCTTGCTCACCCTGTTTGCAAGACAAAATAAGGCAGTGATATTTCATAACCACCACAGACAATAATATGACATGTAAGATAAGATAACTGCAAGAAGCAAGAGAAAGAAAAAAGGCAGTTCAAATGACTACAAAAAAAGAAAGCTGAGGGCCAAATAACCAACTCTCTTTCTTTACTCACCTTTTCACCTTTGGGTCCCTGGAAATTTAAGCCCATATTCCCCTGGAAAGAGAAGTTTCCATTTAAAATCTCACTGACGGTAAGAAAAGGAATCCACACCAAATAAAAGATATAAAGAAAAAGAAAATTACCTTTGGTCCTGGAAGTCCTGGTGGACCAGGAGGGCCCTATGAAGAGAAGAAAAAAGAGAAAATAAAATGTTATATTAATAAGTTAATTTTAAAAGTTACTTAGCTTCAGAAAGAGTAAGGTGTGAAAAAGCACATCAAAATAGTATTTTCTTGTCTGTTTTCATTTTAGTCAGAGACACACGTTTTAATTGATTAAAATGAGTTGGATGAATGTGAGTACCTCTGATGACAAAACAGAAATGGGCAAGAGAAAAAAACTGGGATGGGCAGAGGTAGAGAGGTAGCCCCAGTGTCAAAAATCAATTCAAAAGTTAATCTCAACAGACCCATCAAATTTTTCACATCAGAATTATAGGTAAACTTAGGTACCATAAAGCAATTAACTATCAAGTTCCAAAAACCATGTGTTATTTTTTAAAATCCAGTTTGATTTTTATACAATCTGACTTTGTGTATATGAGAATGTTTCAAGGTTTGAAAAATTAAATAGGCATCTTTCTGCTCAAGTATGTTGCCTCTTAACCTCAA
>NW_016813446.1:12821-16973 GCF_001698545.2 Rhinopithecus bieti
CTTCATTTAAACTTCAGTTGTCACTGGAATTCTGCTCTACAATTTTATCATTCAGCAATATTCTAAGTGAAATTTTAAAATGCATAGGGATAAAAGTATTAAGTAGTTATAAGAAAACTTGTGGTTTAAAGTGGTAAATAAATATAAGACAAATAATAAGGAAAATTTACAAAATAAAGTGATAAAGGTAAGCATTTAGTTGGGGCTTTTATGCTATAAATGAGAAGGGAAAGGCTAGTACTTTCAAGATAGCTTCTCTAATTTAAAAATAGGTAAGATTGAAGACAGAGGGAAATGAGAGTAACTGGGATAAATTGTAAGAGAATGATACAAGTGTTATCGAATAATTTGACATGTTAAAAACTGAAAATTTGGCCTACAATCTAGAATTCTATAGTTAGATATAAATCATGGATTTTTTTGTAATGAAAAAATTGTGGGCTGGGCACAGAGGCTCACACCTGTAATCCTAATACTTTGGGAGGCCTAAACAGAAGGATCGCTTGAGCTCAGATGTTTGAGACCAGCCTTGGAAACATGGTGAGACCTTGTCTCCACGAAAAATTTTAAAAAGTGGCCAGGTGTGGTGATGTGCACCTGTGGTCCCAGTTACTCAGGAAGCTGAGGTGGGAGGATTGCTTAAGCCCAGGAGGTCGAGACTGCAGTGAGCCATGATCATGCCACTGCACTCCTTTCTGGGCAAGAGTGCAAGACACTATCTCAAAACAACAACAACAACAACAACAAACACCACATAAAACAAAAAACACCAAATTGTAGTATGTTCACAAATGGAAAGTTATATGAAAGTGAAACTGAGTGAACTAAAGCCATATCCAATAATATGGATGAATCTTAGCATATCAAGTAGAAAAAGTAAGTTGCAGAAAACTACATAAATATTACATTATTTTATAAAGCAAAACTAAATATTCTATTACTTAGAAATATATGCATATATAATAAAGCTATTTTTAAGGCATAGTGGAAAACTCAGGAGGGTAGCTATGTCTTGGGACAATGCAGAAGGATTTGGTTACCAAGGGACACACAGGTTGATTAAAAATCATTTGTAATTTTCTAGCTCTTAAATGTTGTTCACTTTATAGTTATGCTTCATAACATACCTATATTTTGCATGTATTCTGTTGTATTTTCAAATATTACTTCATAACAATTTATAAAATATAAAGGGCAAGATTGAGTGAATTTTAAAAACTGTGGATGGGTGATATCAAGAAAGAAATGAGAAGGCAGCTAATGAAAAAAGCCCCCAGTCTTGTATCTTAGTGATAAACTACCAGAAAGTTTTGATTTTTTATTTTGGGCAAAGGAATTAATTATCATGAAATATAAACCCTGAGAAATTGAGATCCTAATCTATATTCGAAAGTTACTGCTCTCTCTATGCATGTTTTCTATAGGCTAAAATTTTTTTCTTAAGATTACATTTGATGTTCACTATGCATAAACTGTATTCCTTTGGTCTTCAAAATATGTTCATATGTTATGCATAACTGATAGTGTTACAAATGATATATTTTAATATATTCAATGGGACACCCATACTTTTTATTTTTAATTAGGTCTTTTGTAAATGTACAAAAGACCCTACTGCTCTCCACAGTACAAGAATAAGAATATAGAACCCTATTTCTGCTGCCAATCCCCAAAAAACTGGATAGAAAAGCAAAAGAATGAAGCAGATGTTGTTAAAATTCTCCCTGGTCCAGATTGCTTTTATTTTCAGGTAGAAAGTACATGTAATGTCTAGTAAACATCTGATGATAATTTTACGACAAAACAGAGAGTACTAAAGGTTGAGGGATTGTTGTAATCTTCTGGTTTAATCAATATAGCAAAAAAAGAAAATCACCGGATACTTACTTGTATTCCAGGAGGACCTGGATATCCTGGATTACCCTTTGGTCCTGGCAGTGATGACATAATTATACTACCTGGTTCACCCTAAAAGAAGCCATCAATGGAAGTTCTAAGACACAGTTATTATACATGAAAACCAGCAAACCACAAAAATGATCTGAAGATTCAATTTGTAACAGAGATGTACTAAAAGATTAGGCCATCTCAGTAATAAAAAACTTTTAAAGGAAAATGAGGAAGCGGCCAGAGTACACTGAAGAACAGTAGATTTATTAAGAGTGTAGTACCTTCAGTTACTCGTAAAAAATACGTAGTAAATATTAAGTATTTGCCAACAACTGTGGTAGGTTCTGGGTAATCAGTAATGGAGAAGATAAACAAGGCCTCTGTTCTCATAAAGCTAACAATATAATGGGAAAATACAGACCCTAATATGTAAAAATATAAGACGACAACATCAAGGGCTGAGAATATTAAGGGCTATGAAGAAAAATATGTGGTACAATAATTGAAAAAAAAAACTAGTGGAGAAAATTACTTTAGTTTGGGTAGTCAAAGAAGGGCAATCTGTGAAGGTAACATTCAGGTTGAGACTTGAAGGATAATGAGTCATTCAGGTAAAGACAGGAGGAAGAATATTAGGCAAAGTAAACCATATACACGAAAGACCCCAAAAGCAAAACGTTTGGCACATCCCAATAACTAAATGCAGACTGATGTGGTCAGTGAGCTAAGGGATAAGTTTAGTGGTTTAAGATAAGGCTGTCAATGTAGGCAAGGACCAGAGCATGCAGTTCTTACAAACAAACTATGGACTTTACCTTAGATACACAGTAGAAAGTCCTTGAAGATTTATAAGCAGGGAGATTAAATTATCAATTAACACTTGAAAAATATCATTATTGGTTGCTTTGTAAAGAATAAAACAGGAGGGGAGGTAAGGATGGAGCAGTAGTGAAAAAAAGAGACTAGATAAGAGGTTATTGCAGTAATCCAGATGAGACATTATGACTAACGTGGTAATAGTGGAAATGAAGAAAAGTGGATGACTTTAAGATGCCTTTTACAGGCACACTTAGTGTTTAGTGATGGAATTGAATGAGGAGGTGTGTGAAAGAATGGAAAATATAAATATTAACTTCCGGGTTTTGAGATCATGTAAAAGTGTACATAACATATAGAGATGAAAATCTGAGATACGAGGAGCCAGAGGGAGGAGCAGGTTTATTTTGTGGGTGGGTTTACTTGGGACATGTGGAGATGTCAGAGAGGCTGATGAATACACATAGCTAACTCAGAAGAAAAGTCTGATTTGGTATTCAGTAACTAGATAGTAATCAATAATATGGGCATTAGTAATATTTCTGGGCATTGCATGGAAGAAGGAGTACAGACTGTGACCTGATGCTTGATGGGCATAAAAGAATGAGCTTACATAAAAGACTGCAGAATAACCAGAGGTGCAGAAGAAAAATCAGGAAAGGACAGTGTAACAGAAGCCAGGGAAAAAAATAATTCTACAGAGAGTAGGTGGTCAACTGTATCAAAGTGTAAGAAGATGAAGACTTTAAGTGTCAGAAAAGAAACTCAAGTCTGATATACACATTTTCAAGTGTATCAGCATATACAAGGTACTTAAAGCCATGGGAACACAGGAGACTACTTAAGGAGAGCTTGTAAGTTTACACCTGCACAACTTCTAAAACATCAATTTTAAGACAGAAGTTTGAGTCATTATCCTATTGAAGTGGCGGGCTATCCTAATATTTTATTCAAAACATTCGTTCCCCAGGATGAGATGCTTACCTTCATACCTGGGATCCCAGGGGTCCCTATTATTAAAAGAAAAGGATTATTTTATATGTATGAGAGAGAAACAAGTCCATTACAGAATGCTTTCTAAATAGAGTATAAACTGAGTAGACCGCTGTAGCGTGATTTCTGAATAGGATATATCTTAGGATACTTAGAGGTGACATTTATATACATATAAAATTCTTGCTTTTGCCCAGCAGAAAGCTATATTACCAACTTCTTTTTGAAACATTTTCCTCTAGTTTATTACTTTAAAATGTATTACTTTGTTCCACATGAATGCACTGGGCTTTCTCACTACATGTCTGCTTCTTTTGTTAATTCCTATGTTCATCATAATCCCAAATTTTATAACTTACTGGAGGACCCTGTAAACCGGGAAAACCGGGACTGCCTGGAAATCCACGTTCTCCCTAGAAGGAGTTAAAATAAAGAGCATGGAGGAACAAGAAA
>NW_016813446.1:19882-23566 GCF_001698545.2 Rhinopithecus bieti
AAGTCTCACGAAATCTGATGGTTTTATAAGGCGTTTCCCCTTTTGCTTGGCTCTCATTTTCTCTTGCCTGCTGCCATGTATGATGTCCCTTTGCTCTTCTTTCATCTTCTGCCATGATTGTGAGGCCTCCTGAGCCATGTGGAACTGTTAGTCCATTAAACTTCTTTCCTTTATAAATTACCTAGTCTTGGGTATGTCTTTATAAGCAGTGTGAGAAGAGACTAATACACAACTCAAATGACCACCAACAGGAACATGATTAAATAAATTATGGCACATTCACATCATGTAAAACTATGATTACTGTGTAAAAACTAATGATTACCTCTCAAAGGAAGATTAAAACACTAGGGAAATGGCAAGAAAGAAAGGGAAGCATCTCTGACTACACCTTGTCTTATAAAACCACATAGACGTTTTAAATAATTTAAAAAAATTTTAAAAGGTAAAAAAGGAAATCATTAAAAATGAAAAATAAATTGGATCCAGTATACCTATGTTTCAAGTTGTTGACAAAACCATACAGAGAAAAGAATTACTTCAAGTGCCTTTCATCAAACGTGGTGTCTTGACTGTAATTCTTTAGCAAAACTGGTCAATTCAAAGGGGAAAAACCCAGCAAAGAAATAATTAATGGCTCTCAAGAATCCTATTATCACTATTAAAATTTAAATTGTTATTTTGTTAAATTATACATTGTTATTTTGAAGCATATTGTAGGAAATAGGCATATTGTAGGAAAAAGCAAATAAGAAATTACATTTATGTTATTAGGAATGAACATTTTCACCTCAACAGAGAGAGAGATGACGGGGAGAGATAATAAGCATACAAAACCTTTCGTAATTTGAAATTGCAATTGGAAGTAATAATATGAACTCATGTTAATTTTTCTCTTAAAAATACATATTTCCACTGAGAAGACATTGAAACAGGGACAAATCCAGTAGCAATAAAAACCCGTAACATTCGGACTGTGGTATCTAACTCACATTTTTCACTAAAAAGAACCTGGAATCAGAGATATGGCCCATTTCAGATCTAAAGGGAAAATGCAAAGGATGAGCCTGAAAGAGCTTGCTGTGCCAAAAAGCAAGAAGTTATCAAAGATCAGTGGAGTTTTCTGAAAAGAACACAGGACAGGAGTCAACTTTAAAAGGTTTTCACAGGCAAAAGATGGGACAAACTGGCCTTCAAAAAAATGACTACAATTGATTGAAACACACAAATTCCGTGTGTATATGATGAAAACAAAAAGTCAAAGAACTTTCCTTGATGACCACTTGAAGTTTCTGGTGTAGCAACTCATTGCCTTATTAGAATTCCAGTTAATAAATGAATGATTAATAGAATTTTAAAAATCAGCATCTTGCAAGTCTGAACAAAATAATGACCATCCATGGGTGCCAAATCATTAGTGTAAGTTGACAGGGAAATTTTTGATGGCAGAATCAGGCTAATGTTATCTGAGAATACTGATCAAACCTAACACCCAAAAAAAAAAAAAAAAAAGAATAGCCTGATATTCACGCTGCGTAAGGTATTCAATAGTTAAATTCACAACACTACCTATAAAGTATACTTTTTCCTATTTTCTTTAATGTTATTGCAGTATGATTTACATACAGCAAAATATACCAATCTTAAGTGTACAATTCTGTACCCCCAGAAAGTTCTTTAGTGCCTCTTCCAAGGCAACCTGAAATTTGCAAGAAATATGGGAGACAGAGGAACAATTTAAATGACATCATGAAGAAACAAATCAACCAAATCCAGAATGTGGAATGCAGTACAATGACCCAGTTTTTCTAATGGCATAATAAAACAAGTTTAATAAACAGCAATCCAAAGCAATACATGGAACTTGCTTGGGTCGTAAGTTGAATAAACCATTATAAAAGGACATCTTTCAGACAATTGAGGAAAACTGAATGTGGACTGAACGTCAGAGTATTGAAAAACTATTCCTAATGTTTAAAGGTATGATGATGGTTTAGTTGTTATGTGGTTGTTAGTTAGAGGGGCATGCTGAAGTTTTCATTGGTAGAATGAATGATGCAAGGGATTTACCTTAAAATATTCCAAAAAATAAAGTGGTAAGGTATATGTTAAACAAAACTATCAAAATGTTGTTAATTTTGAAGCTGGGTGATGAGTTCACAGGGGTCATTATACTACATGCTCTGTACATTTGTATATTTTTATCAGTTTCCACAATAATGTCTTCAAAATTCTGCATGTCAAGAATTGCCTGTGAGCTGACATCTGAGGATGCAGAAACTATCAGGCCACCTATTCCCAAGAACTGGAGTTCTAGTTGAGGGACATGGAGTATCCAAGCAATCTCAAACACCTGCAATGAGAACTGAGAAAACAGCCAATTCTTTTTAGTCTAAATAGTGCATAGAATATAGAACATAGTTAATGTTAACTATAGGGATATTAAAATTATTTTATTATTATAAAGAGCTTTAATAGTATATTGATATCAATTTTACAGAAAATAAAGAATTATGTCTGCTGAAATAAACTAAGGGTTTTGAGTTTCTTCCCTGCTTTTCCAGTACCCTACCCATATCAGTCATAAGATGCACATAAGGCAAGCTACATGCTTTTAAGAAGTATATAGCAAATATAATATTTTTAATGTTTGTAAAATTTATACATCTACTAAATTTCTGAAGATCAAATGGTTATCTTTGTCACACATGTAAACATGCTATGTCACCAACTATGTATTTTATTTTCAAATTAGGGAGCTTCATCAATCTATGAACACAGTATTTCAGAGCTAAAAGGGACCTTGGAGATTGTTCTGTTTAGCTCTCTAACTTAACAAATGAAGAAGCTGAGGTTCAGAAAAGCTAAATGTGATTTTTTAAAAGCCAGTACTATTTTTTAAACTACAGTTTCCTCTCAGTTGTAAAATACACGGTAAGACATATGTCAACTTAAAAGCTTTTGAGAAAAAATTATACTAAATGTACATTTCAATTTTGAGATGCATCCTTACTTTTCAGAGCCTCAAGACTTGAAAAGTCACGCACATTAGATTTGAAGAAATGCAGTATTCCAAAATAGTTATTCTTTCATATGGTGGTTTAAACTAAACTTATTCTCTTCTAGATACACAAAAGAATGATAATGTTTATACATGGTACACTAGGAGGATATACACTCTGAGGTAACCAGCCTTCTGGACCTAGACTGAGATAATCACACTAGTTAGGAAGTTCTGGTTTAAACCAACTATATGATACAGATTTTTAATTAAATGACAAACTTTAGAATTTAGGACTTTCATAATTCTCAATCATAAGCTACTTTAAAATCATTTTGTATTAAATAGACATATATATATACACATATATATAATAGCTATCAAAATACTAAAGAAGGGTTATAGACATATACCAACTCTTAAATTTAATTTTTTAAAGACTGTATTTATCTTCCTGCCTTTTAATATGGGTCTTTTCCAACTGTCTCATAATATTTCATTGTTCTTTATCTGTTTCCACCAACAAAGTATTTGATATAGAGAAAATACTACTTACTCTGATTCCTTTTGGTCCTGGTGGCCCTGGAATGCCATCATCACCCTGAAAAATGTGATATTTTTAGTTTTTTTCCTTCAAAAAAGTCCTCAAATAACTAATTTTCAATTATAAAATAGGAGATTTA
>NW_016813446.1:24525-31203 GCF_001698545.2 Rhinopithecus bieti
CCCGTCTCGGCCTCCCAAAGTGCTGGGATTACAGGCTTGAGCCACCGCGCCCGGCCGAATCTGCTGTTTTTAAATCTCTGCTTTGTTTTATAATGCACTTTGTATTGGCATAGCTTAAGAACGATTTAAAAAGAACCATAAACTTTCCTTTCTAGCTGTCAGTTCCATGCAAAAGAACCTACCCATGTGTGTATGTTAATATAAGTACCCATTTCTAGTCACAACCGCATTACTGAGAATTGAGTCTTACCTCACTGAGTTTTCATTAACTATTTTCTTTAAAAAATCGGAATTAAAAAACCTAATTCTGCTCCAAGGAAAAGGAACTTTTAATAGCAAAAAATTGAAACCTACCTAAATGATTATCAATAGGGGACTAGCTTAATAATTTATGGTTTATATGTACAATGTTAAGTTATGGTTTATATATACAATGAAATACAATGCACTTATACAAAATGAGGAGGTTCTGTATATATTGATAATATGATGTCTACAATGTATATTAAATTAAAAACAAAGGTCAAACCGTGTGTTCAATGTGCTACTATTTTACAAACAAAGGTTGTTAAAGTGTGTGTGCATAACTCAGGGACTAATGGACACAGGTGAAAAGCAGAACTTTCATTGTATACCCTCTTAATTTATTTTGAATGACATGAACATACTGCCTATCAAAAATTAACTAAATTTGATTTTTTAGAATAAAAAAGCCTTTGGAAAATTACGAGTGTACAGATTAAAGAATAATCCTACAAGTTTTTTGACTTAGTATATATGTTAACATACACATGTACCAGAATACCCAATCACATAAAGGGTATAAATTCAGCTGTTCGGGGAAACATGGAGTGATACTGGACATAGAAGCACACAATGCTTCAAATTCAGAATCCTGAAAGTTTAGAAAGCAGTTTACCTTCTCTCTTTTCAGATAATAGAAATGAAATCACAAAAAAAGATTGGACTGCTTTCTAAACTTAACCTGCATACAAGCACACCTTTATAAATGATCATGCTATTGTAGAATAGTCCTAGTTAATACTAAATTATTTCAAAGGAGTTCTAATTTAGGTAACTTATTTTAATTGAACACAAATCTTTATTAAAACTGCCATCTCTCAGCAAGCATGGGGTGCAAGAAACTCAGTCCCTAATCCCAAGTAAACTCAGATACAAGAAATGTAAATCTTCCTGTAGCTTAACTTAATTCTCTTCCAAAATGCCTATTTCTATAACATGGCTGAAGTTTAATCTCAGTCCATTGGAGTTGCCACCTCATTTTCACAAGATCGTGTCTAAGTTTTGGATAACTTAACTAGTTTCAATATGTTGAGGAGTGCGACGGTCTAGCCCAAGCTGGTATTCATTGAGTTGTTCCATGCCAATAGGATGCATGGATTGCTGCCGAGTTAGTGCTCAATTCCATCCACTTGACTCTTTCAGATATCTCTGATACTTCTGTGCTACTCCTGGGTGCACAAGAATCATTCTGTTGCTCTTGCTCTTGATGTGCCATTAGAGACAGGAAATTCAGTTGAGTAGTTCATCTACCAAAACTGTATGCAGACATTTAGGGTCCTGCTGTTTTCTAAGTACTAAAGTTCTACTTGGGAAATTTAGCACAGGTCCCTTCTGCTCTTAAATCTAACAAAACTACCTGATGTACTGCTGTTCTCCCAGAGATCATGACCAACATTCTCCCAAAATCTAAGCTCTGATTATAGTTAAGTGTTAAAAAGTATTCATGCATTTAAATTAATTTTCTCCCTTTATTGGAAAGACTACTTGGTGAGTATCCATTTGATTTCCTTAATACTCTAACAACATGATATACCAACATTATATAAAATAATAAAATTAAGAAAAGGGTTTTAAGCCAGTTTTCCTTTCCAGGCAAATGATCAGAAGTAGCCCTTTCATATATCAATTCACCAGTCTACTTAATACAGATGGAAAAAGGCACTCAGCCAAAAGAGTCATTTAAAAAAAAAACCCAGAAAATTATCTGAGTCTTAAGTTCACTATTGTGTCTTCCAATTCCATATCTTAATATGCACATTGAGATGCTATTCTTGCTCATGATAAAAGACAGACTGCCCACACGGCAGTCAATGGACAGAGTCCCCACAACTGATAGGTTGAGACTACCTCCAGATGCATGAGCTGATCCATGGGGCTGGAGGGCAGGGATCTAACCTCTCTTCCCTTTCTCCCACAGACTAACCTTGTGACTTCCACCTTACTAAATTCATTGATTGCCTATCCCATGTAGTTTACATGACTCTGATTTTGACAAACTAATGTATATGTCACCTTATCGCTGAACCCTGCAGATAAACATCTGATTGCTGTGCTGCTGACTATTAAGAATGGACGCTTCTCTAAACACGGACCATTTTAGTACTTCAGATACCCTAACTTTATTACATTGAACCTGATAGATTGCAACAACTGTCTCTGATACCACAGGAACAAAGTATCTCCTTGGATGTCAACTCACTCCTGTCCCATATGGTAGTAATTGAATCATCTGGGAAAAGGGACATATGATCTGCCATTGGAGCCATTTTGGCCTCGATGGTGGTGGCAATTTATTTCTCTATTCCTGCCTCCACCTTACAAAAATATTTCAATTTCCCTCAAATACTCTGCCCACCAGGAGGGACTTCTGGCTGGTTGATCCCCATGGTAACCAATGATTCTTACATTCCCAGAACTGTGTGCACTCTTCTTGGGATATTATTTCTTTTATAAAAATCAGGCCTTCAACATTCCTACCAATGTAACATACGTAATAGGACATTGATAAGAGATACTCAAATATTCAAAACAGTCCCTCTCATTAAGCATAAAACAAAATGAGAACTCCAAAACCAGATAGACTCTGGTTATTCAGGAGAATTGCCAGCTGGCATTACCTACGGTCTACTCATGGGAATACTCCAGACAACTTTTCTCACTGTCAGCGTCACTCAATTAGAAAAGGTTGTTCACAACCTGTCTTTGACCCTCACTGAGGTCATTAATGACACTACTTCAGCTTTGGAAACAAAGCAGACTAGCCTCAACTCCTTGGCCCATGTAGTGTTAGCTAACCATAAAGCCCTTAACTGCCTGCTGGCCAATTGTGATGGGTCTCTGTGATTGCCAGCACCTCATATTGCACCTAGATCCATGAAAACTGGCAAAGTAGAATAGTCCATCATAAGACTTAAGAAAAAAGCCTCCTGCCTCTCTAACGTAGATCAAGTGGGCTATGGGACATCTATTATTGGTTTGGCAATAGCTGGGGCTCATGCTTACATGCAGTTCTCCAAGCAGGCCTGATCATCCTGCTTAGAATATCATGACCATAATCTACTGTGGCCTCAGACATTATCCTGTTTTTGACAGAGTCCTTTAAAGCCCAACCCATTCAGGTCCATGATGGGGCAGCTTATGTTTCTCACTCAGGTCCTGAAAAATCAAGGTATGGAATTGGGAATATGGTTCTTGTCTAAACACCTATGACTGTTTGGGTCCAACCAAAGTCCTCTTGGTAAGCCTCATAAGGGACAGCTACTCTCCACATAGCAGACTTGGTGCACAGCTAATGCACTGCAATCTCTGAAGTGAGTATCAGTCAAAGATTCAGGCTCCCATGGCTGGCTGTGCTCAACCGCATTTCTGCATTTAAAGGCCTCTTTTGGTGGAGACCTTCTTATGGGAGGAGAAAGAAACCATAAAAATAGTTTTTCTGCACTCTGACTCAGTACTTTTCCACTCCTAGCTCTTCTCCTTCTCCCACCCTGCCCCTGGGTCCATACAACTGCAGGAGCTTTTCATTCTGAGCTCCCTCAGCAGTCAAATGATTTCCAACATCTGTGCTGATCCATCTGACCTTTGCTGTTGCTGCACCATGGGGACAAATAGAACAGTGGGGGAGTCAGCACTTTCTCCAGTTAAACTTTCCGCTTATAATATTGCAGTAAGTGAGTAAAGGTTTGACTGTTACTTTCATTTTGGCTTCTTGTCTTAATCAGCTACTCTAACAACTGGCAGTTCAGCTCTCTCCAGCTCAGTTAAGCTCTTGACAGAACTTAATTTTGGTGAAGGCGGTCAATAACTACATAAAATCAACAGCATCTTCCAAAAGCATCTGAATATGGCAGTAATATTGAGTTTTTAAACAAAATACAATAAAGTACAGACTGCCTGTCATTCCATTGTTTCATTTATGTATTAGTTTGTGGCTACAATTCAGTAACTTTTTAGTTGATGTGACACCTAGTCCCACATTTAAGATGACTTAATTCATCTGGCATTACTAGTTGGCAACATGATACATACCTTTTGTCCCCGAGGCCCTGGAGGCCCTTCTGGACCTGGAAATCCAGGTAATCCTGGGTGTCCTTCCAAACCTGGAAACCCTCTCTCTCCCTGAAATTAAATGAGAATGAAAGGTAAGGTCATTTGTGAATTTTCAAGCACAGGCATAGTTGAGATTCAAAAAGATCACATGACTATCTAGACAGAACTAACTTAATTTAATTATGTAAATTCACAGTATCTACTAACATGAGAAAACCTCTTAAGATGTGAGGGGGGAAAACAAATCCATAAACCGTCTGGAAATTATATCATATATGGTAATCTCTTTCTTTCTTGTAAAAAGCATATCAGAAATGAAATGAGATTTAAACATACTGACATCAAGAGTTTAACAGGGAAGACAGCAATAAATCCAGGAAACTAGATCTGTAAGGGTTACATTAAATAAGTATGGAGCAGGGAAGGGTAAAAGGAAACCATCAGACAAGTTCCCAGGCTTGAAATTAACTAGAAAAAAACCTTCAGAACATCAAAACTTTCATTACTTTTTCTAATTGTAAAATTAATACTAAAAAGGAATACACATTCACTGTAGAAAACAAAAGTATATAGAAAACACCACCATTAATTCCTTTACTCAGAATAATTACCTGAATTATGACTCAGGTCTGAGTTCTAACTGCAGCCTTTATCATCACCAGGACAGGAGGACTGCCTGTCTACCAGTGAGGACCCACCATATCTTATCAGCACCTTTACAGTAGGGTTGCCTGATGTAAATATCTGTACAGCCAGAAAGGTGGGGTAGCAGAGCCAGCATGTGTACTAATGGTATTTAGATTAACATATTAGGGTTAGGTAATCTGCATACAGCCAATCCTAGTAAGGGTGTAAACTCCAACAATAGGGGATCCAGTTACACAAAGATAATTCATCACTATGAAGTTTAAGAACACCGAAGGCTCAGTTTCATGGCACATGCTCCCAACTATGGGGCTACAAGTAGTTCCTCTACTTTCCTAAGGCTTGAAGGCTGTCTCTGGTCAGACCTCATTCTGGGAACCCTCTTAACAGATCCTACCCACGGTGACAGCCTGGACAGCACCTGAGAAAGAGAAGGCATCCATATCTACTAGGTGACTGACTAATGGGCCATTGAACACACATATCTCTAGAGGTTAAGGTACAGCAGACTTTTATTTCTACTCTGAAAATGTGTGTGTATGTGTGTGTGTGTGTGTGTGTGTTGTAAGTACTAAGTTTAGTCTAAAAACCTTAGATGATTTTGTACTGAATAATTCAATAATCATCCTATAATAAATATAAGTACTTTGAAAAGACTACTTCTGGTCAGTTTCCACTAGACGAAAACATTCCTGTATTTTTGACAATAATTATGGCTGACATATTACTACATTTCTTATTTTCTAGACATATATCCCTTTGTTGTTTTAATTAGTGATTAAATTATGATAATTTAGTATTCATTAACCTCAACACACTGTTTTTAAGGAAATAAAACAAGTGGAAGAAATTAAAAGTTTTAAAATTTTCAGAGCTAGATTCCCTCAAATTATTACTGGCAGAGCTAGTAGTAGAAATCTGATCACAAATTACAGTCAGAAAGAAAGTACAAAGGAAAAAAAATCTAGTTACAGTAGATTTTCATGAAAGGAAAACAGGTACATTTTGGGATCCCAGCTGGTATTTAGAGCATATCTCTGCCAAAACTGGAGGATAATACTTGAAGAAAGCCATATTTTCTCAGAAGCAAAACTGCTATCTCGCCTACAGATAAGAGAGGAATAAGCTAAAAATTTTAAGTGGAGGTGCTAAAAAGCTTAATTTTGTTGATATTAATAAAACCATATACCTATAAATGATATATCCTGAAATCTCCTTGCACTACAGTCAAATAATATCATGGTCTATCTAGCAGAGTGAGCAATATTATAGTAAAGAAAAGAGAAGGGCAACCACCAGACACTAGCAAAAGGAATTCAAAGATCAATACCAGAGCCTTTGAAAGGTACTAAGGTTACTAAGTAGAAACTATAGAAGCCTTGAGCGAGGATGTGGTGGGGGTGGGATCCTCCATCTAATTCCTAATACATATGGTAGGGAAGGTTGACATTTGTTGTTGCCTACTCTAACTACTGTAGATTTTACTGTAATTTGCTAACACAAACAGAAAATGGCTATTTCTAAAGGTCAAACTTAAAAATAAAAACTGGTTTATGCTGCCTGCCCATATTTGCATAAAAATATCATTCTTATTTTCCTTTGTGGAATAATATTTCTTTCCCTCTGCCTATCCTTTAAATACTGATATTATACTGGATTCCTTTTTTTTTTTTTTTTTTT
>NW_016813446.1:31847-37104 GCF_001698545.2 Rhinopithecus bieti
TTAAATAAAATATATGGCATATGCTTTTGTCAAAATTAAAACACATAAGATTTAGGGCTAGGGGAAATTATACAAAGGACAACTTTTAGTGATCTTTTGGCTGGTTTATATATCATAAGCTAGTATTAAGAGGATAAAAATCTGATGTACTGAGAAGTAGACTAGTTTGTGAGTTAAAGGCTTCCATAAAAGTGTTACCATTTTCAGGAAGCACACTTTATAATGACAATAAGAAGTTGTATAATCATGCAACTTTAAAATAAAAAAGTATTTTAAGAATAGTTTCTCAAGGAAGAAAAAATTAACCAGGAAGATATTAGAATTCTGAGGATAGGAAAAATACAAAATAGGACAAACTGCTATAATAATAATTGAGATTAAAATTATTTCAGATTATAATGTAAAATGCAGAAATTATATGAACATATTTATATGAACATATGGACAAGGCAAGACCCTTAATGAACAAATGAGATGATAATTTAATTAAGTAATGCAATTATAGGCAATTTGGTTCTCTTTTTTGCATAATGTCTATTTTGTTTTGTAGTTATGTAGCACTAGAAATATCTGATGTATTACAATTGGTAGAACAAGAAAATAGAACTTTGGCAACTGCCAAAATTGAGATACTCTAAATCAGCTATAAAACTTTAGGTTGCATTAGAACCACTTGGAGACCTTATTAAAACACACATTACCTGGCCCTGACACCAGAGTTAGATCGAGTAGGTCAGCTGCAGAGCTTGAGATTTTGCATTCCTAACCAGCTCCCAGTAAATGCTGATGCCACTGACAGAGGCACACTTGGTTTAGTTAATGTCTGATTGTGACACAGATTTTACATTGTCAACTGGTTAACTTGATCTCATCAGGGGTCTAGCAAGTCTTCTTTGTTTAGCAATGTGCACTTGGACACATTCTTTCAGGGAAATCTAGATGTTTTATTTCTATGTTAAAAACGTATTTTTTTCAAAGCAGTTTTACTGAAGTATAATTAACATAGAATAAATCATACACGTGTAGAGTATACTATTTTAAAAGTTTGGGGGGTTTTGTTTGTTTTGGGGGGTGGTTATTTGAGACAGGATCTCACCTTGTTGCACAGGCTGGAGTGCTGTGGCACAAACACAGCTCACTGCAGCCTAGACCTCCTGGGCTCAGGTGATCCTCCCAGCTCAGCCTCCCTGAGTAGCTGGAACTACAAGTGTGTGCCACCATGCCCAGCCAATTTTTATATCTTTTGTAGAGACAGGGTTTCACCATGTTACCCAGGTTGGTATCAAACTCCTGGGCTCAAGCGCTCTACCTGCCTCAGCCTCTCAAAGTGCTGGGATTACAGGTGTCAGCCAGCCACCATGCCTGGCCAAAAGTTTTGACACATATACACACCAGTGAAACTGATTTGGCTCTGGATTCTTACCCAAATCTCATCTCGAGTTGTATACCACATAATCCCCAAGTGTTGAGGGAGGAACCTGGTGGGAGATGACTGGATCATGGAGCCAGTTTCCCCGACACTGTTCTCCTGATAGTGAGTGGGTTCTCACAAGATCTGATGGTTTTGTAATGGGCTCTTCCCTCTTTGCTCCTCACTCTTCTCTCTCCCGCTGCCTTGTGAAGAAGGTGCCCACTTCCCCTAAGCCTTCTGCCATGACTGTAAGTTTCCTGAGGTCACCCAGCCATGCGGAACTGTGAGTCAATTAAACTTCCTTTGTTTATAAATTACGCAGTCTTGAGTATTTCTTTATAGCAGCGCAAAGATGGACTAATACAGAAACCATTACCACAATCAAAAAAATGAGCATAGCCAATCCATTACAAAAGCTTCTTTGTGCCCATATCTTCCTTATTCCTATACCCATCTCTCTACTCCTACCCACCCCAGACCATGAGAGATCTGCTTTCTGTCACTGTAGATTAATTTGCATTTTCTAGAATTTTATATAAATAGAATTATAAAGAATGTACTCTTTTTGTCTAACTTTTCACTCAGCATAATTACTTGGAGATTCAAGCTTGTTGTGGTGAATATCAGTAATTCATTACTGTTTATTGTTGAGTAGTATTCCATTGTAGAGATATACTGCAATGTGTTGATTCATTTACCTGTTGATGGGAAGTTGAGTTGTTTCCTGTTTCTGGCTATTACAAATAAAGCTACTATGAATATTCATGTACAAGATTTATATAGGCATATGCTTTGATGTCTCATGGGTAAATGTTTAGGAATCAACAGGGTCATATAATAGGTGTTTAACATTTTATGAAATTGCCAAACTTTGTAGACCATTTTCCACTTATACCAATAATCTATAATTGTTTCAGTTGCTTCCACATTCTCATCTATACTTGCTTTGGCTAAAAGTTATTATTAGATATTCTAATAGGTTTATGGTGGTATCTCATTGTGGTTTTCTCTTGCATTTCCCTAATTAACAATGTTAAGCATCTTTTCATGTATCTATTTGCCATCTATATATTTGCTTTTATTAAGTGTCAAAATATTCTTCCAATTTGTTTATAATTAAATTTTATTTGGAGCTGTTTGTTTTATTATTAAATTTTTAGAGTTCTTTATATATTCTGGATACAAGTCTTTTATCAGATATGTAATTTGCAAATATTATTTTCCTGGACTGTGGATTATCTTTTATTCTTTTAACAATACTTTTAGTGGAGAACAAGTTATTACTTTTGAGGAAATACAACTTAACAGTATTTTCTTTGGTGGATCATGTTTTTGATGTCACATCTAAGAAATATCTGCTTAACCCAAAGCCACAAGGATTTTCTCCTTTGTTTCCTCCTTAAAGACTTTAAGATTTAGATTTTATATTTAGGTTTATGATGCATTTTGAGTTAACTTTTATATGAAGTGTGAGTTATTTTTGTGCATATGCATATGCAACCCTTCCAGGACTATTTATTGAAAAGACTTTCTCCACTGTCTTTGCATTTTTGTCAAAAAACAGATTAACTATTTACCTGTGAGTCTCTATTATGTCCCATTCATCTATGTCTATCATTTGGCTAATAGCACACTATCTTGTTTACTGTGGTTTTATACTGTCTTGGAATTGTGTACTGTAAATCCTCCAACATTGTTTTTTATAAATGCTGTATTTGCATTTCCATCTAAATCTTAGGATCAGCTTGTTAAATTTGTAGCCCCTGAAATTCACAAGAATCTTGATTGGAGTTGCACTGAATCTATAGATAAATTGGGGCCAATTGTCATCTTAACAATATTGAGTCTTCCAATTCATGAATATGATATATATCTCCATTTATTTAGGTCTTCTTTTATTTCTCACAGCAATATTTTTGCAGTTTTCAGGGTATGAGACTTGCACATTTTTGTCTGATTTATTCCTAAGTATCTCAAATTTTTTATGTTATTTTAAATAGCACTATTATAATTCCAATTTACTACTTTCATTGTTAGACTATGGACATATGACTGATTTTTTCTCAAATGTTCATAACAGCTTTATTCATAATATTCCCAAATTGGAAAAGAAAACAAAACAGATGTCTTTTAATGGATGAATGGTTAAACAAACTTTGGCAGATCCATACCATGGAATACTAAGCAATAAAAGGAAATAACTATTGATACATGCAGTAACTTGGATGCTTCTCAAAGGAATTATGCAGAGTGACAAAAGCCAGTCTTACAAAGGCACGTACTTTATGATTCCACTTGTATAACAGTTCTTTTTTACCTGCTTTTAGGTTTAGGGGATACAGGTGCAGGTTTGTTACATGGGTAAATTGCATGTCACTGAGTTTTGGAATACAAAGGATCCCATCACCCAGGTAGTGAGTGTCATACCTGATAGGCAGTTTTCAGCAGTCTCCCCTTATCTTCCCCACTAGTAGTCTCCAGTGTCTATTGCTACCATCTTTATTTCCATGTGTACTCAGTATTTAGCACCCACTTATAAGTGAGAATATGTGGTATTTGGTTTTCTGTTCCTGCGTTAATTAGCTAAGAATAATGGCTTCCAGTTGCATCCATGCTGCTGCAAAGGACATGACTTCATTCTTTTTTATGGCTGCATACTGTTTCATGGTGTATATGTAGCACATTTTCTTTAGTCCACCACTGATGGGCATCTAGGTTGATTCCATCTTTGCTATTGTGAATAGTGCTGTGATGAGCATATGAGTGCATGTGTCTCTTCAGTAGAACAGTTGCTTTTCCTTTGGGTAGACACCTAGTACTGAGATTGCTAGGTTGAATGGAAATTCTGTTTTAAGTTCTTTAAAAAATCTCCAAACTGCTTTCTATAGTGGCTGAACTGATTAAAGAATCTCCAAACTGATTTCTACAGTGGCTGAACTAATTCAACTTTACACCAACAATGTATAAGAATTCTCTTTTCTCTGCAACCTCACCAACACCTGTTATTTTTTTAACTTTTTAATAATAGCCATTTTAACTGAGATAATGGTATCTCATTATGACTTTAATTTGCATTTCTCTGATGATTAGTGACATTGAGAATTTTTTCACATATTTGTTGCCCATATGTATGTCTTCTTTTGAGAAGTATGTGTTCATGTCCTTTGCCCATTTTAGAAATTTTTTTTTTGCTTGCTGAATTGTTTCAGTTCCTTATAGATTCTGGACATTAGACCTTTGTTGGACGCATAGTTTGTAAATATTTTTGCTCATTCTGTAGGCTGTCGGTTTACTATGTTGATAGTTTCTTTTGCTATACTCTTTTGTTTATTTTGTTATTTTGCTCTTTAGTTTAATTAGGTCACACTTGTCAATTTTTGTTTTTGTTGAACTTGCTTTGGGGAACTTAGTCATAAATTATTTCCCAAGGACAATGTCTAGAATGGTATTTCCTACATTTTCTTCTAGGATTTTTATAGTTTGAGGTCTTACACGTCAGTCTTTAATCCATCTTGAGTTAATTTTGTATATGGTGAAAGGCAGGGGTCCAATTTCATTCTTCTACATATGGCTAGTCAGTAATCACAGCACCATTTATTGAATAGGGAATTGTTTCCTCATTGCTCATAAAGCTGATTTTTCTTTACTGATCTTAGTTTGTTGGTTTTGTTTATTCTGTGATCTTTCTAAACTCACTTATAAGTTTTAGGAGTATTTTAGCATACGTCATAACATTTTCTCCATTGACAAATCATATCGTCATCAAAAAAAACAAAAAATATATATCTTCCTATTCAATCTGGATACTTTTTCACTTCTTTTTCTTGTCTTACTGTACTAGCAATG
>NW_016813447.1:0-1834 GCF_001698545.2 Rhinopithecus bieti
TTTTTGCTTTCCATTTGCTTGGTAAGTATTCCTCCATTACTTTATTTTGAGCCTATGTGTGTCTCTGAACATGAGATGGGTCTCCTGAATATAGCACACAGATAGGTTTTGGCTCTTTATCCAATTTTCCAGTTTGTGTCTTTGGATGGGGGCATTTAGCCCATTTACATTTGAAGTTAATGTTGAGTGAATTTGATCCTGTCTTTATGATGCTAACTGGTTATTTTGCCTGTTAGTTGATGCAGTTTCTTCATAGTGTCAATGGTCTTTATAATTTGGTATGTTTTTGCAGTGGCTGGTACCAGGTTTTCCTTTCCATATTTAGTACTTCCTTCAGGAGCTTTTGTAAGGCAGGTCTGGTGGTGACAAAATCTCTCAGCATTTGCTTGTCTGTAAAGGATTTAATTGCTCCTTATGAAGCTTACTTTGGCTGGATGTGAAAATCTGGGTTGAAAGTACTTTAAGAATACTGAATATTGTCCCCCACCCTCTTCTAGCTGGGATGCAAGGCTGTTTCAACATACGCGAATCAATGAATGTAATCCATCACATAAGACAGAATCAATGAAAAAAACCATATGATTATCTCAATAGAAGCAGAAAAGGTCTTTGATAAAATTCAAAACCCCTTCATGCTAAAAACTCTCAATTAACTAGGTATTGATGGAATATATCCCAAAATAATAAGAGCTATTTATGACAAACCCATAGCCAATATCATACTGAATGTGCAAAAGCTGGAAGCATTCCCTTTGAAAATGAGCAGAAGACAAGGATACCCTCTCTCACCCCCCTGTATAATATAGTTGGAATATTGGAAGTTCTGGCCAGGGCAATCAGAGAAAAGAAAGAAATAAAGTGTATTCAAATAGGAAGAGAGGAAGACAAATTGTCTCTGTTTGCAGATAACATGATTGTATATTTAGAAAACCTCATTGTCTCAGCTCAAAATCTCCTTAGGCTGATAAGTAACTTCAGCAAAGTCTCAGGATACAAAATCAATGTGCAAAAATCACAAGCATTCCTATACACCAATAATAGACATACAGAGAGTCATCATGAGTGAACTCCCATTCACAATTGCTACAAAGAGAATAAAATACCTAGGAATACAACTTACAAAGGATGTGAAAGACCTCCTCACGGGAAACTGCAAACCACTGCTCAAGGAGATAAGAGAGGACACAAACAAACAGAAAAACGTTCCATGCTCATGGATAGGAAGAATCAATATCGTGAAAATGTCCATACTGACCAAAGTAATTTATAGATTCAATGCTATCCCCATCAAGCTACCATTGACTTTCTTCACAGGATTAGACAAAAACTACTTTAAATTTCATATGGAACCAAAAAAGAGCCTGTATAGCCAATACAATCTTAAGCAAAAAGAACAAAGCTGGAGCCATCATGCTACTTGACTGCAAACTATACTTCAAGGCTATAATAACCAAAAGAGCATGGTACTGGTACCAAAAATAGACATATATACCAATGGAACAGAACAGAGGCCTCAGAAATAATGCTACACATCTACAACCATCTGATCTTTGATAAATCTGACAAAAACAAGCAATGGGGAAAGGATTTCCTATTTAATAAATGGTGTTGGGAAAACTGGCTAGCCATACGCAGAAAACTGAAATCGGACCCCTTTATTACACATTATACAAAAATTAACTTAAGATGGATTAAAGACTTAAATGTTAGACCTAAAACCATAAAAACCCTAGAAGAAAACCTAGGCAATACCATTCAGGATATAGGCATGCACAATGGCTTCATGACTAAAACATCAAAAGCAATGGCAACAAAAGCCAAAATTGACAAATGG
>NW_016813448.1:0-287 GCF_001698545.2 Rhinopithecus bieti
TATATTTATTTGAGATGGAGTCTCTCTCTGGCACCCAGGCTGGAGTGCAGTGGTGCCATCTCGGCTCACTGCAACCTCCGCCCCATGGGTTCAAGCAATTCTTCTGCCTCAGCCTCCCTAGTAGCTGGGATTACAGGTGCCTGCCACCATGCCTGGCTAATTTTTGTATATATATATATATATATGTATATGTATGTGTGTGTGTGTGTATATATATATATATATTTTCTTGTAGAGATAGGGTTTTGCCATGTTGGCCAGGCTGGTCTCGAACTCCTGACCTCAGG
>NW_016813449.1:0-235 GCF_001698545.2 Rhinopithecus bieti
ATTTCCATTTTCACCATAGTCCTGAATGTGCTCTCGATCGTCCCTTCTGGGATCCGTCCACGACAGTTTCAAAGCTACATAATGTAAAGAAAGCTTTATCTATGTGAGATGAATACACATATCACAGAGTAGTTTCCTGGAAAGCTTCTTTCCAATTTTCCTCTGAGGCCATTTCCCTTTTCACCATAGGCATCAACATGCTCTCGAATATCACTTGGTATCTGTTCCTCCAAAA
>NW_016813450.1:0-287 GCF_001698545.2 Rhinopithecus bieti
GGAGGGGAGGGGAGGGGAGAAGAAAGAAAAGAAAAGAAAAGAAAATCATTTGGGTGAAGTGATTCATGCCTATAATCCCAGTAATGGACGCCGGGCGCGGTGGCTCAAGCCTGTAATCCCAGCACTTTGGGAGGCCGAGACAGGCAGATCACGAGGTCAGGAGATCGAGAACATCCCGGTTAATACGGTGAAACCCCGTCTCTACTAAAAAAAAATACAAAAAACTAGCCGGGCGAGGTGGCGGGCGCCTGTAGTCCCAGCTACTTGGGAGGCTGAGGCAGGAGAAT
>NW_016813451.1:0-1189 GCF_001698545.2 Rhinopithecus bieti
CCAACAATTTATGAAGTGAATCTTTCTCCCATCATTCCTTAGGTAATCCTCTGGCCTTTTGTCAGTGTAACTGTGCACTGAAGAAAGGGGTATGATCAGACATTTAGGGCTGTGGGACAGTGGGTCTGGGTTGATAGTGATTCCAGGAGACCCAAAGCATCTTTGTGGTTTTACAGTTAAAGTAGAACTTTAAGAAGGTCAGGAAATGAATAAATTTTTAATTTCAGACAGACTTACAGGGAATCCAATGTGTACCTAGACTCATCCTAAGGTCGTTTCCCAGTGCCAGAATACATTATTGTCATTGACACACATAGCTGCTCACAGAACCCCACATTTGCTTCCTGACCTGTAGGGTGAGGACCACTATAATGATAAAAGTCAATTGGAAGCCATTTGAGCTGCTTCTACCTGGAAATATCGTAAATCAAAAACAGTATCACAACCCTGGAGAGATTGCAAAGATTAGTAACACAGTTAAGGAATTGAAAGATACAGAGTTCATGATTAGGAGCACATCTGAATGCAACTCTCCAATTTAACATTTTAACCTGTGAGAAGACAAGTGGAACCTGGAGAATGTTGAGAGATTTTCCTAAGTTTGACCGTGGGGTGACTCAACTTGCAGCTGCTGTACCAAATGTGGTTTTACTGCTTGAGCAAATAAATATATCTCTTGGTGTCTGGTATGCAGCCATTAACTTGGCAAAGACCTTTTTCTCCATTCTTGTCCATAAGACCCACCAGAGGTAATTTGCCTTCCCCAGACAATAGCAGCTGTATACCTTTACTCTCCTACCTTGGGGTATACCAACTCTCTGTCTTTGTGTTTTAATCTTATTCAGAGAGACCTTGATCACTTTTGACTGCTGCAAGATATCACACTTATCCATTGCATTGAAGACATGCTAATTTGATCCAGTCAGCAAGAAGTAGCAAACAGGCTAGACTTAATTGGTGAGGCATATTTATACCAGATTGTAGGCAAGAAAACTTACTAAAATTCAGGGAAGTTCCACCTCAGCAAAATTTCTTAGGGTCCAGTGGTGTAGGACCTACTGACATATTTTTTCAAAGATAAAGAACAATTTGCTGCATTTGGCCTCTTATACAATCAAAATTGGAGGACAGTGTCTAGCGGGGATCTTGGGTATTAGAGAAAACACAGGCCTTACGTGGGGTTGTTACT
>NW_016813452.1:0-1767 GCF_001698545.2 Rhinopithecus bieti
TTTTGAGAAGGAGTCTCACTCTGTTGCCCAAGCTGTAATGCAGTGGCACCATCTCGGCTCACTGCAATCTCCGCCTCCGGGGTTCAAGTGATTCTCCCACTTCAGTCTCCCAAGTAGCTGGGACTACAGGCACACACCATCATGCCCAGCTAATTGTGTATTTTGTAGAAAGGGGTTTCACCATGTTGACGAGGCTGGTCTCAAACTCCTGACCTCAGGTGATCTGCCCACCTCGGCCTTCAAAGTGCTGGGATTACAGGTGTGAGTCACCGTGCCCGGCCTCATGATTTACTTTTAATCTGCAAAACAGGCCACCCCAGAAATTCACTTACATTTGTTTCTAAATACGACGCAAACATTTTACTGTTAGCAATATCATTTTTATTTTAAAAGTTTTCCAAAGGGACTTCTTCTGTTTTTCTAACTTAGAAGTGTCACCTTCCTGCATCCTGAGGTTCTTTGCCATCTGTGACACCCACCAAGACTTTACTTACACTGTTATATCTGACATTTATGCAGAGTTCATAAGTGATCATCATGGCTTATAAGAAGGGAAGAACTCACCTTCTTCATCTAGAAATCTTCTTTTTTTTTTTTTCTTGAGACGGAGTCTTGCTCTGTCACCCAGGCTGGAGTGCAGTGGCGCGATTTCGGCTCACTGCAAGCTCCGCCTCCTGGGCTCGCCATCCTCCTGCCTTAGCTTCCAGAGTAGCTGGGACTACAAGTGCCCGCCACCACGCCTGGCTAATTTTTTGTATTTTTAGTAGAGACAGGGTTTCACCATGTTAACCAGGATGGTCTCGATCTCCTGATCTTGTGATCCGCCCACCTCGGCCTCCCAAAGTGCTGGGATTACAAGCGTGAGCCACCGCGCCTGGCCGAAATCTTATTTCTTTATGCTCTGCCTATGCAATGCTGAAAGATTATTTTCTTAGATTTAGCAACCAGAAATATGTATTTATTTAACATCCTTTCTCACTAAAGTTCAACGTTCCTATGAGAAAATTTGATTTAATAAAGAATCTGAATGAAAAACCAACATCTGAAGGTGCTTTTTCTTGCACAGAGTACACAATATAAAAAACAATCAGAAAGTATTTGCTTGAGAACATTCTTGAAATGATGCACAACCTCACACAGTACTTCTCATGTTTGTGAAAGCTGTTATGAAGACACCAGAGGAATTTCTCTTGGAGCAAAGACTAATGAGGACTAAGCTCTGATTTTTAAAATCTTGCCCAAATTCCTGTCTAATGGGTCTGGGGAGTCATGCCCTGCAAACCATAAATCCTCATGAGATAGGTTTTATTTAACCCTATATGTCATAACTTACTTTCCAATCTGACTCTGGTATAACATTATGGGACAAAGAAGAAAATCAAAATACTTTACCCGAAAACATGTCTATTTGCCATATTTTGAAATGGCTCTGCAAAGCCATCCTTTGTGGGGAAAAATTGCATCTGTAAATAATCTCTATTAACATAGCTAGATCTGTTTCTTCCAAGCCCTCCAATCCTGAAGAGATTAACTGAGAGTCTATCACCTTTTAAAAGTTCTGAATAGGAAACATTTGTCATCTATTGTCTCTAAGGACAGCCACTATGAGATTTCAAAAAAACCTTGGTCTCCACAATTTTTTATTTTAACCTGAACATTTCCTTTCTGTTGATCCCAGGTCTTTAGACAAACTCAACCGATTGTCAACCAGAAAATGTTTAAATTTACCTATAGCCTGGAAACCTCCCCACCAACAACCCACCCCCA
>NW_016813453.1:0-263 GCF_001698545.2 Rhinopithecus bieti
CTTACTAGAATCTCTGGTGTAACAGGACGAGCCACAGACAAAACTCCTCAGACAACAAGTTAAAGAAGGAATGGGTTTATTCCGCCGGGGGAATCAGCAAGATTCTGTCTCAAGAGCCGAACTCCATGAGTGGCAATTCCTGTCCCTTTTAAGGGCTCAACTCTAAGGGGGTGTGTGTGAGAGGGTCGTGATTGATTGAGCAAGCAGGGGGTGCGTGACTGGGGGCTGCATGCACCGGTAATTAGATCGGAACAAAATAAGAT
>NW_016813454.1:0-4836 GCF_001698545.2 Rhinopithecus bieti
GTTTTTGTGAGACAGAGTCTTGCTCTGTCACCCAGGCTGGAGTGCAGTGGCATGATCTCAGCTCACTGCAACCTCCAACTACTGAGTTCAAGCGATTCTCCTGCCTCAGCCTCCCAAGTAGCTGAGACTACAGGCATGTGCCACTGCGCTCAGCTAATTTTTGTATTTTTAATAGATACAGGGTTTCACCATGTTGGCCAGGCTGGGTCTCAAACTCCTGACCTTGTGATCCGCCCGCCTCAGCCTCCCAAAGTGCTGGGATTACAGGCATGAGCCACCGCGTTCGGCCCAATTTTTTCTTTATTATAATCTCTGTCCATAAAGTTTGTATCTTAACTCTAAGTAATGAATAATGATGGGAATTATACGCATCACAGTAAATTGATAGGAAAAATATTTGGGACAACTGGGCTACTGGTTTATAAGAAATCACTAGTCTTCTGTGTTTTCCTTGATGCAACTCATTTTCTGGGTCTATTGTTATCCCCTTACCATGCATCCACCTCCCTCAAAATGAACAAAATCTCCCAAATTTTCAAGTCTCTTTGTTCCTCTCAGAAACAATCGTAGAAGATTGGTAAGGTGAAGCATATTCAATTTCATATCTATAAGTAATAAAATGTGCCTTAATTATAGTGAATTGTTGTCCATATCATAACCCAAAGTCATGCCTTGGAGAAGAGGATGAGGGCTGAAGATTTCCAGGGCTAGCTTTCAGTTCCCAAAGAAACACTAAAGTTGTGTTTAATGCAAAAGATACCAGCAAAGCAGTTCAGAATCTTATATATCTCTTTATTCTTTTTTAAAAACATTTTTGAGACAGGATCTCACTCTGTTGCCCAGGCTGGAGTGCAGTGGTGTGATCGTGCAGTGGTGTGATCATGACTCACTGCAGCTTCGAACTCCTGGGCTCAAGTGATCTGCCCACCTCAGCCTCCCTGGGACTGCAGGCACATGCCACCAAGTCCAGTTAATTTTATTTATTTATATTTTTGGTAGAGATGGTGGTCTAACTAGGTTGTTCAGGCTGTTCTCACACTCCTGATCTCAAGCAATCCTCCTGCCTCAGCCTCCCAAAGTGCTGGGATTACAGGTGTGAGCCACCATGTGTGGCCTTATTTGTCTTTGTTCTTTTAGGTGACAAAATTAAGTTTATGTCCTTCATCTTTCTCAATTATTCTTTTTTCCCTAACAAAAATCAGAATTAACTAGATTTTTTTTTTTTTTTTTTTTTTTTTTTTGAGACAGTCTTGCTCTGTCGCCAGGCTGGAGTGCAGTGGCGTGATCTCAGCTCACCGCAACATCTGCCTCCCAGGTTCAAGCAATTTTCCTGCCTCAGTCTCCCAAGTAGCTGGGACTGCAGGCACGTATCACCACGCCCAGCTAATGTTTGTATTTTTAGTAGAGATGGCGTTTCACCATGTTGGCCAGCATGGTCTCAGTCTCTTGACCTTGTGATCCGCCCGGCTTGGCCTCCCAAAGTGCTGGGATTACAGACCTAAGCCACCACGCTCAGCCTAACTAGATTTTTTTAAAGTAACTGAAAATTGGGTCAATTTTTTTTAGTAAAAGTAAGAGGCATAACAAAAAGGAAGCCTCCTGAATTTCCAAGTCTCTTTGTGCCTCTCAGAAACAGCTGTAGATAATAGTTACCTGCATGCTCTTCCAGACCTAATTCTCTATGCACATATGTATATATGTGTGTATATTTTTTGGACATCTTTCCATATTAGACAGGGCAACTTGTCACATTCTTTTTAATACGTGCATTATATACTCCTGTACAAATGTAGTACTATATTTGATTTAACCAGATTCTTACTGATGGATATTTGGCTCTTTTCCAAATCTTCACAATGAAAAGCTGTTATTTTAACTTAACTGATCAATTCAAAGTATACTTATAAGACACATACTAAATGCCAAGCTGTGTTCTAAGCACTTTATAAAAGTGCGCTCATTTAATCTCTAAAATAATCCATTGAGGTAGGTTCTAATATTATCATCCCTGTTACACAGATGAGAACACCGAGGATGGAGTGAATAACTTGTCACCGGTCACACTGCTAGTAAAAGACAGTCAGGTAGGCTGGGTGCTGTGGCTCAAGCCTGTAATCCCAGCACTTTGGGAGGCCAAGACGGGCGGATCACAAGGTCAGGAGATTGAGACCATCCTGGCTAACACGGTGAAACCCTATCTCTACTAAAAAATACAAAAAAAAAAAAAAAAAAAAAAAAGGCAGTCAGAATTCAACCTTGTTCTGGCTCAGCACTCCATGCCAAACTTTAGTAGGCTTTCATACCTCTCTGTTGCTGCAACACAATTGTCTATTCCCGAAGTAGATCAGTTGCTAGGCATAAGGAATGAAAGATGCTTTTAGTAGCCAGCATGAGCAATGCTGTGAAAAAAACTAGAAAAGAAGATTTAAAAATTGACAGAATGGATCAAGACAGCTACTCCCATTCCACCCTACCACACCCATTCCAGCAACCTCTGCAAAGATTTTTAAAAGGTAGACAGACCAAATTCCCCTGCAAATGTGATAAATTTCCCTGCAAACATGAAATCGCTTCTACCAGACACATGGAGGGAGTGGAGGTGGCAGCTCAAAGAGCTCTGGCTTTTAAATTCTGCAGAAAGACAGTAAGACACGAATGCAATTTTGTACAGAGCTTCACTGGAGTTCATGATTTTAAGTTAAGGGTAAACACATTCTAATTAAGGCCTTTTAAAAGAATTTGTCTCAAGAAACCTTTTTATCAGAGCTATTTTCAGTCTGAAGAAAAACAGTTTTGTTGCTGTGAAGCTCAAAAGCCAAATGCATTAAATTCTTTTCCCAGATGCAAAGCAATTGGTTCTCTGGTGCCAATTTTATATTTCTTAAGAATGGTGGCCGGGCGCGGTGGCTCACACCTGTAATCCCGGCACTTTGGGAGGCTGAGGCAGGCAGATCACAAGGTCAGGAGATCGAGACCATCCTGGCTAACACAGTGAAACCCCATCTCTACTGAAAATACAAAAAAATTAGCCGGGCGTGGTTGCAGGTGCCTATAGTCCCAGCTACTCGGGAGGCTGAGGCAGGAGAATGGTGTGAACCCGGGAAGTGGAGTTTGCAGTGAGCCCAGATCACACCACTGTACTCCAACCTGGGTGACAGAGTGAGAGTCCATCTCAAAAAAAAAAAAGAAAAAAAAAAAAGAATGGCATTGCATGCTGCCAGTGGTAATACTGTTTGAATCTCAATACTGGTAATACTGTTTGAATCTCAAAAGCCTTGAGAACCCTGCCAATGTTTTGGGTTTTAAACTTGACAAAGCCCGCCCTCCCATTCCCAAGGGGTAAATATGAAACATAACTTTCAGTTCCTCCGTACATACAATGCTAATTAGCTCAGTGCTCTAATTTTATTTCTGGCCTTTGGTACAGCTGAAGCTTTGCTGGTATATTAGTAACAACATAAATGTCTGCACATTTCTGAGAGTCTGTGTCTCTGAATCACCTTGAGAGAAATAGCTTTGATCAGAGCATGAGAGCTACATTTCAACAATTTCTTTACTGTGTTGATGTTATTGGTGGTAAAAGCAGAATTTGAACTTTAGGATGAAAAAAATAGATAGAGGATAAATAAAAGAGAGGAAGCTCCTGCAAAGTATATGCAACTCTTAGATTAGGCAGTCCAAAGAGAAAAAATTCAGAAAATTAATGGCTCATTTGGGAGACACAAATTAATTTGATGATCTGATAAAAGAAAAAAATAACATTTTCTTAGATTTAGAAGAATTTACATTTTCAGAAATGTCGAAAATCTTTGAAATGTTTCTTGACATTTCGTTTGACAACCCCAGAGGTCAGACCCGCTGAGGGTTCAAAGGCTGTTGGCCTCCCACTTCCATCTGATGGTCCCCATATCTGATATGTCCTCTCCCGTCTAGTGTGCTGTCATTACACCACATGAGACACACACTCCAAGAGGGGATTTGAGCTCTCAATAGCCATTTTGTTCTTCTGCTCTTGCAAGTGAAAGATGAATCCTCACATCCAAAAATTAAATATACATCATTGCTGTGTTTGGAATGACATTCCATAAGTCTACATATACATCAGAAATGCAAACTAAGAGAATGATAATTACCAAGGCCTGGGAAGAGTGGTGGGATGGAGATGAACAGAGTTTGATTAATGGGTACAAACATACGGTTAGATAGAAAGAATAAGTTCCAGTGTTTGACAGCACAGTAGGATGACTATAGTTAATAATTCATTGTGTATTTCAAAATAGCTAGAAGAGAAGATGTGAAAATGTGAAGGACCTCTTCAAGGAGAACTACAAACCACTGCTCAACAAAATAAAAGAGGACACAAACAAATGGAAGAACATTCCATGCTCATGGATAGGAAGAATCAATATCATGAAAATGGCCATGCTCCCCAAGGTAATTTATAGATTCAATGCCATCCCCATCAAGCTACCAGTGACTTTCTTCACAGAATTGGTAAAAACTACTTTAAAGTTAAGTTCATATGGAACCAAAAAAGAGCCCACATTGCCAAGTCAATCCTAAGCCAAAACAACAAAGCTGGAGGCATCACATTACCTGACTTCAAACTATACTACAAAGCTACAGTAACCAAAACAGCATGGTACTGGTACCAAAACAGAGATATAGACGAATGGAACAGAACAGAGCCCTCAGAAATAATACCACAAATCTACAACCATCTGATCTTTGACAAAATCTGATCTTTGACAAAACCTGACAAAAACAAGAAATGGGGAAAGGATTCCCTATTTAATACATGGTGCTGGGAAAACTGGCTAGCCATATGTAGAAAGC
>NW_016813454.1:6735-11433 GCF_001698545.2 Rhinopithecus bieti
ATATTAGCAGAATCTTTTGAAATTTATTTCAATAATTTTGGGGAACAAGTGGTTTTTGGTTACATGGATAAATTCTTTGGTGGTGATTTCTGAGAGATTTTAGTGCACCCATCACGCAAGCAATGTACACTGTACCCAATATGTAGTCTTTTCTTTTTTAGACAGAGTCTCCTTCTGTCACCCAGGCTGGAGGGCAGTGGCGCGGCTCACTGCAATCTCCGCCTCCCGGGTTCAAGCAATTCTCCTGCCTCATTCTCCTGAGTAGGTGGGACTACAGGCACGTGCCACCACGCTCGGCTAATTTTTTTGTATTTTTAGTAGAGATGGGGTTTCACCATGTTAGGTTGGTCTCGATCTCCTGACCTCATGATACACCTGCCTCAGCCTCCCAAAGTGCTGGGATTATAGGCATGAGCCACCATGCCTGGCATATGTAGTCTTTTATCCCTCATCCCCTCCCACCCTTCCCCTGAGTCCCCAAAGTCCATTATATCATTCTTATGTTTTTGCTTTTTCATAACTTAGCTCCTACTTACAAGTGAGCACACACGATATTTGGTTTTCCATTCCCGAGTTATTACACTTAGAATAATGGGCTCCAACTCCATCCAATTTGATGTGAATGTCATTATTTCATTCCTTTTTATGGCTGAGTAGGATTCCATGATGTATATATACCACAATTTTTTTTTTTTTTTTTGAGACGCAGTTTCGTTCTTGTTGCCCAGGCTGGAGTGCAATGGCATGATCTTGGCTCACTGCAACCTCCACCTCCCGGTTTCAAGCAATTCTCCTGACTCAGGTTCCCGAGTAGCTGGGATTACAGGCACCTGCCACCACGCCTGGCTAATTTTTGTGTTTTTAGTAGATATGGGATTTCACCATGTTGGCCAGGCTGGTCTTGAACTTCTGACCTTAGGCGACCAGCCCACCTTGGCCTCCCAAAGTGCTGGGATTATAGGCATGAGCCACTGCACCTGGCCTATGCCACTTTTTTTTAATCCACTCATTGGTTGATGGGCATTTTGCAATTGTGAATTGTGCTGCTATAAACATGCATGTGCAAGTGTCTTTTTCAAACAAGTCATACAATGACTTGTTTTCCTGTGGGTAGATACCCAGTAGTGGGATTGCTGAATCGAATGGTAGTTCTACTTTAAGTTCTTTAAGGAATCTTCATACTGTTTTTCTTAGTGGTTGTACTAGTTCACAGTGCCACCAGCAGTGTAAAAGTATTCCCTTTTCACCCCATCCATGCCAACATCTATTTTTTTTTTCTTAATTATAGCCATTCCTGCAGGAGTAAGGTGCTATCTCATTGTGGTTTTAATTTGCATTTCCCTGATAATTAGTGATGTTGAGCATTTTTTCTTATGTTTGTTGGCCTTTTGTATATCTTCTTTTGAGAATTGTCTATTCATGTTCTTTGCCTACTTTTTGATGGGATTATTTTTTTTTTCTTGCTGATCTGTTTGAGTTCCTTATAGATTCTGGATATTAGTTATTTGCTGAATATATAGTTTGTGAATATTTTTTCCCATAAGAATATATTTTTTGGAAAACAGTGAAAAATAGAGAATTCTTTTCAGACAATTGGCATATATGAGAAAATTTCCCAACCATCACAAAATCTACAAGAAAAAATAATACTTTTGTTAGTAATTTGTGATATATCACCATAATGTTCTTTTCCAACTTTTTGGTCTGCTTACCCTTTCACTATTTCTTTGCATAAGAATAATTGATAATACTATTATATATGGAGACAATAGCTGGATTATTCAGTCTTTCCTCTAACATGATTGTTCATTTCCTGCATTAGTACTAATTTTGGGTGCCATTTCCTCAGAAAGCATCAGATTTTGTCAGGGTAAACTGTGTGAAATACATTAAGATACAATTGAATACAGGGGCCGGGTGCGGTGATTCACACCTGTAATCCCAGCACTTTGGGAGGCCAAGACGGGTGGATCAGGAGTTCGAGACCAGCCTGACCTATGTGGTGAAAGCCCGACTCTACGAAAAATACAAAAATTAGTCAGGCGTGGTTGTACGCGCCTGTAGTCCCAGCTACTCTGGAAGCTGAGGCCGGAGAATTGCTTGAACCCAGGAGGAAGAGGAGGTTGCAGTGAGCCAAGATTGTGCCACTGCCCTCCAGCCAGGGCGGCAGAGCAAGACTCCATCTCAAAAAATATAAAAAGAAAGAAAAAAATACAGTTGAGTACATTGGGATACATAAAAATTTGTGACTTCTTACACAGATATACTCGCTTTTTATGGCATTGCTATTGGTTTGTGTTCTACAAATGCAGAAATTCTTGATAAATTTTATTTTACACAATTTCCATCAGAGAAAAAATCCATAGTTGTATGCACTGTGTAACTCAGTATATTCATGACAGGAGAGAACTTTAGTATGGATTAGATGTTAATGGAAACCAAATCTTCCATTTTTAATTTTTATTTTATTTTATTTTGAGACAGGGTCTCACTCTGTCGCCAGGCTGGAGTACAGTGGCATGATCATGGCTCACTGCAGCCTTGACCTCCTGGGCTCAGGTGATGCTCCCACCTCAGCCTCCCACGTAGCTGAGACTACAGGTGCACACCACCACACCCAACTATTTTTTTTTTTTTCATTTTTTGTGGAGACAAGGTTTCACCATGTTGCCTAGTCTGGCGTCGTACTCCCGAACTCAAGCAATCTACCCACCTTGACATCTCAAAGTGTTAGGATTATAGGAGTGAGCCACCATGCCTGGCCTCATTTATAATTTTTAAACGTTTGACATTTGGAAGAATTTTCCACAGACTGTTTTTGCCTCTCTACATTTCAATCTTTATTTTTCCTCCACTATATATTTGCTCCTAGTGTTGTCTAAACTATGATATGTTCACGTAATGATACAATCTCTGGCCTCCACACCTTTGTGTCATGAGGAATGGTGATTTAGCACAGTGAACAGTAGAAATATTCCTAAAATTTATTCCTACATCAAAACAGCTACCAATAATTTACCTATAAATGAAAGTGACTATAAACCACATAAATATATCCTTGTAAACCTACATTGAATGCATCCCTGGGTCAACTTCTTCCTGGCTAGATCTCAAAATTAAATATCACCACCCTTCCTTCCTTGAAAAGCTGGCACAGGTGTGTCAAGCGATGACTTCATCAGTCCTACAAGCTAGAAAAGTAGAGGATATGTGCCTTTAGAGCAGCATTGTCAAAGAGAAATGTAACGTGAGCCATGTATGTACATTTAATTTTAAAGTAGCCACATTTTAAGTAAAACAGGAAAAAGACTGAAATTAATTTTAATATGCTTTATTTAGCCTAGTACATTCTAAATATGATTTCAACATGTAATCAAATTAATTGTTTGTGAAACTGATTTTTGAGATGACTTTTTTGTACAAAATCTTTGAAGGAAGTTGTAATGGAGAGAAAGTTGGAATGGAAAGAGACAATGGCCTTAACTTATTGTTGTTGAAAATATCTTATTTTTAAAAGGTTACAAAAATATATTTCTTTGTGAGTACATTGACTGGAACCCCAGCCAGGGACTTGGAAGGAACTGAGGCAAATGAAATGTCCTGAAGCTTAAGCTTCATTAGTTAGAAGGATAAAAGAGAAACAAATATTATTGGCAAAACCACAATTACTTTTGCACCAACCTAATAACAACAGTTATGCACTGGAGACTGGGGAGCTGAGACGACAGAGGTCAAGGATAAAAAAGAAACACTCTACCATTTGCCTTTTATCATTCTGATGTTTGTGATGCCTATTAAAAATTAAATTTAGGCTGGGCACGGTGGCTCACACTTGGGAGGCTGAGGCAGGTGGATCACCTGAGGTCAAGAGTTCGAGACCAGTCTGGCCAACGTGGTGAAACCCTGTCTCTATTAAAATACAATGATTAGCCGGGCATGGTGGCGGGCACCTGTAATCCCCGCTACTCGGGAGGCTGAGGCAGTAGAATTGCTTGAACCCAGGAGGCGGAGGTTGCAGTGAGCAGAGATCACGCCACTGTACTCCAGCCTGGGTGACACAGCAAGACTCTGTCTCAAAAATAATAATAATAAAATAAAAGTAAATGTTTTGAGGCCAAATATTACCAATTGTAAATGAGTGGCAAATACGTTAGGCACTAAGTAAACACTGTTACAAGCCTAACTAAAAAAAAAAAAGTCGGGAGCTGATAACCAGTGAATAAAACATCTATCCAAGAATTCTGAGGGCTATCCATAGACCCTAAATACCAAACAAGTAGTAGGAGTAGTAGGATAATCGTTCCATTTATCATCAACCCCCAGTCTCTCTCTCCTTCACAAATATTACACTGAAATATATCTAAGTATAGCATAATTCAATTCTTACTTTTATTTTATGGATGCAAAAATTCTGCTAATATTAATCCAGAAAGTGGAGAACTTTAAAGTTGCACTATGGCCCTAGCCTCATTTGTCTCCTAAGCACATAAAGCGTGGCTAGTACAAATTGAGATGTCTATAGGTGTAAAACACCAACTGTATTCAAAGATTTTGTATAAAATTGATCTCAAAATCAATTTCACAAAAAATTCATTTGATTACATGTTGAAATAATGTTTAGAATGTACTAGGCTAAACACAATATATTAAAATTAATTTTATCCTTTTTCCTGTTTTTTTTTTTTTTTTTTTTTTTTT
>NW_016813454.1:13453-15346 GCF_001698545.2 Rhinopithecus bieti
GGCCGGGCGCGGTGGCTCAAGCCTGTAATCCCAGCACTTTGGGAGGCCGAGACGGGTGGATCACGAGGTCAGGAGATCGAGACCATCCTGGCTAACACTGTGAAACCCCGTCTCTATTAAAAAATACAAAAAAAAAACTAGCCGGGCGAGGTGGCGGGCGCCTGTAGTCCCAGCTATTCGGGAGGCTGAGGCAGGAGAATGGCGTGAACCCGGGAGGCGGGGCTTGCAGTGAGCCGAGATCCGGCCACTGCACTCCAGCCTGGGCGACAGAGCAAGACTCCGTCTCAAATAAATAAATAAATAAAAAACAGCAGGGCGTGGTGGCAGGCGCCTATAGTCACAGCTACTCAGGAAACTGAGACAGGAGAATGGCGTGAACCTGGGAGGCGGGGCTTGCAGTGAGCCGAGATTGCAGCACTGCACTCCAACCTGGGTGACAGAGTGAGATTCCGTCTCAAAAAAAAAAAAAAAAAAGAAAGAAAGAAAGAAAGACATGCCATGTTCATGGACTGGAAGACTTAATATTGATAAGATCTCTACCTAAAGTGATCTACAGGTTCAATGCAGTCTCAATACAAATCCTAGCATTGTTTCTTCAAAAAAAAAAAAAAAAATTTCATACAGAAATCTCAAGAGACCCTGAAGAGCCAAAACAATCCTGAAAAATACAAAGTTGAAGGTTCCCTACTTCACTATTTCAAAACTTACTACAAACCTAGAGTAATCAAAACAGTGTGATACTGGCATAAAAACAGATATATAAACCAATGGAATAGAATTAAGAGCCAAGAAATAAACCCTTGCATATATGGCCAAATGACTTTTGACAAGGGTCCCATTTAATGGGGAGAAGATTTTTTTTTTCAATAAATGCTGGAAAAACAGAATATCCAGGAGAAAAAAAAAGTTACACTATCCCATATACAGAAATCAACTCGAAATAAACTAAAAACCTAACAGCAGAAGTTAAAACTATAAAGCTCGTAGAAAAAAAGACATGGGGGAAAGCTTAATGACATTGAATATGATAATGATTTTTTAGATATGACACAAAAAGCATAGGCAACAAATGAAAAAATAGGTAAGCTGGACTTTATCAAAATTCAGAATTTCATGCATAAAAGGAAACTACTAGCAGAGTAAAAAGGAAACTCACAGAAAGGGAGAAAACGTGCAAATCATGTATCTGCTAAAGGATATCTGGACTATGTAAATAACTCCTACAACTCAACAACAGTAACAAAAAACGACCCAGTAAAAAGATAGACCGAGGACTTCGGTACATATTTCTCCAAAGAAGATATACTAATGGCCAATAAGCACATGAAAAGTTGCTCGGCCGGGCGCGGTGGCTCAAGCCTGTAATCCCAGCACTTTGGGAGGCCGAGACGGGTGGATCACGAGGTCAGGAGATCGAGACCATCCTGGCTAACACCGTGAAACCCCGTCTCTACTAAAAAAATACAAAAAACTAGCCAGGCGAGGTGGCGGGCGCCTGTAGTCCCAGCTACTCGGGAGGCTGAGGCAGGAGAATGGCGTAAACCCGGGAGGCGGAGCTTGCAGTGAGCTGAGATCCGGCCACTGCACTCCAGCCTGGGTGACAGAGCGAGACTCCGTCTCAAAAAAAAAAAAAAAGAAAGAAAAGAAAAGTTGCTCAACAGCACTAATCATCAGGGAAATGCAAATTAAAACCACAATGAGATATCACTTCACACACACTAGAATGATCACTTTTAAAAAAGAAAGAAAATAACAAAGGTTGCTGAGGATATGGAGACATTGAAACTCTTATGCACTGTTAGTGGGAATGTAAAATTGTGCAGCCATTCTAGAAAATGGTATGGCTATTTCTTTAAAAAATTAAACATAAAATTACCACAAAATCCAGAAATT
>NW_016813455.1:0-13076 GCF_001698545.2 Rhinopithecus bieti
TCGCCCGGCTAGTTTTTGTATTTTTAGTAGAGACGGGGTTTCACCATGTTGCCCAGGCTGGTTTCGAATTCCTGAGCTCAGGCAATCTGCCAGCCTCAGCCTTCCAATGTGCTAGGATTACAGGCGTGAGCTACCGCTTCCGGCCTTATTTTATTTTTTGAGACAGAGTTTCGTTCTGTCACAGAGGCAGGAGTGCAGTGGCACAATCTCGGCTCACTACAACCTCTGCCTCCCAAGTTCAATCAATTCTCTTGCCTCAGCCTCCCTAGTAGCTGGGATTACAGGCACCCGCCACCATGCCCAGCTAATTTTTCTATTTTTAGTAGAGACGGGGTTTTGCCACGTTGGCCAGGCTGGTCTCGAACTCCTGAGCTCAAGTGATCCACCCGCCTTGGCTTTCCGCAGTGCTGGGATTACAGGCAATTATAATTTTTATTTTTACAATTGCTTTTGGCATCTTGGTAGAAGCTTTAAACACCTGACCTATGAGGTACAAGAAGAGGTCCTGCTTCAAGGATGGAAGAGTCATTCCAGGAAACCTGGCAAACTGCCCCTGCTGTGGCTGCATTTGCAGGACTAGTCACCAGTTTGTCTCCAGTTAGACCTCACCAGCCAGCGACAAATAGGAAAAGGCTGAGGCATTATGGGAGCTGGCATCACTCTAATTAGGATAATAAAGCAGGTGGGATTTAGGTTAGACTTAAGGAAAGCAGAAGACTGTATTCTGAAAAGTGAGAGATCTGGTAACCATAAGAGGTTATAACTTGTATTTGTTCAATAGCGGATGAGTGCCCACTCAATGCCAGGAGCATGGCTGGAGGGAGGAGTATGAAAAGTACTCTGGGAAAAAAAAACCAAAGCAGGTTATGAGAATGCAGAGGACAGCACCCTGTCTTGGAGGAAAGGCATCAAGGAAGGCTCCCACAAAGTGGTGAGACATTAGAGATGGATATGGAAGAAGAAGTAGTTGATATACAGCTGGAGGGGATAGAGCAGTGTCCCAAAGAAAAGCACCATGCATGAGACTGGCAGGTTTAGGGAAGTAAGAAGCAAATGCACTGGAGTGGTTGAGGGTAAGCACAAGTGAGGGGAAGGGAAAGGGGGCGGGCAGAGAGAGGGAGCTGCTGCTTCTACCCTCCCCACTCTGAAAATCTCCAAGTTCCCAAGTTCTTATTTGCCATTTTTTGTTGAGTTAAGAATCCAGTTCTGTAGAGCTGAACTCAGGGATCCCTGTGCACCTTTATTTTTGTCACCACTCCCCTCCGCTTCCATTCTAGCCATGAAGTCCACTGAGGAAACTACCCCCTGCACCAGGCATACAGCAAGTCAGTAATGAAGAGGGAAGAGGAGCCAGGAGCCTGCTAGCATGTCTTGAAACTCAATTCAGCTCAGCCCTGGCTCTGAGGGAGGAATGGGCTGAAAAGGAAGAGTTAAGGAGGGTGTTGGATTGTGGTAGGAATTTTTATTCCTCTTAGAAATTTCTGGTCTGGTGAAGAGAGAGAGGCATGGAGGCTGGGTCAAGGGGTGGGGGCTACCTTGGAATTTAGATTCATCTAGGTGCTCCATTGGCAAACTCTCATTAGCAAAATAGGAGACTGGCTCAATCCTCAGGGAGGAGTCCTGGAGGCAGGAGTCGGGGAAGGGTGGGAGGAGGGGCTATGGCTTTTCTCAAAGGGGCTGGGGTATCTGCCAGTTCTGGCACAGGCCACAGGCAAGCAGGATTCTCTCCTGTTCCCCTGCCCCTCCCCTTCTCCAATCCCTATCCCCTGCCTTGGCATGAGGGCCTCTAGAGAAAAGAAAATAAAAATGAGTGGGCAGAAACAGCTGGATACAGTCAGGAGCACAACTGGCCTCCCGGGCTGTCTCCTGGTCCTTGTTTTGCTCCTCCCCCCACGCCCCTTCCTCCTCTGCAGGCTTCTGATAGGAGGACTGCAGCAGAGCTGGGGGAATGGTGGGGAATTAGAGTGGGGTTGGGTGATGGGGTAGAAAGTTGTTCCAAATATTAACTGGTCTCGTGAGATGTCTTCTTGGCTGCAGCCTGACCATCTAACTTACTGTTTTTCCTCCAGCTGCTGCCTCCTGCTTTCCCTCTGCTGCAGGCTGGAATGAAGGGCGGCGGGTGGCGCGGGGGAGGAGAAGGAGGAGCAGCAAAGTTGGCCAGGGTCCTGCTGGCTGGGGGCCAGGACTGCCTCCCTAAACAAGCAAGCAGGGGCGCATACAGCCCTGGGTTGAGTTGTTGCCCTTAATCATCTGGCCACAGCAGGAATAAGAGGCTCCCGGAAAACCCTGGCTCTTGGCTATCTCTTCCATGAGCACACCCTGGCCCTGGGGCCTGAGATCTCTCCATGCAGAGGCAGCCATGAACTGCGGGGGCAGCAGCAAGGCTGGCCACACCACCCACCCCGCCACCTCCGGCCCCGCCGCTCAACCAGCCATCAGTCCCTTAACTGCGAGTGTTCGTGGACCATACAAAACAACCAAGTGAGTGAGCAGGGGCTGGCTGGGGGTTGGGAGAGATTCCTGGACTGGGAATACCAGCCTGTGCCCTCTTTTTTTTGCCCTCAGGGACAAACATGGGAGGCTTAGGCAAACTCTTCTCAGGGGGTAGGGGACACTGAAATGTTGATCAGTGTAGGTGTTTTGACCCCCACCCCTTAGCCATTTGCTTTTCTGTGTTCCTCTTGCCCTCTCTCCCTCTTTCTCTCTCTCTCTCCTTCCCCAACTCCCCACTCTGTTCTTATTCCTTTCTATTCCCAGACAAGGAACTCATTAAGCCCAAAGCAATTTTAGGGTGCCCAGTAGAGAGAATCACAGAGGCTGCTAGTGCCGATGCTGCTGGTGCTGCTGCTGAGGAGTGCCCAGGACCGGGCGCCAGGGGAGTTGGAGTCAACAACCATCACTGTCCGATCTGCTGACCCCCAAGCCAGTTTCTCCAGTCAGGCACCTCCTACTCCCTGTGGAGGCCTGGGGATCTCTAAGGCCCTCCAGCTTCCCTATCACTCCCATTTTCACTCCACTCTCTATCCCCTGCACTTAGCCTCCCATGGTGGCTTTTCCATTTACTCCTTTCCCCATCCCACCCCACCCCAGTCCCAAGTTTTCAAAGTGATGACAGAAGATTAAGAGACGCCCCATTCCTATCTTGGCCATTTGGTCTGCAGTTGCCCGTCTGTAACTTCCCCTGCTGTATACCGTGGCACAACTATTCTCTCAGAGCCACCAGGTGCCTCCCAAGAGCCCCTGAAAGACATCTGTTTCCAGGCTAGGCTGGTTTTTCTCCTGGAACTGCTGCGCCCAGGAGAGACTGGCCAGTCACTGTGACCACACTTGAGAGCTTGCTGTCCTCCTGATTCCTGAAGACCCAGGAGGAAAAGGCACTCCAGCTCCCTGCCTGGGATAACCTCCCTATGGTGCCTGGGCTGTCATATCACTTCTGTGGCTCTCAGCCCCCTTTCTGCCCTGGCCAAACATGGGAAGGGAGAGGAAGGCAGGAGGGTCATGTCCTAACCCCTGTCATCCCTCCTCTTGCCAGCAGATCCCAGCCAGCCTAGAAGCAGGCTCACAGTTTTCCATGGAGGGCTTGGATAGTAAACTGATCCTGGATGTTGGCGGCATATGCCACCTGATCTACATCAGCACCATGAGGGCCTTTCCAGGTACCTGCCTCTACAAGCCAACTGAGCCATCCCCACCTGGCACCCCAGGTGCTCAGGGCCCACTGGTTCGAGAGCTTTTCTTTTCTTTTCTCTTTCTTTCTTTTTTTCTTTTTTTTTTCTGAAATGGAGTTTCGTTCTTGTTGCCCAGGCTGGAGTGCAATGGCACAATCTCGACTCACTGCAACCTCTGCCTCCTGGTTTCAAGTGATTTTCCTGCCTCAGCCTCCCAGGTAGCTAGGATTACAGGTGTGCACCACTATGCCCGGCTAATTTTTTGTATTTAGTAGAGACGAGGTTTCACCATGTTGGTCAGGCTGGTCTGGAACTTCTGACTACAGGTGTGAGCCACTGTGGCCGGCCGAGAGTTTTTCTTTGACAGCAACCTTGAGCTCTTTGGCTATGTGCTGGGTTACTACCATACTCAGCAGCTGCACTGCCCTGCCAACGTTTGTTGGGATATCCTAGAGGAGGAGTTGGCTTATTGGGGCCTGGCAGAAGCACCCCTGGCACCTTGCTGCCAGCTCACGCTAAGTGGCAAGGAGACCTACACGCAGGACTTTCTGTCTTGGGAGGCCTGTGAGAATGCCTGCATGCATGAATGCCTTCTTCTGAACCACATAGAAGGCCAGGGACTGCAAAATACTTAGAAATCCTGGCTCTGGGTGCTTCTTGACCAACCTCAGTCTTCCTTAGGGGCCAGGGTAACTAATTAACAGTGTGTGGCACCATGCTAGACACTCCTACCCCCAAAGGACCCTCCCAAAATGCCACAATGGCTACACACTTGACATGGTGCTTGGGACTCGAATCTATAGACTTCCGGCACAATTTGGGGGCATCCCTCAAAAGGGAAGCCAAGAAGGGTGGAAGTATAGTTAGAGAGGTGGGGATGCTGGCAAATGGGATTTCTCACAAGCATGTTTTTCTCTAGTGCCTTTCCCTGATCTCCACACTCTTTGCCATGTATGCCCTGGTCATCTTCTTCCAGGAGACAGAGGTCCAGCTGGATTACTTCTCTGTCAATTTTACTACTACGGAACATGGGATGGGGTGGGGAAAACCAGCAGCAGCAGTAGCAGCAGAACAACAGTTTTGTTTACCGCCATGCCCCACATCTGCTATACCTGGAGCTGCTCTGTCCCCTTTGGTTTGGAACTGAGCTCTTTGCCTGGACCATTTCTTGCCTTGATAAGGTGCGCTTCTTGTGTAGCCCTCTCAGTCTAGCTGATATCTTCTGTTTGTTCCCTGCATTGGTGGAATTAGTGGTAGGTGACAAGGCTGTACGGCAACTCTATCTTAGCCGAATCCTTGGGGCCATTCGTTCTCTCTATGTCCTCAAGCTGGTTCATCTCCTGGGCTTCCTTGAAAAATCCTTGGCCATGAGAGTCCTTGTTCATACCCTCCATTATTCCTGGAAAGAGGTGGTGCCTTTCTCCTGAGTTAGGTTGCTGAAATCTTGTTCTTTGGCTTGTTCTTCCTCTATGGGGAGCTGTTAGGCTTGTCCATCTCAGGCCAAAGTAAGCCCCACTTGGGAGACATCTTTACATGTCTCTGGTGGACTGTCATAACTCTCACTACTGTCAGCTATGGAGATATCTATCCCCTCTCTGCTTCGGGCCAACCCACTGCTGCTCTCACAGCCACTGCAGGCATGTGCACTGGTATCGTGCTGGTTCCTGTGCTCCTGATCCGCTTCCAGCGCTATTATGCTGTAGCCCTGGCTCGCCAGAAACTAAGGCCCAGTGGGACCCTGTAAATAGGCCCATTGATCAAGAGGGATGGACCCCACCTTCCCTTCTTTCCTTTTGCCAGTTTCTGGTTACAGAAAAGAAAGAGCCCCAGATCATGGCAATTCCTGCTAGTCAGGATCAGGTAACCATTACCTAAAGGTCATACTTTTCCCTGTTATCAAGGGGACACCCTGAAGGAAGGGGCCTGGGGCAAGGCTAGCTAGGCTTCAGCTTTCCCTTGCCCTACCCTAGGCCTTTTTCTTAACCCTGGAGTGACCAGAAAGGATAGAAAGTAGTTCTTCTGGGATTAGTGCTATATCTCCCTCTCAACCAGTTCTCCTCTTCCATTCCCTCATCCCTGCCCCTGCCATCTAGACTAGGGTCCAGATGAGAGACTTCTGAGTGATGGTAGCCATAGGATATCAACATCGATTGCCTATGAGTATTAATGGTGATTGCCTGTGGGTATTGATAGTAATTATCTGTGAGTACCTGACAGCAACTGGTTATGGGTATTGATGGCAATTGGTACCTTCAGTGCCCAAGCATAGCCAGATTGTAGCATTGCTCCCCCTACTGCTCCTGGGACAAATGCTCCTTAGAGCTATAAGAAGGCCTTTGAAGGTCCCTAGAGACTCCAAGCAGATGCAGGTCAGTCAGTTCTGAACCAAAGCACTCTAACTCCATGATATCCTCTTCATCCTTTTTTTTTTTCCAGGCTGGAGTTCAGTGACGCCATCTTGGCTCACTGCAACCTCCACCTCCTAGGTTCAAGTGATTCTCTTCCCTCAGCCTCCCGAGTAGCTGGGACTACAGGCACGTGCCACCACACCCAGCTAATTTTTGTATTTTTGGTAGAGACGTGATTTCATCATGCTGGCCAGGCTGGTCTCAAACTCCTGACCTCGTGATCTGCCCACCTCAGCCTCCCAAAGTGCTGGGATTACAGGTGTGAGCTACTGCGCCTGGTCTCTCTTCATCCCATTTTATCCTTGCCCACTCGTCCTCATCTCTGTGACTTTTTCATAATATTTTAGATACAGTATTAGCTATCATTAATTACAATGTATTAGCCAATATTAATCACAATACTTCAGCCATGATAACAGTATGTAATCACCTATAGATATGAAATGTTATTGCACATCACATGGACAGGAACAAAGAAACTGGGATTTTTGGCAACAATCGGCAAGCAATTTCCTCTTCCAGATTACAAAAACAATTTTGAGGCCGGGTGCGGTGGCTCACACCTGTAATCCCAGCAATTTTGGGAGGCTGAGGTGGGCGGATTACTTGAGCTCAGGAGTTCAAGACCAGCCTGGCCAATATGGTAAAACCTCGTCTCTACTAAAAATACAAAAATTAGCCAGGCGTGGTGGTGCATGCCTGTAATCCCAGCTACTCAGGAGACGGAGGCAGGAGAATCTCTTGAACCCAGGAGAAGGAGGTTGCAATGAGCCTAGATCACATCACTGCACTCTAGCCTGGGAGACAGAGAGGGACTCCATCTCAAAACAAGACCAATTTTGATTTTGCTTATTTATTAATTCTTTATTAGTTTTTCCAAACACTTTTTAGTACCTACAATGGGTCTACCCCAATCCTCGCTGCTACCTTCCCACCTCTTTTACCTTTTTTTAAATTTTTTAACTACCTGCATGTTTTTTCCTCCCTCCTTTTCCTGTGGTGCTTCCCACCATACACATCTTTTGGAAATGGCTTCCAGGAGGAAGAGAAGGGACCCTCTCAGGTCTAACTTCAAATCAAGCCACTGGGTTGTCTGAGGAAGTATCCCAAGCAACTAGTCTGGACTGGGAGGTTGAATTGAGCCCTTGCTGTTGCTGAAGCTGTGAGAATAATTCTGTTTACAAAACTTTTAAATAAAATATCCTTCAAAGTCTCCGTCCCAGGGTCTGTTTGTGGTTTTTCTGGGAGAGGCTTGTGGGAATCAGCAGTGGTGGGGTGGTGCAATAAACTAATGACAAGACCGTATAGACAAATTATTTTATTTTATTATTTTTTGAGAAGGAGTCTTGCTCTGTCACCCAGGCTGGAGTGCAGTGGCATGATCTCAGCTCACTGCAACCTCTGCCTCCCAGGTTCAAGCAATTCTCCTGCCTCAGCTTTCCGAGTAACTGGGATTATAGGCGCATGCCACCACGCCCGGCTAATTTTTGTATTTTTAGTAGAAATGGAGTTTCGCCATGTTGGCCAGTCTGATCTCGAACTCCTGACCTCAGGTGATCTGCCCGTCTTGGGCTCCCAAAGTGCTGGAATTACAGGCATGAGCCACTGCACCCAGCAGGCAAATTATTTGATAGGGTAAAAAGCAGTTTGTTATCTTCATTGAGTCTGTTCCTCACAGTAAACTATTATGACTCACAGACACCTTGATTGGGAGAGAAAAACTTTTTGTTTGTGTTGGGACCAGGCTGAGGAAGGGAAGGAGACAGGTCTAGGAGTTGCTGGTGAAAACTGTGGGTACTTATCAGAGCTGAGAGGCTGTAGGCAGAGAGGTTTCCATTTAAGGAACACTAAGAGAGGATCAGAATTATGGCAAAACATCAAAGACAGTCTCGACCTTCTCATTGCCTAGAAGTGAAAGATGTTGGAACAATTTGCTGCTTTCAGAGACCATTCTAGTCTACCACCCTTAATTTTGAGTTGGGAAAAAATTAAGTTTAGAGAAGTGGGGGTATTTTCCCAAAGGCACAAAGGGAAGAGTGGCAGAACTGGGAGTTCTGTCACCTCAGAGCAATACTGTATCAATCTTTATCAACTCATTAGCATCAGAGGTGGGTTGTTAGAATTTCCAAACAAAAGTAGAGAAGACTGCACCCTGTTCTAGACAGCAGCAATGGTGGTAGTGGCATGAGGGGATGGTGGTGGGATGAAGTGGTTGGGGTGGGACTAGGATGTAATGGAAAGCCTTGGAAGCTTGAGTGAGTAGGCTTGGATGTTAGGGTTGAAAGGACCTTTAGGAATTGGTGGCCCCTACTCGGGTAGGGGCAGAGAAGCATACAACACCACAGAACATTATAAAAAGAACCAGATAGAATGTCAGAGCTGGGAGAAACCTGGAAGCTCATCAAGTCCAGCTTGCTCCTGTTTCAGGTGGGGAAACTGAGGCCCAGAGAGATGCTGAAACTTGACCTGGTTTCTACAGTGAATTAGGAGAGAAGTAGGGCTGCAACCATCCCTGTCACATAAGAAGAAACACTGACTGCCTTTGTTGTTTCCCTTGCATCTGAGTTAGGTGGTCAGACTTTTAACCAAGAAAGAGAGATGGGGAGGGGAGCCCAGTGTTGCATGGCCTGCCTAGTACTGCTTATATAATAAAACATTATAGAATGACAGTAATGAAAGCCTTAGTATGCACCTGTTTCTGTAACATAACCCTATATCTGAACCCATCCTACACCTCCAGCACGTAATGCCCTGCAATACTGTGTCCAAGAAGCCCCTCAAATTTAGTGATACCTCAACACTGAGCCCACAAATCCTCTAGACAGTAGGGCCTTCCCTGAATACCAAGCACTCCTTGGTCTTTCTCATGATTTAGTCTTTCTCATGATTAAGTCTTTCTCATGATTAGGTTCTCACTCTCACACTAAGGTCACTCCTTTTTTCTGCCCAGGCATAAATTTTCTTTTCTCTGAGGAGGGAAGGGAGTAGATGGGGATGCTGAAAAGCACTTTCATTTGAGCAGTTCTTGCCATATCTTTGCCCCACATGTGAAAACTTCTCAGCCAAGGAACTAACTTGTTCCTATACCCACTCTCATAGCACAGTCACACTCCACCCCCATTCATCCACACCCCTGACATTCACTTTGCCCATGGCAGAGACCCTACTGGCCACGCTCTCTGCACAGCCCTGGAAAGCCTCTTGTTTCTAGTCACTAGGAGAGAAGGTTCAGTCTCCCAGCACACACTTCTTATCTGGATGTCTCTCATTGTGAGGGACTGGGAGGTCTGTAGGTCAACCGCAGCCTGATTCTGGCCCTATCTAGTGAAGTACTCAGTGATCTCTTGTGCTCCCCTCTGGCCTCAGCTCTTTAGCAGTTGCTACAGCAAGTGGTCTAATTGGGCCTGCACTTCCAGGTCAGACCCATAGAGGGCAACCACTTGCCAGTTTATGAGAAATTACTCTGGGTGTGGCCTCTCCCTTTCTTCACTTCCTTTTCAGTACTTGTAAAATTCTAGAACCACAGGCTGTCAGAATCAGAGGGTGTGTTTAGATAACTTATATTTGAATATCCTCACGATAAAGATAGAGAAGCAGGCCCAGAGAAGAGATGAGACCAGTCTAAACTCAGGCAGTGATTCACTCTGTGGCAGTTGGGGCTAGAATCCACGTTTCCTGAATGCCGGTTCAGAACTTTTGAAACACACTGCCAAGCATCTAACCCAAATGCCTCATTTTGTAGTTGTGAAAGCTGAGGCTCCGGAAAGAAGTTGACTAAGGTTGTACAGTCGTTGTGATGGAGCTAGGACTCAAACCCAGGTCTTCTGAATCCTAGTCCAGATTCAGAAACATAATGTTAGTTAGGCATCTAGTTCATCCTGTTTTTTTTTTTTTTTTTTTTTTCCGTTGTACAGATGAAAAGAGTTCAGAGAGGGGGAGCTGCCTACATTTACCTGTAAGGGGGCCTCGCAGAGTAAAATTAGCTGAAATAAGAACCGGGAGCCCAAGGCTGGCTGTAGGAAACTGGCGACTGAATGGAATTGGCAGAACTCTCACTTCAAGCTGTCTAGCTCTCCGAGAAAACCTCAATAACTTAGGGACCCCAGTGTCTCGGAATTAAATAGCAGAGGCAGGGATGCAGTCCTTGCTTAAGCTGACTATGAATCCCCAGAAGGCTGGAATCTGGGGTATAGTTTGTATGTGTGTGTGTTGGGAGTGAGGGGGTCTGCTCTGGTCCCCTCCAAAAAACTCTTAAGAAAAGGCTCACCTAATTTCTCCTGTTTCAAGGCCTCTGGCTTTGAGAGTGAGAAGATAACTCACTCATTGCCCACAGTTGCCGCTGAGAACATAATTACTAGCTGGGACATCACCATAGCATCCGGCCATCACATTTGCAGAGTAGTGTCTTGTTTTTGTCAAAGCTCTTTCCTATTTTTTCTTTTTCATTTCAGCTTCCTCAAGCTCCAGGGAGCCAGATGAGGCAGATACCATTACCTCTTCTTTTATAAAGAAGAAACTCATTTATGGAGGGGTGGGAGAAATGAGTGGGGAGCTGAACCAGTGTTGGACAGACTGAGACTAAATCCCCAGTCCTTTGATTTCCAGCTTTCTGGAGTCTCTGCATAAATACCCAGAGTCCCAGAGGAGGCATCAGTGTCCCTCAAATGCCTGATGACAACTCCCTCCCTCATTTATTAATCACTGAGCTGGGGCCAGATACTGTATGGGGCTTTCATTGGAAACAAAGGTGACAGAGACCCTGCCTTTAAGTGTTCACAATCTGGATATTGATTAGGTCACCACTCTGCCCATTTCAATCCTCAGCTTTCTCTTCTTCTACTAGAAAAATAACACCAACAGTGCTTTATTTTATTTCATTTATTTCTTATTTATTTATTTGAGATAGTCTCACTCTGTTGCCCAGGCTGCAGAACTTGATCACAGCTCAATGAAGCCTCAAACCTCTGGGCTCAAGTGATCCTCTCACTTCAGCCTCTTCTGAGTAACTAGGACCACCATGCTTGCCTTTTTTTTTTTTTTTTTTCTTTTGGAGACAGCATCCCACTATGTTGCTGAGCCTGGTCTCAAACTCCGGGACTCCAGTGATCCTCCCACCTTGGCCTCCCAAAGCACTGGGATTACAGATGTGAGCCACCTGGCCCAGCCTTGTTTTATTATTTTTGAGACAGGGTCCGGCCCTATAGCTCAGGCTGGAGTGCAGTGATGTGATCACAGTTCACTGCAGCCTCAACCTCCTGGGCTCTGGTGATTCTCCCACCTCGCCCTCCCTAGTAGCTGGGACCACAGGCATGCAACACCATGCCCAGCTAATTTTTAATTTTTTTGTAGATTTGGGGTCTCACTCTGTGGCCTAGGCTGGTCTTAAACTCCTAGGCTCAAGCAATCTTCCTACCTCGGCCTCCCAAAGTGTTGAGATTACAGGTGTGAGCCATCATGCCCAGTCCAATAATGCTTTTTGGCTGGTGATGTTGAATCAATTTTATAACCTTTTCAGAAGTTGATTAGGAGTCAGAACACTAGCACTCTAGTTCCAGCTCTGCTACTTTACTGCGTAATAGTGAGCCAGTCCTTTCCTATGCGTGGGCTTTAGTTTTCACATCTGCAAAATGATTTTGTGGGATTGTGTCAGAAGAGAGTAGGAATATGGTTTCTAAGAACTTCTGGCTCAGATCATTTAGGAGATGAAGACCCTTTGTAATCTGTGGGCAATGTTGTTTCTTTGGGTGAAAGGCTGGAGGGTAGGAGCCAACGGGGCATGTTATGAGACCTTACATCCTGCTGCCTTCCTCCTTAGCTTTGTGAAGTACCCTTCCCAAGGAGCAGGGAACTTGAGCTTTCTGAAAACCTCAGAGGGACCCCATTTCTACCTGTCCTCACTAGCAATACTCAGGAAGCACCAAAACTATTTTGGATTGGAAGTTATTCAGCCAGATTCCAAGGTTGAAGTTCATGAAACAGAGAGAGAATCAGAGAAGAAGAGAGAGGCATAAAGGAAGAGGCAGAGAGACAGAGAAAAGGAAGAAAGAGGTTGGAGGGACAGAGGGAAAGACTTAGAAGAAAAAAAGGAGGAGCGAGAAAAATAGTAGGAATTAGAGACAGAAACAGATAGAGACAGGAAGAAAAGGAAAGAAACAGAGAGACAGAGAAACAGAAGAGAGAAGGAAACAGAGAAGGGAAGAGGAGAGAGGAGAGAAAAACAGGGGAAAAGAGACAGAAACAGGGAAAGACAGAGAGAGAAAAAAATATGAATGAATATGATAATATGATAGTGGACATACCTAGTCCCAGGCAGCCGCATGACAGAAACTGCATAAAATCGTACATCTTGAACAGAATCTAGAAGTGAAAGTGAATCTAGAAGTGAAAAATCAAGGCCAGAGAGCAATTGAGCTTTGTTCATAGTCACACAGCAAGCTAGTGGAGGTGCCAGGACTCAAACCCATGAGGCACTGGCATCAGGGAGTTTTGCCCTCTTCCCCCATCAGTTCTCCTCTGAGGATGAAGACATACAACATACATGCATGCTTACTAAGGCTGACTAGGGTAAGTTTGGTTCTATTACACAGCACTTTTGGGAGATTAGAGGCAGACTTCATGGAGGAGGTGACTTTTGGGTCAGGGCTTGAAGGATGAAAACAACAGCCAAAATTTTAATTGCGGCCAGGCGTGCTGGCTCACGCTGGTAATCCCAGCACTTTGAGAGGCCAAGGAGGGTTGATTACCTGAGGTCAGGAGTTCGAGACCAACCTAGCCAACATGGTGAAATCTGTGTCTACTAAAAATTAAAAAAAAAAAAATTAGCTGGGTGTGGTAGCACGTGCCTGTAGCCCAGCTACTGGGAAAGCTGAGGCAGGAGAGTCACTTGAACCTGGGAGACAGAGGTTGCAGTGAGCTGGGATCGCACCATCACACTATAGCCTAGGCAACAAGATCAAAACTCCGTCTCAAAAAAAAAAAAAAAAAAAAAAGGCTTTAAAGA
>NW_016813455.1:13395-27244 GCF_001698545.2 Rhinopithecus bieti
AACCAAATTTAAAAAAAAAAAAAAAAAAAAAAAAAAAAAAAAAAAAAAAAATTCAAAGTAGGTAAGATTTTGATAGGTGCAGAAGCGGGTGGTTCTAGTTCAAGGTAATAGCACAGCGGGTAGGAGTGCTTGAGGAGGACATGAATTGGCGGCTGAGCAAGGTGTCATCTGCCTTCTGGAGGGCAGAGGGCATGAAAAAGGGGTCCCAGATTTTGGTCACCCCATGAGTGACAGGTGTCTGGGTTGGCTTGTGATGACAGTGAGGAGGAAAGGGAGGCTTTTGAGCAGGGATGCTGTAAGAAGAGGGTTGAGTTCTAGGAAGATTCCCTCTGCCAGTCAGCCTGATGGAGGATGGATTGGAGAAAAGATACTGACATCAGGGAGCCGTAACAGAAGATCTTTGCTATAGTTCAGGTGACAGATAAGTAATAAGAATCTGATGTGGCGTGGTGGGAGTGGGTATAGATGCAGTGGTTTTGGGGGTGGCTTTCTAAGGTTCCTTTGGAGAAAACATAGGATCTGAATTAGTACCATTGTTGGGGAATAAGGAGAGAGATGAGCAGAGGGCCAAAAGCAGCCACCCAAAACTCCAGACAGGTGGCTGTCTTTTCCTAGCTTATGGTTGGAGTGTGTGTTTGTGTGTGTGTGTGTGTGTGTCTTTTTAAAATTTTCCATCGGCTGCTCTGAGAGTTTGTGTGTCTCCCAAAGTGCGTGAGCAACCTCCTGCATATGCATCTGTGTATGGATGTACGTCTCCAGGCGTCTAAATGCGTCTGTACCTTGCTCTGTGCGTGTTTCACCTAATCCATGCTGTGGTTAAACTGATTGGCTAAAGGAATGACTTCACATTGCTTCATGCATCTTAAAGTGCAGGAATAAGCATCTTTGCTCCCAAACGTGCTTCTAAATTCTGTTTGCTAAGCTAGGCTGTGGTGGATTTGATTGGCTAAAAGAGCTATTCCGAATTGCCTGTGCTCTGTGGCATAGCTACAGCTTGAAATCCTATTACTGCTGGCTACAGGAATTACCATAATGTGTTTGGCTTGATTTTCCAGACAATAATTTAGAACCTTGCCACCTCTCTATGCAGATCTACCCAGCTAAATGAGAAGTGGAACTGGGAATCTTTTTTGCAAACAAAACTCTGGCCCATTAAGAACTCTCTGCTGCCTTGTGAAGGGAATAGGGAGGGGAATGCAGCCTTAAAGGACCCCACAACTCTGATTATGGTTTGATTCTGCCCAGAGACATAGATATGTAGTCCACATAGGCTTAAGGTCTCTTATAGAATTTAGACCATTTCTTTCCATTCCAGCCTGTGAAATGGTGAGTGTTCTTATCATGCCTTCTTCTCATTCTCAAGAGCCGTCAGCTCTACCAAGAACAGTAGGCTCTCAATAAGTATTTATTGCCTTGAAATTGAATTATAGCTGTCGAAACCAAAACCCAGAGAGAAGGAGAAATTTATTCAAGATCTCACAGAGGAATTTGAACTTGAATCCTGGTTTCTGGATTTCCTGTCAAGAACTCTTGCAACAATGTCATCCTGCCTTGTGATAGCTCAGGTTCAGACCTCTGGCAGTAGAGGGCTTATACGGCTCTGACCAATGTGTGATTGGGTCTAGTCTCTTTACCCCTCCGGGCCTCAGTGCTCTCATCTGCACTGTGTGAAGATTAGGCTACAAGGTATTCAGAGGGCCTTTCTAGTTCTGCTTCTAGGAATCTGTGACCAACACTGAGAACATAAACCTGTAGGCCCTTGGGTGGGGTGAGGAGGGGAGGAAGCAGTTGGGGCCTGTCTCAGAAGCTGTGTGTCACACCTTCCTCCCTCTCCCCTGACCCCAAATCTCCATTAAAAGAAGTAGAATAACTTTTCCGGTTTGGGAAATCATTCTCTGACCCAAAAGCCATTGGGCCCCTGGAAAGTGGGACAGCGTGTCCAGCCCACAGCCTCTAAATGCCTAATAGGGCTAGAAAGGCCAAGGTGGCTGGCTGGGCAGGTGGGAAATGGTTGGCTTGGAGAGGTTCCCCACTTCTGGAGGATCTAACCCTGGTGGGGAAGGGAGGTGACTGCCACTCAGCCCTGGCAGGTTGACAGGGTGGGCTGAACCAGTGTGTTCTGGAAAGGCCAGGAATGATGTCATGGGACGCTTTGGGCTGCAACAACAGGAAACCACTGAGTGTTTACATTGGCTCTCAGAGCTCAGGCAGCCTGTTTTTTCTTCACTTCCTCAGTCTATCTGTTTCCTCTGATTCAAATACTATGAAGAGGGACTCATTGCTCAGGCTAGGGAAAGTGGAAAGGAGGCCCAAGAAGAAAGAGCCTCCTTCCCAACCCAGAATGTCAGATGCTTGGGAGGGAAGGCCAGCTTTACCCTAGCTAGGCCCCTGCCAATAATAGATCTTAGGGTAGGGAAGCAAGACAGTTAGGGCCTACTCTGAGCATTCTACTGCTCCGTGGAAAGCAACTTCAAAATTCTTCCAAAGACCCAAGTTCTAAACTTGGAAGCTATCTTGTATTCTCTTCCGATCTAATCAGTTACCAAATCTTGTTAATTAAATCTAATTGAATCCGTTTTAACCAACAGCGGATTTGTGTGCAAAGTGCTATGTTGTGCTGTCTGTGTGTGTGTGGGGAGAGAACACAGGTAGTGGGTGAGATACAAAGATAAAAAAGAGTTCTTGCCCTCACGGAATTAATGATAGAGTGACAGAGAGCAACAGTAGGATGTCCTCCATCTGTTACCATCTCTTCATCCCCAAGGCTGCTGCCCCAGTTCAGGAACACCCATCATTTCCCATTTGCATGCAACAGTCTTTTAATGGGTCTCCCTGATTCCAGTCTTTCCCCTCCCATACTTCCTTCATAATTATATTGAAGTGACTCCGATTTAATTATGGAGGAAGGCTCTCCAGCTCCACTCTCTCTCATCAAGCCTCCTAGATGGTGTGGCAGGGTGGCTTCGAGTTTCGTCTTGGTGTCAGGCAGACCTGGATTTGAGTGGGTACCTTACCATTCACTATTGGCTGTATGACAGTGGGCAGTGGCTTTGCTTTTCCAAAGTGCTATTTCTCTAGTTTTAGCTTCTTTATTGACAAAATGAAGATAAATTCTACCTCACAGGGCTGTTGTGAGAATTAAATGAAATAATGTATGCATGGTGCCCAGTACAGAGTTAACATTTGATAAATGGCAGTTCTAATTACCGTGCCTCAGATGTGTCATGTTCATTTCTATCTCAGCTCCTTTATGCCATCTGAAACAGGCTCCTTTCTCTTAAAGACTACTATAACTGGTGGGACCTTAGAGACCATATACAGGAGTCTGATCACTCCTACTGAGGCCTGGGATGGGAAACAACGTGCTCAAGATTACACAGAAAGTGAATTTCAGGTCAGGTGCAGTGGCTCACACCTGTAATCCCAGCACTTGGGGAGGCGAAGGTGGGTGGATCACCTGACATCAGGAGTTCGAGACCAGCCTGGCCAACATGGTGAAACCTCGTCTCTACTAAAAATACAAAAACTATTGGGGCGTGGTGGTGGGTGCCTGTAATCCCAGCTACTCAGGAGGCCGAGGCAGGAGAACAGCTTGAAGTTGGCAGGTGTAGGTTGCAGCAAGCTGAGATCATGCCACTGCACTTCAACCTAGAATGACAAGAGCAAAACTCCATCAAAAAAAAAGAAAAGGAAAAAGAAAAGAAAATGAATTCCAGAACCACAACTAAAACACTTTACAAATGTTAACTCATTTTATCTTTACAGCAGCCCTGTAAGGTCGGTAGTAGGGGTAGTATGTACTATTATTAGGTCCATTTAATAGATGAAAGACAGGCTCAGATAGGTTAGGTAACTTGCCTAAGGTCACACAGCTGGAAATGAGAGATCCAGGATATGCATCTAAGTAGTCTGACCTCAAGCAGCTGAGCACTTGAAATGTGATTAGTATGACTAAGCAATTTCATTTCTAATAATAATTTATTTTAATAAATCTAAAGTTAAAATTTAATAGCCAGTTGAAGCTAATGGCTACCATGTTGGACAGGATGGTTCTAGGCTTAGTGCTTCTTCAGACTTCAGAAGGATAAGAACCATATCTAATAAACTTTTATGTCATTGCAGTACCCAGCACTGTGCATGACACATCTACCATTATATTCAAATTCAGCTATGTTAGTAGGCTCTTGTGATCCAGGCAAAAAGGGAGCCTACAATATGGTAGTCACAGTCAAGAGGGACAGAAGAGGACGTATTTGAGAGATCATTATTATCACTATTATCATCACCATTATCATAGTAAAATTAATAGGTAATTAAGTACTTACTTATGTGCCAGGCAACTGTTTTACGTGCTTTACATAGATTAATTCATTTGATTCTTACAACAACTTTATGAGGTAGGCTTAGGTACTATTACCATCATTCCCATTTTGCAGGTAAGGGAATGAGGCACAGAAAGCTGAAGTGACTAGTAAGTTGCAGAGCCAGGATATAAGCCAAGGCAGGCTGGTTTTAGAACCCAATGTCTTAACAACTACTCTATATCATGCACTGGAGCAGAGGACAGATGTCCAGGGAGCAATATGAAAGTTTGGTTCATGGTAGGGTTGTAGTGCACATGGGATGTCCACAGGGAGATAGCCAGTAGATGGTTGGCCATGTGGGTTTCAAGCTCAAAGAAGAGTGCAGGGTTAGAGATCGAATATTTGAAATCATCAGCATAAAGATGGCAATTGAAGCCACAGGAATTCATGTCATCCCACAGAGAAAGTGTGCAGTGTTAATAGAGGTTAGGAAACACTATGCATCAACATAAAGGAGGGATTCTCTGATAATGGATTTCAGGTAGAAGGAATAGGCTCCTTTTGAAGGTGGCAGCAGATCAGAAATAAGCATAGGGAGCAAGAAGGGCAGAGAAAGGGATTGAACTAAGCATCTTTCCCCCAAACCTGCTCTTCTTTAGTGGTCTCTACCTCAGTGAATGGCTCCACTATCAACATAATTGGACAAACCCAGAACCTGGGGATCATCTCTAACTCCTCCATGTCCTTCACCTCTCATATTCAATCTATTATCAAGGTCCATTGGCTCTTTTCAAAATTTATCCTGAACCTAACCTCTTCTGCCCACCTCCACCACCACTACCCTGGTCTAAGCCACCATCACATTTCACTTATATGACTGAAGTGGCCTCCTTCCTGGTCTCCCTGCTTCCATACTTACCTCCCTACAGTCAGTGCTCAACCCAGCATTCAGAGTGATCATGTTAAAAACAAAAGTCGGTTTACGTCATTCCTCTGTTCACAACTAGCCCATGGCTCCTCCAGCATGCTCAGGACTTACAATCCCCTTAAAGATGCCTCAGCCTCTGTCCTGGGTTCCAGATTAAGGTTTGACATCTCCATGTGATAAATTACCATTTGATAATTTGACATCTCTATTTGGTTTGACATCTCCATGTGGTATATTACCATTTGGTAAATTCTCCATTTACCACTGGTAAATCAAAGACAGCCAAAACAGAACATTGCCACTCCAAAGCTTGTTCCATCGCAATCTTTCCCGCCAAAGAAACGACACCACCATCCACCCAGGTAGCAAGTCAGAAATCTAAGACTTAGGTTTGCCTCCTCTTTCTTATTACCCCTAACCATTCAGCTTATTAGCAAGTCCCGCTACACTCAGAATATATCCCTAACACATCCACCTCTCTCCTCATTTACTTCCCAAAAGTCCAGTTCAAGTCCCTATCATCTGTCAACTGGATGACTTGCCCTAACCTCCTTACAGGTCTCCTGGCTTCCACCCTTGCCCCCTACAACCCCTTCTTTACAATAAATCCAGAAGAATCTTTGTAAAACATAGATCATGCTAATCCCCTGCATGAAACTCTCCAGTGTCTTTCCATCACATGAGGACCAAAAGCCCAGTGTTTTGCCATAGCCCACAAGGTCCTACATGATCTAGTCTCTGCAAATTTCTCCAACTCCTTCTCCTACTACTCACTCCTTTTCTCACCACAACTCAGCCACTCTGATCATTTTTCCGGTATATGAACAGCTCAAACCCGTCACCACCTCCTCTCCTTACTTATCACCTGATTCACTCCTTCCTCAGGCATCAACTCAGATACTCACTGGCTCTGAGAGACTCTTTTCCATATCCCAGACTAAGAAATTCCTTCTGTGTGTCACTCTCACAACATTCCGTCATTCTCCTTCACAGTGTTAAGCCTAGGTTCAATCGTTAATTTAATTAATTGATTAATCGATTTTTGAGACAGGAGCTTGCTCTGTCACCCATGCTGGAGTGCAGCGGCGTGACCACAGCTCACTGCAGCCTTGACCTCCCAGGCTCAAGCGATTCTCCCACCTCAGCTTCCCGAGTGACTGGGTCTACAAGTATGCACCGCCATACCGAGTCTTTGTTTGTTTGTTTGTTTTTATGTTTTGAGACAGAGTCTTGCTCTGTTCCCCAGACTGAAGTATGGTGGTACAATCTCGACTCACTGCAGTCTCCACCTTCCAGGTTCAAGCGATTTTCCTGCCTCAGCCTCCTGGGTAGCTGGGACTACAGGCGTGTGCCACCATGCCCAGCTAATTTTTGTATTTTTAGTAGATGAGGTTTTGCCATGTTGGCCAGGCTAGTTTCAAACTCCTGAACTCAAGCAATTCTCCTGCCTTGGCCTCTCAAAGTGCTAGGATTACAGGTATGAGCCACTGCATCCAGCCTGATGGTCAATTTAATTACTAGATTGTAACCTCCATGAGAATAGGGACAGTCCGTCGTAGAATTCTATCCCATATGCCTAACACAGTAGCTGCAATATAGTATTAATTTATTTGTTTATTCATTCATACAAAAATATTTATCAAACACTCACTATTTGCAAGTTACTATTCTAGGAGCTTGAGGTACAAAACAGACATAAATGACTTGCCTTCATGGAGCTTACATTCCAGTGGGACACACACTGAGTGGCAGTAATTATATTTGATATTTATTGGATCTGTGATCTTAAGCCTGAGTATAACCGTATTACTTAGTTTATTCATTTATTCAACAAACATCTATTGAATATTTTCAATTGACCAGGTACTTTAGACATCTTTTCATTTAATCCGTGAAACAACCCTGTGAGAGAGATATCACTAGCCCCATTTCTAAGACAGAGAAACTGAGGTCAGAGAGGTTTAGCAACTTGCCTTAGGTTAAATAGCAAGCAGTCAAGTGCATGTAGTTTGACCACAAAGCTTGCCAGCTTACTCATCACACTACAACATACTGCTTTTGACAAGTCAGTTCTGGCCCTAAAAAGATACAAAGGAACTCCTGCAGGGCGCCTGACCCAGAGGGAGATCTTGAGGAAATGAAGCCATGGAGAAAGCTCCCAGCCTACACCAGGCCTGTTATAACCCTGATGTAGTCTCCATTCCTTATGGTGATAGAGTAGACCTCATAACTGGGTTTTCTTTGACACATTGGGAAAATAGAGACACAGGGTCAGGGAAGGAGTCAGCCAAAGGCACATTAGCAGTGAAGAAAGACCCTGGCACCCTTGTATTCAGGATATCATAGAATAAGGCACTGAGAGTTAACTTTGGGAAGGAGACCAGTGGTGGTAGCTACAAAACAAGTACCTAATTGTCAATCTTAAGCCTGGGTTCTTGGGTAAGGTCCTGTTTCCACACCTTTATGTGAACCCAGGAGGTCTTTGCTATTCCGGACCATTTCCTGCCCTCACTTCCAATTCCGCCCTATTCTGAGCTAAATGTTTGAAAGACAGGAGGCGGGGGACATGGTTCCGGGGCTCAACCTCTCCCACCATAAAGGCAAATATAAGGAAAAGTCACTGGGCCTGGTGACACATGTGTGTAATTGTTGCTACTCAGGAGGTTGAGGCAGGAGGATCACTTGAGCCTAGGAGTTCAAGACTCTGTCTCAATTAAAATTAAGAAATAAAAAGATATAAGGAAATATCTTCAACACTGAAAGGGAGGCAGGGTGCAACAGCAGGTGGAAAGGGGCATAGCCCTACCAGACTGCCCTTCCCTGAGGTGCAGAGCAAAACTCTGTCTGTGTAGTCACCTCTGCGAAGTGATTCCAAATGCCACAGTGTGGGGCAGACAAACAAGGAAAGGGGGTGGCAGGGATTTACAATCTTTGGATATGGGCTAGACAGAGCCTGTCAGTGGGTAGGAGACTGTGTGTGAGTTAAATGAAGACAGTTTTGCATGGAGACAGGGCAGGCCTGGGAGAGGAGGAGAAAGGGAGGAGCATGAGGCAGGATGAGTGAAGAATCTCTGTACCCAGTTTTGTTGCTAGAACACAGCTGTGACTGTGTATTTCTAGGAGATGTGTTCATACCTGAGTGGGTGGGTGGAAGGCAGGGCTTATTTATGCAAGGTCTATGCAGGAATATGTGTATGCAAGGTGTGTGCGTGTGCGTGTGTGTGTGTGTGTATGCGAAGTGTCAGGGGAGGGAAAGTTGTGGGTGTCAGTGTCCTTGTAAAGTCAGTCTGGATGTGCATTTCAGTTTTTGTGTGGAATGCAAGAAACACAAGATATAGGTAGTGTGTATCAGGGAGATTTTATATGTGAGATGTGTAAGAGGAAAAAGGGGCTAAGCATGCAGTGTGTGCTGACGGTTATAGGGGAACATTGAGGTGAGGTGTTGGCAGAGTACATGGCATGCTATCTGTGTGGAGTAAACAAGAGCTTTGGAATGGTCTAAGTGTACCAGGCATTCTCAGTAACCTCAGCCATGTCTCTCTGAACCTCAACTTCTCTGCTGATAAAAGGGATAAGCCCCACCCACATACAGGGTTGTATAAAAATTCAGTGAGTTAATCCATGAGAATTGTCCTGCTCACAATAGGTGCTCAAGAAATGGTTAATACCATGATTCTGGTTGTGAAGTGAAATTGCCAACACCTGAGACAGAGCTCATTAAATGTTTACCAAACTGAAGAATAAATGACTTGTTGGTTTGGTTTTGCCTGCTCAACACCAAATAGTCAATTGATAACTTAACTGGGGCTTGTATTAGCTCATTATTTTTTTTATTTGTATTTTATTTTTTATTATATTTATAGATCTAGGGCTCTCATTATGTTGAGAGCCCTGGAGCTATAGATACAAAGTCCCTGAAGGGGTTGGTGGGGAGTAAGGAAGGGAAGAGATGGCTTGAAAGCCATTCAGACAGGCCTGGGCAAAAAGCAGGGGAAGATGCCAAGAACTCTCTATGCACTCAAGGAATTGAGTCAAGAATGCAAAGGTATATAGGGTTTCCATGCCTACCCTGGGCTCCATCATTCCAAGGCAGCTCTTGAGTTTAAGGCTCAGGCCTGCCCAGAACAAGGCAAAATTGACCTCCTAAAGAGCAGAGGAAAGGGAGGAGCAGAGACTGCTTGTACGGGAAATGCCCATTGCTGTGAACTTGATCACATATAAAGCACGTAGCTCTACAACCTAGTCTCTAGGGCTTGACCCAAGCCGGGGCTCAGCAAGTGGTCATGGAGAACAGAAGCCACATAGTCCCACGGCCATAGTATTAAGGTTAAAGAGTAGATTTCCTGGCCAGGCGCAGTGGCTCACATCTCTAATCCTAGCACTTCGGGAGGCCGAGGTGGGCGGATCACGAGGTCAGGAGATCAAGACCATCCTGGCTAACACGGTGAAACTAAAAATACAAAAAATTAGCCGGGTGTGGTGGCATGCACCTGTAGTCCCAGCTACTGGGGAGGCTGAGGCAGGAGAATCGCTTGAACCCGGGAGGCAGAGGTTTCAACGAGCTGAGATCGTGCCACTGCACTCCAGCCTGGGTGACAGAGCAAGACTCTGCCTAAAAAAAAAAAAAGTAGATTTCCTGACTCCTTATTTGTGTGTATATTGTCTGTCTCCTCTCACTAGAATGTTCTTCACTACTATTTTTCTGGTACCTAGACCTAGCATGGAGTAGGTACTTCATAAATGGTTACAATAGATTATAGCCATAAGAGTAATATTTATCATAGCTGTTATTACCATTTTTTTCTTTTTGGTACTTTTTTTAACTGTGGCAAAATACATATCACAAAATTTTCCAACTTAACCATTTTCAAGTGTTCAATTCAGTGGCTTTAATTACATTCACAGTGTTGTGCAACCATCACCACTTATCTATTTCTGAAACTTTTTCATCATACCAAACGGAAACTCTGTAACCATTAAGCAATAACTTCCTACTCCCTGCCTCCCTCCTGTCCCTGGTAACCTCTAATCTACTTTCTGTCTCTGTGAATTTGCCTATTTTGAATATTTCATATAAGTGTCTTTATATAATATTTGTCCTTTTGTTTTTGGCTTATTTCATTAACAATGTTTTCAAGGCTCATTCACATTACAGCATATATAAGAACTTCATTCCTTTTAACAACTGAATAATATTCCACTGTATGTATATACCATATTTTATTTATCCATTGATCTGTTGACGGACATATGAGTTGTTTCCACATTTTGGCTATTGTGAATAATGTTGCAGTGAACACTGGCATACAGGTATCTGTTTGAATACCTGTTTTAAATTCTTTTGGGTGTATACCTAGGAGTGGAATTGCTGGGTCATATGGTAATTCTATGTTTAGCTTTTTGAGGAACTGCCAAACTGCTTCGCATAGCATCTACACCATTTTGCATTCTCATCAACAGTGTATGAAACTTAGAATTTCCCCACAACTTTTCAACATTTACTTTCTATTCTTTTTTAAAGCTTTTAATGCTTGTTTATTTTTAACTGTAGCAAAATATACATAACATACCACTGCACTCTAGCCTGGGTGACAGAGTGAGACTCCTCAAAAACAAATACACATAGCATAAAATTTACCATTTTAACAATTCGTAGATTTACAATTCAGTAGTGTTAAGCATATTCACATTGTTGTGTAATCAATCCCCAGAACTCTTTTCATCTTGCAAAATTAAAACTCTGTACCCATTAAACAACAACTCCTCATTTTGCCCTTCCACCAGCCCTAGGGAAACCATAATTTTTCTTTCTGTCTCAATGAATTTGACTACTTCAGGTACCTCATACAAGTTACGTCATACAGTTTCTTTCCCTCCCTCCCTCCCTTCCTTCCTACCTTCCTTCCTTCCTTTCTCTCTCTCGCTCTCTCTCACTCTTTCTTTCTTTCTCCTTCCTTCCTTTCCTTCCTTTTCTTCCCCTTCCTTCCTTCCTTCCTTCCTTCCTTCCTTCCTTCCTTCCTTCCTTCCTTCCTTCCTTCCTTCCTTCCTTCTTTCGAGTCCTGCTGTCTCATCCCGACTGGAGTGCAGTGGTACAATCTTGGCTCACTGCTACCTCTGCCTCCCAGGTTCAAGTGATTCTGCCTCAGCCTCCCAAGTAGCTGGGATTACAGGTGCGTGCCACCATGCCTAGCTAATTTTTGTATTTTTAGTAGAGATGGAGTTTCACCATGTTGCCCCGGCTGGTCTCAAACTTTCTGACCTCAGGTGATCCACCCACCTCAGCCTCCCAAAGTGCGGGGATTACAGGCATGAGCCACTGTGCCTGGCCAGTATCAGTATTTCTGTGACTGCTTTATTTCACTTAGCATAATGTCCTCAAGCTTCATCCATGTTGCAGCTTGTGTCAAAATTTCCTTCCCTTTTAAGGCTGAATAATATTCCATTGTATGTTTAGTGTATTTCATTCAAACTTTGATGGACACTTGGGTTGCTCCTCCCTTTCAGCTATTGTGAACAATGCTGCTGTGAACATGGGTGTATCAATATCTCTGTTTTCCAAAGTGCCTGTACCGTTTAATATTCCCACCAACAGTTCACAGAAGCTCCAATTTCTCTATGTCCTCACCAATACTCCACTCTTTTTGGGTTATAGCCATTCTAATGGTTGTGAAGTGGTAGCTCATTGTGGTTTTGTTTTGCATTTTCCTAATGACCAAAAATGTTGAGCATATTTTATTTGCTTATTTAATATGTTATATCTTCTTTGAAGAAATGTCTATTCAAGTACTTCATCCATTTGTAAAATTGGCTTGTGCTATGGTTTGAATGTATCCCTCCAAAAGTGTGTTGGAACTTACTCCCCAATGCAACAATTGGGAGGTGGGAGGTGGGGCCTAATGAGAGGTGATTAGGTTATGAAGTGTATTAACACAGGAGTGGGTTTGTTATTGTGGGAAAAGATTCATTATAAAACAGCAAGTTTGGTCCCCTTTTCTCTCTCTCACCCTCTCTTGCCCTCTAGACTTCCACTACGTGATGACACAGCAAGATAGCCCTCACTAGATGCTAGTTTCTTAATCTTGGACTTCGCAGCCTCCACAAGTGTACGCCAATACATTTCTGTTCTTCATAAATTACCTATACTCAGGTATTCCGTTATAGCAGCACAAAATGGACTCAGGTTATTCATCTTTTTGTTGCTGAGCTGTAGCAATTCTTTGTATATTTTGGATACTAACTCCTTATCACATAAAATTTGAAACTATTTCCTCCTATTTTGTAGCTTGTCTTTTCTGTTTCTTCATAATGGCTTTTTGTTTGTTTGCTTTAGTTTGTTTGTTTTTGTGAAGCAGGGTCTTGCTCTGTCGCCCAGGCTGGAGTGCAGTGTTACGATCTTAGCTCACTGAAACCTCCTCCTCCTGGCTTCAAGTGATCCTCCTGCCTCAGCTTCTCAAGTAGCTGGGACTACAGACACATGCCCACACACCTGGCTAATTTCTGTATTTTTAGTAGAGACGGGGTTTCACCATGTTAGCCAGACTGGTCTCAAGTGATCCACCCGCCTCAGCCTCCCAAAGTGCTAGGATTACAGGTTTGAGCCACCGCACCCGAACCATAATGTTTTCTGATACATAAAAGTTTTAAATTTTCATGAAATCCAACTTACCTGTTTTTTTTTTGTTGTTGTTGTTGTTACTTTTGGTGTCCTTTCCAAGGATCCATTGTCAAATACTAGATTATGAAGATTTTCACGTGGGTGTGTTTGTTTTTTTTTTTTTATGTTTTTCCATTTTTATTTTTTTTTTTAGGTTGACACTTTTTTGTTTTTGCTGTTGTTTTTGAGACGGAGCCTCCGTCTGTCACCCAGGCTGGAGTGTAATGGCGTGATCTCGGCTCACTGCAACCTCCACCTCCCAGGTTCAAGCCATTCTCCTGCCTCAGCCTCCCAAGCAGCTGGGAATACAGGCGCATGCCACCACACCTGGCTAATTTTTTGTAATTTCAATAGAGATGAGGTTTCACTGTGTTAGCCAGGATGGTCTCAATCTCCTGACTTCGTGACCCGCCCACCTCTGCCTCCCAAAGTGCTGGGATTACAGGTGTGAGCCTCTGTGACCTGCCCAGGTTGCTATTTTTAAAAATTTTAGTAACTTGTGCAAACAAGGTTGATACATTTTGACTTGATTTTTGTACATGGTGTCAGATAAGGATCCAACTTTATTCTTTCATGTAGAAGTTCAATTGTCCTGGCACCATATGTTGAAAAGACTATTCTTTCCCCCAGTGAATGGTTTTAACACCCTTATCAAAAATCAGTTAGCCACAGATGGCTGCATTCATTTCTGGCCTTTCAATTTTATTTCATTCATCTATATGTCTATACTTATGCCAGTACCGCACTGTTTTGATTTTTGTACCTTTATAGTAATTTTAGAAATTGAGAAAATGACCTCCAACTTTCTTCATCTTTTCAAGATTGTGTTAGTTATTCATGGCCCCTTGTAGTTTCATATAAATTTGAAGACTAAAAAAAAAATTGAGGATTAGCCTTCCCATTTCTGTAAGAAAATACCTGTTGAAATTTGATATGGATTGCATTAAATCTGTAGATCATTTG
>NW_016813455.1:30126-42363 GCF_001698545.2 Rhinopithecus bieti
TTTTTTTTTTTTTTTTTTTTTTTTTTTTTAATCAATGGCTAAAGTGAAGTTGTTGACTTGAGCTCTCTCTTTTTATTTTTTAATGTAAGCATTTAGAACTATAAATTTCCAGTCCCAGATACTCAGGAGACTGAGGCACAAGAATTGCTTGAACCTGGGAAGTGGAGGTTGCAGTGAGCCAAGACCACACCACTGCACTCCAGCCTGGGCGACAGAGGGAGATCCTGTCAAAAAAAAAAGAAAGAAAGAAAAGAAAGAAAGAAAGAAAGAAAGAAAGAAAGAAAGAAAGAAAGAAAGAAAGAAAAAAGAAAGAAAGAAAGAAAGAAACACTATAAACTTCCCTCTAATCAGTGTCTTCACTTTATTCCCAAATTTTTGGTATGCTGTGTTTTCATCTTCATTCATCTCTAAGTATACTTTAACTTCCTTTGTAATTTCTTCTTTGACTTATTGGTTGCTTATGTCATTTAACTTCTACATATTTGCAAAATTTCCAGTTTTCCTTTAGTTATTGACTTCATTGCATGTGGTCGAGGAAGATACTTTGTATGATTTCAATGTTTAAAAAATTTATTGGGACTTGTTTTATAACCTAACATATGGTCTATTCTGGAGAATGTTTCATTTGCACTTGAGAAGAACGTGTATTTTGAGAAGAATATGTATTCTGCTGTTGTTGAGTGGAGTGTTCTATATTTGTTGGTCTAGCTGGTTTACAGTGCTGTTCAAATCCTCTACTTTCTTATTCATCTTCTGTCTATCCATTATTTAGAATAGGGTATTGTGTCTTCCACTGTTATTTTAGAATAGTGTATTTCTTCCTTCATTTCTGTCAGTTTATTTCATATTTTGAGGTTTTAACTGTTTGTTGCACATATGTTTGTAATAATTATACATTATTAATGAATTGACCCTTTTATCAATCTATAATTTCATTCTTTGTTTCTTGTTAACAATCTATTTTATCTGATATAAATATTGCCACCCAGCTATCTTTTGGTTACTATTTACATGGAATACTTTTTTCCATCCTTTTATGTTCAACCTATTTGTGTCTTTGAATACAAAGTGAGACTGTTGTAGACAGACAACATATAGTTGGATCGTGTTTTTTAACTATCCTGCCAATTTCTGCCTTTTGATTGAATGATTTAATCAATTTACATTTAAAGTAATTACTGATATGAAAGAACTTACTTCTAACTTTTTGCTATTTGATTTTTTTATTCCTTTTCCCTTTTAAATAATTTTTATCTCTTTATTGATATTAAAAATTTCAAATATATATCTGTCCTGATTTTCTTTAGTACTTTGTCCAAGTTTTCCTTTAGCTCTTTGAACATATTTAATACAGCATTTTTTTTTTTTTTTGAGACAGAGTCTCACTTTGTTGCCCAGGCTGGAGTGCAGTGGCGTGATCTCGGCTCACTGCAAGCTTGGCCTCCCAGGTTCACACCATTCTCCTGTCTCAGCTTCCCAAGTAGCTGGGACTGCAGGCGCCCACCACTACACTGGGCTAATTTTTTGTATTTTTAGTAGAGATGGGGTTTCATCGTGTTAGCCAGGATGGTCTTGATCTCCTGACCTCGTGATCCACCTGCCTCGGCCTCCCAAAGTGCTGGGATTACAGGTGTGAGCCACCGTGCCTGGCCTCTTTTAAAGTCTTTGTCTTAAGTCCATTGTCTGGACTTCCTTGAGGATGGCTTCTATCAATTTATTTTGCTACTTCCCCATTTTATTGTATGCTTTGTGATTTGTTTTTGTTGAAAACTGTACATTCGAATATTACAGTGTGGTGACTGTGGAAATCAGATTCTCCTCTTTTTTCAGGGTTTGCTGTTTTGTTGATTGTTGAAGGCTGTTGTAGTCTGTATGTTTAGTGACTTTTCCAATCTCTTTTTGCAAAGGTTGTATCCCTTGTCACGTATGGTCACTGAAGTTTCTGGGTTTTTTTAAAAAAGCTTATATTCAGCTGGTGTTTTCATAGAGATTTCCTTGAATTTCAGGAGCTAGAAACAAAAACAAACAATAAACAACAACAACAACAAAAAAGCAACCTCCTCCTCCTGCCGAAAAAACCCAAAATCAAAACCAAACACCTCCCCCAGTCTTTGTAGATTGTCTCTGTGCTGAGACAATCCATCACTTAGCCAGGCTTACACTGAGCCTCAAGTGAATGCTTAGTATGGTCTAAGTTCTGAGTTAAAATAAACTAAAACAAGTGCCTGGGTCAGTTTTCAGGAAGCCCCAGATAGATTAGAATGGACTTACACTATAATTTGTGAATAATATCTGCTATGCTATTCCTGGAACCAGGAATCAGGGTCCCACACTGAGAACATGAGATGCCACTGCTTTAAGACTGCCACTACACCCAGGAGGAGATGGGACAAGCACAAGTAAATACACTACACAATTTACTTACCATTTTCAGCTGCCTTTTTTTCTTGATTTACTTGGTTGTTGTAAACATTTTGACTGTTTTCCAGAGTTCTGACAAAGTTGGTTCTGACAGTGTCTGCTTATTTTCTGATATTTCTGTGGAGGGATGAGAATTTGAAGCTGTCTATGCTGCCATTTTGCTGCATGGTCTATAATTTTTAAATAACAGCTTTATTGAGATTTAACTGACATGCCATATGTATTAGGCCATTTTCATGCTGCTGATAAAGACTGTCAAGAAAAAGAGGTTTAATTGGACTTACAGTTCCACATGGCTGGGGAGACCTCAGAATCATGACAGGAGGCGAAACACACTTTTTACATGGCAGTGGCAAGAGAAAATGAGAGAGAAGCCAAAGCGGAAACCCCTGATAAACCTCAGGAGACTTTTTCACTATCATGACAATAGCATGGGAATGACCGGCCCCCACGATTCAATTATCTTCCCCTGGGTCCTGTTGTGGGAATTCTAGGAGATACAATAGTTGAGATTTGGGTGGGGACACAGCCAAACCATACATATCATTTTGCCCTGGCCCCTCCAAATCTCATGTCCTCACATTTCACAACCAATCATACCTTCCCAACAGTCCCCAAAAATCTTAACTCATTGCAGCGTTAACCCAAAAGTCCACAGTCCAAAGTCTCATCTGAGACAAGGCAAGTCCCTTCTGCCTATAAGCCTGTACAATCAAAGGCAAGCTTAGTTACTTCCTAGATACAATGGGGGTACATGTATTGGGTAAATACAACCATTCGAAATAGGAGAAATTGGCCAAAACAAGGAGGTTACAGGGCCCATGCAAGTCTGAAATCCAGTGGGGTAGTCAAATTTTAAAGCTTGAAAATGATCTCCTTTGACTACAGTTCTCATATCCAGTTCACGCTGATGCAAGAAATGGGTTCCCATGGTTTTGGGCCGCTCCACCCCTGTGACTTTGCATGGTACAGCCTCCATCCTGGCTGGCATTAATGTCTGTGGCTTTTCCAGGTGCACAATGCAAGCTGTTGATGGAGCTACCATTCTGGGGCCTGGAGAACGGTGGCCCTCTTTTCACAGCTCCACTAGGCAGTGCCCCAGTAGGGACTCTATGTGGGGGCTCCAGCCCCACATTTCCATTCTGCACTTCCTTAGCAGAAGTTCTCCATGAGGGCCCTGCCCCAGCAGTAAACTTTTGCTTGGGCATCCAGGTCCCATACATCTTCTGAAATCTAGGCAGAGGTTCCCAAGCCTCAATTCTTGACTTCTGTGCACCTGAAGGCTCAACACCACGTGGAAGCTATCAGGGCTTGGGGCTTCCACCCTCTGAAGCCACAGCGTGAGCTCTATGTTGGCACCTTTCAGCCATGGCTGGAGTGGTTGAGACACAGCGCACCAAGTCCCTAGGCTGCACCCAGCTCAGGGACCCTGGGGCTGGCTCATGAAACCACTTTTTCCTTGTAGGTCTCTGGACCTGTGATAGGAGGGGCTGCGGTGAAGACCTCTGACATGGCCTGGAGACATTTTCCCCATGGTTTTGGGGATTAACATTAGGCTACTTATGCAAATTTCTACAGCAAGCTTTAATTTCTCCTAGGAAAAAAATGGGTTTTTTCTTTTCTACTGCATCATCAGGCTGCAAATTTTCTGAATTTTTATGCTGTTTCCCTTTTAAAACAGAATGCTTTTGGCCGGGTGCTGTGGATCACGCCTGTAATCCTAACACTTTGGGGGGCTGAGGTGAGTGGATCAGCTGAGATCAGGAATTTGAGACCAGCTTGGCCAACATGGTGAAACCCTGTCTCTGCTAAAAATACAAAAAATTAGCCAGGCGTGGTGGTGGGTGCCTATGATCCTAGCTACTCGGGAGGCTGATGCAGGAGAATCGCTTGAACCCAGAAGGTAGAGGTTGCAGTCAGTGAGCTGAGATCATGCCACTGATGCCACTGCACTCCAGCCTGGGCCAATAGAGTGAGACTCCATCTCAAAAAAAAAAAAAAAAAAAAAGGGAATGTTTTTAACAGTACCAAGTCATCTCTTGAATGCTTTGCCTTCTTAGAAACTTTCTTCCACCAAGATACCTAAATCATCTCTCTCAGTTCAAAGTTCCCAGATCTCTAGGGCAGGGGCAAAATGCCACCAAGTCTCTTTGCTAAAACCATAACAAGAGTCAGATTTTGCTCCCAATTCCCAACAAGTTTCCTCAATCTCCATCCGAGACCACCTCAGCCTGGACCTTATTGTTCATATCACTATCAGCATTTTTTGTCAAAGCCCATTCAGCAAGTCTCTGGGAAGTTTCAACTTTCCCACACTTTCCTGTCTTCCTTCTGAGCCCTCCAAACTGTTTCAACCTCTGCCCGTTACCCCAGTTCCAAAAGCGCTTCCACATTTTTGGGTATCTTTTCAGCAGCCACCCCCACTCTATTGTATCAATTTACTGTATTAGTCTGTTTTCCATGCTGCTGATAAAGACATACCCAAGACTGGGAAGAGAAAGAGGTTTTAACTGGACTTAAGTATCCCACATGGCTGGGGAGGCCTCAGAACCATGGCAGGAGGTAAAGACTCTTCTTACATGGTGGTGGCAAGAGCAAAATGAGGAAGAAGCAAAAGAAGAAACCCCAAAAAATCCAGCAGATCTTGGGAGACTTATTCACTATCATGAGAATAGCATGGGGAAAGACTCCACCCCTTATGATTAAATTACAACACCCCCCACCGGTCCCACCACAACTTGTGGAATTCTGAGAGATACAATTCAATTGAGATTTGGGTGGGGACACAGCCAAACCATATCACCATAAATTCAGTCCTTTTAAGGTAACAATTCAGTCCAAGCGTGGTGGCCTCACACCTGTAATCCTAGCACTTTTGGGAAGCTGAGGTGGCAGATCACTTGAGGTCAGAGTTTGAAGACCAACCTGCCAACATGGTGGAAACTCCCATCTCTCAAAAAATACAAAAATTTGCTGGGTGTGGTGGCGGGGTGCTGTAAAATCCCCAGCTACTTGGAGGCTTGAGGTTCAGAATCTCTTGAACCTGGGAGGCGGAGGTTGCAGTGAGCCAAAATCAACGCCACTCGTACTCCAGGCAACGGGGTGACAGAGCAAGACTCTGACTCCAAAAAATAAAAAAAATAAAAAATGTACAATCCATTGGCTCTTTGTATCCTCACTGAGTTGTGTAATCATCACCCACTATCAAAATGTAAAACATTTGTATAACCTAAAAAGAAACCTACAGCTGGGTGCAGTAACTCACACCTATAATCCCAGCAATTTTGGGAGGCTGAGGCAGGAGGATTGCTTTGAGCCCAGGGGTTTTGGACCAGCCTAGGCAACATAGTGAAGCACATTTTTAAAAAAATAAAATAAAATAAAAAGAAAAATTACTTGGGTATGGTGGTATGTACCTGTAATAACCCAGTACTGGGGAGGCTTGAGGTGGGAAGATCACTTGAGCCCAGGGGCTGGAGGATGCCAATGAACTATGATCGTGCCACTCCATTCCAGCCCTGGGTGGACAGAATAAGACCCTGTCTCAAAAAAGAAAAAAAAAAAAAAAACCTCAAAAATCCCTGCACCTTTTACCAGTCACTCCCAATTCCTATCACCCTCCTTACCCTAGTGCTAGGCAACCACTAGTCTACTTTCTGTTTCTATGGATTTGCCTTTTCTGAATATTTCATATAAATGGAATCCTACATTATGTGATCTTTTGTTACTGATTTCTTTCACTTGGTGCAATTTTGCATGGTTCATATCATATCATGTGTCAATACTTCCTTTTAAAAATTTTTTGAAATTTTAATTTTGAGATAATGGTAGATTTACATACAGTTGAAAGAAATACTATAGTCTTCTGCATTTTTCCTCAGTTACCTGCACTCATAAAATCTTGCATAACTATTGTGTGATATCACAACCAGGATATTGACATCGATATAGTCAAGATACAGAACATTTTCACTACCACAGAGATCTCTCATGTTGTCCTATTATAATCACACCTACCTCCCATCTACTCCTACATCCTTCTTCTTTTTTTTTTTTTTTTTATTTTCTGGGACAGAGTCTCACTCTGTTGCCCAGGCTGGAATGCAATGGCGCCATGTCTGCTCACTGCAACCTCCACCTCCCGGGCTCAAACAATTCGCCTGCCTCAGCTTCCGAGTAGCTGGGATTACAGGCACCCACCACCATGCCCCGCTAATTTTTGTAATTTTAGTAGAGACGGGATTTCACCATGTTGGCCAGACTGGTTTTGAACTCCTGACCTCAAATGATCTGCCCACCTCGCCCTCCCAAAGTGGTGAGATTACAGATGTGAGCCACCGTGCCCAGCCCCCTACATCCTTCTTAACTGCTGACAACCACTATTCTGTTTTCCATGCATTTAATTTTGTCTTTTCAAAAATGTTATATGAATGGATTCTTACAATGTGTAACTCTTGAGATTGACTTTTTTCACTCAGTATGATTCTTTTAAAGTTAATCCAAATTGTCACCTATATCAATAGTTCATTCCTTTTTACTGCTGAATAGTATTCCATGTTATTGATGCACTGCAGCTTGTTTATCCATTCACACACTGAAGGACATTTGGGCAGTTTCTAGTTTGGTACTGTTATTATTACTTTATTTTGAGACAGGGTCTCACTCTGTTACCCATGCTGGAGTGCAGTCGCATGATCATGGCGTGCTGCAGCCTCAACCTTCTGGGCTCAAGTGATCCTCTCACCTCAGCCTCTCAAGTAGCTGGGACCACAAGCATGTGCTGCTATACCTGGCTGATTTTTTCATTTTTATATTTTGTAGACATGGAATCAGACTAAAGACCTAGGCTTGTTTCGGATTCCTGGGCTCAAGAAATCTTCTTGCCTCAGCCTCCTAAAATGTTGGGATTACAGGCATGACCCGCCCCCCGCAACACATGCCCAGCCTGGGCTATTATTAATGAAACAGTTATGAGCATTTCTGTACAGGTTTTCATGTGAACAGAAATGTTTACTTCTCTGGCATAAATGCCTAAGGGTGCAATTACTGTGTTATGGTTTGAATGTATCCCCCAAAAATCATGTGTTGGAAACTTAACCCCTAATGCAACAGTGTTGGAATGTGGGGCCTAATAATAGATTGTTAAGCCATGAGGCTGGAGTGAATGGATTAATACTGTTATCATGGGAGTGGGCTCATTATAAAAGGGGAAATTTGGCCCCCTTTTGCTGTCTCTTCCTTACCCTTTATTTGCTCTTCTGCCATGGAATCATGCAGCAAGAAGGCCCTTGCCAGATGCTAATCTCTCGATTTTGGACTTTTGAGCCTCCAGAAAATATGAGTCAATAAATTTCTGTTCATTATAAGTGATCCAATCTGTGGTATGCTGTTATAGTAAAATGAAATAGACTAAGACATACTGGGTCACATTGTAGCTGCATTTCTAGTTTTATAAGAAACTACCAAACGATTTTTCAGAATGGCTGTGTCATTTTACATTCCCAATAACAATGTATGAGTGATTCCGTTTCTTCATATCCTTCACTGATTCAGTTCCTTAAATTTCTTCACATCGTTGGTGTTGTCACTGTTTTTTAAATTGTAGCCATTCTGATAGCTGTGTAGTGATGTCTGTTTGTATGACTTGGGCATGTAGTACCTACCTCAGTGGGACTCATGTGAAGGTTCACGTGCATAAAGTATCTGGCACAGCTAGATAAATGTCAGCTATAATTATTACTACATAGATGGAGATGACATGGTCCCTGCCATCAAAGTAGTTATTATTTCAGGGAAGACAAAGATGTGGAAACAAATAATGTTAATCCAGATTGGTAAATGGAGGAGTCATGATCCAAAAAATATTGGACTCCAGACTGAAGATGAAGGATCATCAGGGAGGATTTTCCAGGAGAAGTAATCCTCAGCTAAGCCTTGAAGGATAAGTTAGTTTAGCTAAGCAAAGGGAGGGCTGGCATGAATGCATTTCAGGCAGAGAGGACAGAAAGGACATATTATGGTAGCCACAGATTTAGTATGGCTGTAGGTTAGGGAGGTAGTAGTGGGAATAAGCCAGAGATGTAGCTGGGGAGGACATTGTAAGGGATCAAGCAAGGACCTACTTGTTACAAAAAAGAGTTCAGACTTTTTACCCCATAGACATTGGAGAGCCACAGAATCCCCAAGAGTGATATTTGACCGAGGTGGAGACTCTTTTACACCCCTTTTCTTCTAGAAATTTCTGCCCAGATGCCCACTGGAAAGGAGGTGACTTCTTCATGGGACCCTTGGTAGGCTGACATGCTCCCTTTTCAAGGCCTTCTGTTATTAAAAAGCTCTTTATGCATTAGGCATATTTACAATTCTTCTCTAACCTACCACCAAACAAAGCACAAACATGGCCATAAACAATTAATCACATCTCAGTTCTTATTAAGACAATAAACCCAGATTTCCATTCTTTAACTCACTGCCCCAGTGTGACCTGTATTTCCCCAGGCCTCTCACAGGCTTTCTTGCTCTCTCCTTCGTCCCTGCTCTAGTGAAATTCAGAAAACTTTGGCCTGATAAGGAAACCTGCATTCTAGGACTGGTCTGCCATAAAATGGCTGTGTTCCCTTGGGCCAGCCTCTTCTTCTTCTGGGCGTTAGTTGCCTCATCTGTATCAGGAAACATGTCAGCCTTCAATGGTCTAACATTCCCTAAAGGTATTTGTAATAATAGGTAGTAACCTTTCTCATACTTGTAGTTTTCGATAGTTCATTCCCACAGAAATGCCATGAGAACGCTAACATGATGAGTATTAGTCTCATTTTATTAAGAAAGAGGCTGTGTTTCAGAAGAATGGTCATGTGTCCAATGTCATACATCAATTCAAGAGCAGAGTTTGGCCTTGAACTTACTCAGTCCAATGTCTTACCACCAGACCACATCCCCTTCTTCACCTTCTTTATCAATTCCTTTAACTCATCTCCTTGTTTCCCCTGACTAGCTCCCAAGACCCAACCACCACACCACAAAGGACAGTTTTATGCTATAAAGAATCTACTGCTGTCTAGGGACCCAAGAATCCTTGGCGTGGCAAAGAGGACTGAGAAGAACAGAGAGGCATTGAAACAGGCCCAGGAGGGGAGCATGTCCTTCGCTTCACCCTACACTGCAACCCAGAGCCATGGTGGTAGGGCCAGATTAAGGCTTTAGAGGCCCTAGATGATGAACAGATTGTGATGCTCCTGTCCATATGTAATGCAAAAGAAAAACAACAATAAGCCATTGAAGGCCAGGTGCGGTTGCTCACGCCTGTAATCCCAGCACTTTGGGTGGCTGAGGCAGGTGGATCACCTGAGGGCAGGAGTTCGAGACCAACCTGGCCAACATGGTGAGACCCTGTCTCTACTAAAAATACAAAAATTAGCTGGGCCCAGTGACAAACACCTGTCATCCCAGCTACTCAGGAGGCTGAGGTAGGAGAATCACTTGAACCCGGGAGGTAGAGGTTGCAGTGAGCCAAGATAGCAGCACTGCACTCCAGCCTGGGTGACAGAGCCAGACTTGGTCTCAAAATAAAATAAAATAAAGCCATTGAAATCGGTACAAGGAAGTTTATTAATATTCTGATCATCCTCATGATGACTAATATAAAATGTTTTTAAATATCAGACAGGAAAGTATTCCCATTTTGGAGGCTAGCTTTTTGTGCACTTGTTTGGGTGACCATTTATCTACACATCTGCAGTACATGGTGGATGTAAGTGCCTGATCTGCTTTGGCTCACTGCTGTTTGGGCTTATGTATCTTGGGCCATCTGTCTGTTAGGGCCCCTGGAAGCCCTGCCAGTACCCCTCAGGCATTGGACTCCACAGGGAATACTCCCAGGACTCAGCCCAACCCTCCAGCCCAGGCTGTTGGCCTAATGCAAGGGTTTAGGGCAGGACAAATAATTGAGGCTCCTTTTTTATTCTGTCTTTATGGCTCCTACTCTCCCTTTTCCTCTCTGCCTGTCTCTGACTCTGTATACTTTTTCCCACCTCTCTTATTTTTTCTTTTCTGCTGTATTCTTTTCTATCGCTGAGTCTTTCTCCTTCTTTGCTCCAGTCTCTTGGACTGTTTCTCCTTTTGTCTTATCCTTTCTGTTTGTCTCTCTGCCTCTTGTCTTTTCTTCTCTCTCTTCCCCATACTCCAGTCTCTCCTTTTGTTTTTTGACGTCTATGGGTGTGTGTCTCAGTCTCAACCTCTCCCTGTCTTTGTCAGTCTCATTTTCTTTCCCATCCCAGAGCCCACAGAGACCTTTAGAGAGGGTAAGCTGTTATATCCTGGGCTCTCTCTCCAGAAGAGATAGAAATGGTGACTTAGGGCTAAATTTGAACTTTTCAGGCCTGGGTGGGGGCCCTCCAGCAGACAGTTAAGGAAAAAGGAGGGAAAGCTGGTTTATTCAGTCAGGGGACGGAGACTGGGGTGGGAACTTGGCAAAGACTGTGAGTTCCAATGCTGTCCCAGCCCTACGCTCTCTGACTGAGCCCTTGAGGCTATTTTTGGAAGCTTTCAAAATATCCCAGAAGGCGTGTCTATCCCCTCCATTCAGTCTGGGATGCCAGAGGATTCACTGAGGATAGCATAGCTGTAGCCAGTCCTGTATTCTTCCTCAGCTTCCACCAGCCACTGACAAAACAACAGTAATGCTGTCCCCAGATTGGAACATCATGGAAGAGAGGAGAGTAGTAGCAGCAGATCATGAGTCATCCAGAGAGTGGGAAGGGATGAATAACGTGTGCCTCAATTTCCAAGACCCCAAAGTATCCAAGCTAGAAGGGATCCTAGAGGTCAGCTAGTGTCACCCCTTCAATATTTATATGTGAAGGCCAGAGAAGGCGCTATTAATATCACCCCTTCAATATTTATACGTGAAGATCAGAGAGGGCGCTATTAATATCTCTCAAGAAGGAAGGGAGAAAAAAGAATCTCTTAAATCCATTTCCTTGATCTCTGTCCTAGTTTACTCTCTCTAGTGTGGATTGTTGCAACAGCTTGGTTTCACTGCCTCCAGTTTCTCCCTGGGCAATCTAGCTTCTATACTGGACAAATAGACCTACCATATTTTTGGCGGGGGTGGGTGTGGGAGAGAGGCAGCCCTGCCTGTGTCACTTCTACTTCAGGTTTTCGCTAGTTTACCACTACCGACTGGATAAAATCCAAAACCCCTTAGCCTGAAACATAAGCCTATTTGTGATTTAGCTCCTACTCACCCTTTCAAACTTCTTTCTTACTTGCTATGTTTTCCTTTAGAACCTTCCAAACTCTCTACCATTCTCCCAAACTGACATTCTTTCCTCTCTGTGTTTCTTCCTCTCTCACATGCCTGCAGGTAGAAATTCGAACAGCTTAGAGAAATGAAGAGCAGGCTGAGTGTGGTGGCTCACGCCTGTAATCCCACCACCTTGGGAGACCGAGGCAGATGGAACATCTGAGGTCAGGAGTTCAGCAGCTCCAGACCAGCCAGGGCAACATGGTGAAATCCTGTCTCTACTAAAAATACAAAAAATTAGCCGGACGTGGTGGTGGGCACCTGTAATCCCAGCTACTCGGGAGGCTGTGGCAGGAGAATTGCTTGAACCCAGGAGGTGGTGGAGACTGTAGTGAGCCGAGATCTCGCCATTGCACTCCAGGCTGGGCGACAAGAGCAAAACTCCATCTCAAAAGAAAAAAGAAAAAAAAAAGAAAGAAAGAAAAGGAAAGGAAAGGAAAGAAAAGAAAAGAAAAAGAAAAGAAAAGAAAAGAAAAGAAAAGAAAAGAAAAGAAAAGAAGAGATGAAAAGAAAAG
>NW_016813455.1:43722-47929 GCF_001698545.2 Rhinopithecus bieti
AAGGAAGGAAGGAAGGAAGGAAGGAAGGAAGGAAAGAGAGAGGAAAAAAAAGAAAAAGAAAGAAAGAAAGGAAAGAAAGAAAGGGAAAGAAAAACTCTTTAAGCTTTTCACACCATACTCCTGTCCAAAGATAAACCTTCCACCTGTCTGACCTAATCACCTACTATTCTCTGTCCCCAACCCCCACCCCACAGTGATCCAGTCATAAAGAGCCTCCTTGCTGTTCCTAGAACATATGAGCTCCCACCTTAGGACCTTTGTCCTTGTTAATTTCTCTGTCTAGAATTCTCTTTTACCAGATATCTTGCTTCTTCCCTCAGTTCATTCATGTCTCTACTTATTTCTTTTTATTTTTTTTTATAGAGATGGGGTCTCACTATGTTGCCCAGGTTGGTCTTGGACCCCTGGGCTCAAACAATCCTCCCACCTTGGCCTCTTTAAAGTGCTAGGATTACAGGTGTGAGCCACCATAACTATATTGAATTGTTGCCTTTCAGTGAGGCATTCGCTGACCTTCCTTGTCTACATTTGCAACATCCCCCACACCTCCTTCCTTGCTTTATTTAACACTTATTACCATCTAACATACTATACATTAGACTGATTTACTTGTTTATTGCCTGTCTTCCCCACTAGAATGTAAGTTCCATGATGGTAGTGAGTTTTCAGCATAGCTATCTCCACAGTAAATGGTAGAGTACCTGTTAGATCATGGATTTTCAATAAAAGTATTCATTGCATAAAATTCAACAGGTGATAACCATAAATTCTGTTACATATTTCAGATTGCTTCTAGATTGTATTCTAATCCATTGGTTTGTTTGCCCTTTCTTTGGTAGAACAGTATTTTGTACTCGATGTGTGCTGTCATACTTCTCGCTTCTGTACATGCTGGTCCCTCTGCCTTGCATGAGTTTCTCTCTCCGTGATCTATGTGGAGAATTCCTGCTTACTCTTTAAGTATTTGCTTAATCTCCATCTTTTTGTGCTTCCCTTCCACTCTCCCATAGCATTTCTGCTTTCTGCCATTGTATTTATCACTCTGTGCCGTGATAGTCTATTTATATATCTGCTTCCCCTACTAAACTGTAAGTCCCTTGAAGGACTAGGAATTATTGATAGGGGCATCCGCGGTGTCTAGCATAGTACCTGGCATTTGGTAGGAGCAGCTATAATCAGAAGGACCTGGATTTTGGTCTTTTTTTTTTTTTTTTTGACAAAGTCTCACTCCTTCACCCAGACTGGAGTGCAGTGGCATGATCTCGGCTCACTGCAACCTCCACCTCCTAGGTTCAAGTGATCCTCCCACCTCAGCCTCCCAAGTAGTGGGATTACTAGTGTGCACCCATGCTGGGCTAATTTTTTGTATTTTTAGAAGAGACAGCATTTCACCACATTGGCCAGGCTGGTCTCAAACTCCTGACCTCAAGTGATCCACCTGCCTCAGCCTCCCAAAGTGCTGGGATTACAGGTGTGAGCCACCACACCCTACCAGAAAGACCTGGATATGAATCCAGCTCTGCCATTTCCTAGTGTGATCTCCAGCAAGTTACTTCACTTCCTGTGTCTCAGTTACATGCCTTGTGATACAGGTATCATGATACTCACTTCAAGGTGTTATGGTAAAAATGCAATGAAATAACTCTGCATGCTAGACCAAATATGTGAACCTTTAGTTATCTTACTTGCTCTTCATGGCTCCTCCTGAGGGAAATAGAACAAGAATTATAAGCTTCATTTTTTTCAGAAGAATCAATAAAGGTCCAGAAAGAGAAAGTTCATTTTCTTTTTTTTCTTTTCTGAGATGGAGTTTTACTCTTGTTGTCCAGGCTGGAGTTGCCCAGATCTTGGCTCACTGCGACCTCCGCTTCCCGGGTTCAAGCAATCCTCCTGCCTCAGCCTTCTAAGTAGCTGGGACTACAGGCACCCGCCACCATGCCCAGCTAATATTTTGTATTTTTAGTAGAGACAGGGTTTCACCATGTTGCCCAAGCTGGTCTCGAATTCCTGACCTCAGGTAATCCACCTGCCTCGGCCTTCCAAAGTGCTGGAATTACAAGCGTGAGCCACCATGCCTGGCCTGAAAGTTCATTTTCTAAGGTTGCAGGGTAAATAAGCAAAAGAGCCAGGACCCAAATCGGAATCTCCCAAATTGGAGGTTTGCTGTCTGCCAGGGAAGTGGGAAGGGTGTGGACTCCAGGGTTCCTGGCTTCTAAGCCAGCATATGGGTATTGTGTGTTGTTCTTAGAGAAGACTGGCACCTCCTGGACAGCATGACCTGCCCCTCCAAGGGAAACAGAATGAAGTCCCCCTTTGCCTCCAGATCCACCTTAGTACAGGGATTCTTGGCTACCTCAACATCTTAATCAGGAAGCAGAAGGCAGTCCCTCAATATTTGATGTTGGAAGGAGTAGAAACTTAAGAGCTTTCTTTCCTAAAAGGTAGCTGAAGGCTAGGCCTGATCAGGGAGGATTCTGAGAGGGAAGGTAAGCACAGGAACCACTATGCATAGTACCTACTGTTTGCCAGCTACTTTCTCACGTGTCCATTAATTCAGATTATAAACATTCACTGAGCACCTACTATCTGCCAGGTGCTTTGCTAGATGCTAGGGGTGCCCCAGTGAATGACACCAGAAAGGAAGGACACACATGGCAAACAGGTGACAATCATAAATAACACATGGTAGTCTTCTTATTTCATGAATAAAGAAAGTGGGTCTTAGGAGAGGACATAAATTGTCAACATCACACAGCTAGTGTCGGGACTCAAAATGTAGATTTGTTCATCTTTAAACTTGATACTCTTTCCATTACACCACCCCACCTCCCTGAATCTGCTGCCTCCAAATCATTTCCCTCACATTCCTGTTTCAGCACTCAAAATGTCACCATTGGCCGGGCGCGGTGGCTCACACCTATAATCCCAGCACTTTGGGAGGCCAAGGTGGGTGAATCATGAGGTCAGGAGTTCGAAACCAGCCTGGCTAACATAGTGAAACCCCGTCCCTAATAAAAATCCTCCCCCCCAAAAAAAAATTAGCTGGGCATGGTGGCAGGCGCCTATAATCCCAGCTACTTGGGAGACTGATGCAGGAGAATTGCTTGAACCCAGGAGGCGGAGGTTGCAGTGAGCCGAGATAGTGCCATTGCACTCCAGTGTGGGCAACAAGAGTGAGACTCCGTCTCAAACAAACAAACAAACTGTCACCATTAGAGAGATACTCCTGTGGGATAACACTAGCTTCTCCAATAATTCACTGTTAAAATATCAGAACAGCACACCCGGTGGCCTGATATTAGCATATCTCAGTTTATCAGCTTTAATTTATCAGTCACCTAGCAGGAAGCAGAAGGGAGTGGGTAGCAGATGGTGAGTTCTGATGGAGGGCAGAGAAAGGAGGAGGATAGGTATGGTAGCCTAAATGTATTAGAAGGAAATATGGATTAATAATTTTATAATCTTAGCACAGGGCCGGGCACAGTGGCTCACGTCTGTAACCCCAGCACTTTGAGAGGTCGAGGTGGGCAAATTGCTTGGGACTAGGAGTTCCAAATCAGCCTGGGCAAAATGGCAAAACTCCATCTCTACTAAGAATACAAAAATTAGCTGGGCTTGGTGGCTCATGCCTGTAATTCCAGCTTCTTGGGAGGCTAAGGAATGAGAATTGCTTGAACCCGGGAGGCGGAGGTTGCAGTGAGCCAAAATCGCGCCATTGCACTCCAGCCTGGGCAACAGAGCAAGAATCTGCCTAAAAATAAATAAATAAATAAATAAATAAATAAATAAATAAATAAATCTTGGCATAAGGCAGAAATAATAAAATAAGCATTATTTTATTGGTAGAGTTGACTACATAAAAGTAAAACAAAAATTATTTTGTGTTGCAAAAGTTAAAGCAAATTCAAAAGACAAATGATAGGCCGGGTGTGGTTGCTCACGCCTGTAATTCCAGCACTTTGGGAGGCCAAGGCAGGCAGATCACTTGAGGTCAGGAGTTTGAGACCAGCCTGGCCAACATGGCGAAACCCTGTCTCTACTAAAAATACAAAAATTAGCTGGGCATGGTGGTGTGCGCCTGTAATCCCAGCTACTCGGGAGACTGAGGCAGAAGAATCACTTGAACCTAGGAGGCAGAGGTTGCAGTGAGCCGAGATCATGCCACTGCACTCCAGCCTGGGCGACAGAGTGAGACTCGATCTCAAAA
>NW_016813455.1:48054-53730 GCF_001698545.2 Rhinopithecus bieti
ATATATATATATATATTAGCATATTGACAGAGATTAAAATGACTGATGATACCAAGTGTTGATGGGCATGTGGGGATAATAGCTCTTGTATCCATTGCTCATGGAAATGGAAGCTAGAAAACTCTCTCTGGAGACTGAAAATATGTATCAAAATTTAAAATTTGTTTACTGAGGAATAAATGCAGCTAAGTGTGTAGAAATATATGCCTAAGGTTATTTATCACAAAATTGTTTAATAGTGCAAAATTGAAAACAACTGTGTTGGCTGGGTACAGTGGTTCATGCCTGTAATTCCAGCACTTTGGGAGGCCAAGGCAGGTGGATCACCTGAGGTCGGGAGTTCGAGACCGGCATGACCAACATGGAGAAACCCCGTCTCTACTAAAAATACAAAATTAGCCGGGTGTGATGACGCATGCCTGTAATCCCAGCTACTCGGGAGGCCGAGGCAGGAGAATCGCTTGAACCCAAGAAGCGGAGGTTGCGGTGAGCCGAGATCGTGCCATTGCACACCAGCCTGGGCAACAAGAGCGAAACTCCATCTCAAAAAAAAAAAAAAAAAAAAAAAAAAAAAAAAAAAAAAGAAGAAAACAACTCAGTGTCCTTTGACAGCAGAATGGTTAAATAAACTGTAATACATCCATGCAATTAAACACTATGAAGCCACATAAAATGGTGAAATAGACCTATATTAGTTGGCATGCAAAGATGCCCAAGAATACTGTTGAGTGAAAAAAAGCAGGTTATAAACCAGAATGTAGAGTGTACATTATGGTGTGTGTGTGTGTGTGTATCCTGTATTATATTAATAAATATATTATTTTTAGAAGAAAGGAGGTAATAGTTCATTTGTACATTGGGCAGAGTCCTCCAGGTCCCAGGTTTGGACATGGCATACCACACAAAGCGACACAAGTCATAGACAAGGCATACAAACAAGTGACAAACTGGAGTCTGTCCAGAGGGAAGCAAGTAGGCTGAGAGGGAGTGGAACTCAAGTCAGGGAAACAGTTGAAGGATCTGGGGCAGAGAGAATATAAATCTCAGGGAAACTGATTTTGACTTGTATAAATGCAGCTCTTTGAATCCCTAGCTCTCTTGTGATTGAGTAGGCTGTCTAGCTAGGGACCGGGAGTGAGCTTCTCATCACTAAAGGTGGGTAAGGAGATGGTCAGGGAGTTAGATGACCTCTGAGTCCATTCTTTTCTAGTTTTTGAGATGTTCAGACTTGACAAATGTGGACGTGCATGGCCTGCCTGAGGCTGATGGGAAAGGCAAGGGCAGGGGCCTCAGGGAAAAAAGACCAATGGGACCTACTGTGAGTTAGGGCAAAGGCCAGTCAGCTTAGCTTCCCACCCCTATCCCCTCAGGGAGATGTCCCCTCCCCAGTTACCCCATCTCATGGGCTTCTCCCTTATCTCAGAGCATCTGACCTGTGGAAACTGCAGGTCTTCTAGCCCTTAGATTAGAACTCCTCCCTCCTTTTCCCTTTTTCTCAGTCAGAGAGCTTAAATTGCCTCCGTTAGTAGGCTGAATAGGTAGGTGGTTACCTAGGTGGTGTGATTCCCAAGGGCACTAGACCTATTCCCTTGTTTCAAGATACCTCCCCAATGTCTGATTTTTCATTAGTGCTTTGTACTTTGAATCTTGAATGCTTTCCAAAATTCCTTTGCAAAAAGGCCAATAATTCCGGGAAGAGGATCACCTTAAGCTGCCAGGAAAGGGGAGGGGTGGGGAAGGGCTTCTGTATTCTGCACAGGACTGCTTCTGAGTGTCTAGAGGAAGTTTTGTATGCTGGGAGACTGGGCAAGGCAAGAGTAGGAGGACACGTTTGGGGAGGGGTTTTTCTATTCAAGGCCCCAAGTACTCTGTGGTTAAAGCTTAGAACCAGCTAGGCTCCATAGTTCCTAGGCCCAGCACACATTCGAATCACCCAGAGAACTTTTAAAAATATTGATGCTAGAAAGTTCTAGCAACTGTACTCAAGCCAGAAATTTCTAATTTAATTGGCCTGGGGTGATGTCCAGACAGTTGTTTTTATAAAACTTCCCAAGTGATTCTAATGTGCAGCCAGGGCTATGAATGACTAAACCAAGAGAAGCCTAGTTAGATGTAATCTAGTTTGAGGAAGAAGAAAAAGGGGCTGGATTAGCTTCTTGGTCCTCTGTCAGGTGGGACCCACTGGGAATGTATGGTACTACTCCATTGCTCCCCGGCTACAACCTATTGTCTCAAGGGTGATTGAGGGCTGGAAAGCTGATTACCTATATATGTGACCCAACTTTCTGGTTTGCCTGGGACTTTCCTGGTTTTGAAACGGAAAGTTCTGCATTCCCAGCAAACTGGAAATGTTTGTCACCCTACACAGGGTGACTGCAAGTATTTAGACCTTAAGTTATTTGAGCACTGATTCGGACAACCACTTTTTTCTCTCCCTCAGTTTTCTCTTCTGTAAAACAAGGCCAGCCTTTAAATGCTCGTTCTGCCTCTCTCACTGGCTGCTGCAAAATGGAATAACATTAGCAAAAGGGCTCAGTGATCTGTATAACACTTCTGGATGGAATGGTATAAATAATAAGCAGTACCTGCCAGGCTGGAAAGGTCGCAGGATGCTCGCCAATTAAATCTGTAACACCCATTGTGGTGGTAGGCTGGCTTTCATATATTCTTTCCTTCTCTCCCATGAGTTCCTTTACCTTTTCCCCTAAATCCTAGGATATCAGAGCTGGAAGGGACCATAGACACTTCTTAGTCCTATTCCACCATCAAACAGATGGAAAGATGGAGGCCTAGAGAGGTAACATAACTGATTCAAGATCATATAGCTCATTAGTGGCAGAGCTGGGTTTCAAACTTAGCACATCATTATGCCCAGCTCCTTCATCTCAGAACTGCATATCACTGCCCAACCACCTCTCTGACCCCCATAATCCCATAAAAGGACATTGTGTTTTATTTCTCCCACAAATACTTTTGAGTACAAAGAGAAAAGGAAGGTCAAGGGACTGTGGCAGCTCAGGGCAAGGGGAATCAAATTCAGACTGGGGAAGCAGCTATGGTCAGGGACTTCTTAGATGAGGTGAGCTGAGACTAGAATAAAAGTAATAGTTCTCCAGGTAAGTGGGGGAAGCCATTAGGGGAATGACATTCTAGGCAGTGGAAACATGTCCAGTGACCCAGAGGAGGCAGACAACATGGCTTTTCAGTCCAATCCAGGGCTTGGGATGACGGGAGAGCAGGGTGATGGGACAAGAGATGCCCTGCTAAGGAATTTGGACTTTCCCCTGTAGGTGTCACAACACTATGAAGGGATTTAAATAGCCAATCATAACTCCAGGACAAACAGAGGGGGATTTTAAAAACAATGGAAAAGTTAGAGTTACCCCCAATCTCAGAACAGAGTTAACACTCACTCTTCTAGCACCAACTGCCAAGTACTGGAGCTAACGCCAAGCCCTGAGTCATCCTTGGGCTACTGGGCTGGGAGGAGGCCCAGCCCCACCCTCCCCTGTCTGGGCTTGGTTTAGGCTGAGCCATGTAGACTCCAGGCCTAGGCTGGCCGGCCTTCAGGCCATCCTTCCCCAAGTGTGCTTCCCAGGCTGCTCTGAGCCTGGAGCTATCAGGACCCTCCTGGCTTCTGATAGCTGATAGCTAGCCTCTGAGGATGCATCCCTCAAGGTCTCTGCTTTGATTCTTGGGCTCATTTGTATCAGTAGAGTTTTTCCTACCTCTCTTCTGGGCTTCGTGTAATGACCCCTCCTACTCCAAGGTCTCAGTAGCACAGAGTTTCCTTTCGTTCTGCCCCCATGGATTTTCCCTAAAGCATGTTTGTCAGGGAGTTGAATGTCCAAAGCATTGCGAGGACACAGAGAAGAAAGGGAGTTTCTGTGGGGGGTGGGAGTGAGGGGGACAGCTTTTCACAGAAAATGACATTTGACTTGTATTGTGAAGGATGAGTATGAGTTGGTCAGGTGAAAAAAGATTATAAAACTGAGGAGCAGAAAGCTCAAAGGCACAGAACTTTGAACCTATGTGGAAATGCTTAGGTGTGGCTCCAACATAGAGGAAATGCTTGGTGAGGTGATGAAGACCTGGGATGGAAGAGGAAACATTGAGATAAAACTGCTCAGCTGCCTCCACCTTGATGGTTCATGGGTACCTCAAATTCACCATGTCCAAAAACTTCATCCTCTTCCTTCTGCTCTGCAAGTTGGTACTGTTATAGGGCTTCTAATCATTAATTCCTATCTGTTCTGTAATACCTCTTTAATCCCTCAAATTTATCCTCTTCTCTCCATTTATAATATAGATCTAGTATCCCTAATCCGAAAAGTTGGCACTCAAAAAGTTTCAGATTTTGGAGCATTTTGAATTCCGGATTTTGGATTAGAGATGTTCAACTGGAATAATGCAAATATTCCAAAGTTTGGAAAATCATAGTTTCAAAACACTTCTGGTTCCAAGCATATTGGGGTAATGGATATTCAACCTCTACTACCATCCAAGTCCATAACTGAAGCATGAGTATGTCTTTTCCTTTTCTGCAATAAAAACTGGGTGTCCCTTTTCACAGCTCAGTTGCATGTGACCTGTGGCTTCCATTCTGTACTCTATTCTTAATAATTTAGAATGCTCAGAACCAAATTCACAGCTCAATTGCATGTAAGCGGTGGCTTCCATGTCTGTACTCTATTGTTAATAATTTCTCCTCTTTCCTTTCCCCACTCAACAGGGTTCCTCAATTTTAACTTCCTGATCTTCACTTCTCTCATTCTGATTTTAAAGTTGTATTTATTTAATTTTATAATTTTATTGCTTTCTTTTGGTGAATTACCTCAAATCATTTGTGGAATGAATTGAGAGATGAATGAGTTGAAAGATGGCTGGCCCACAGGAGATAACATAGCTCACATCCTCTTTACTTTTTGCCTGAACTATTACAATGGCTTCCAAACTGAGTTCTATATCCCCCATCTCATCTCATCCCATCCCCTCAATTCTGTCTTCCTTTGGCATGTGACATTATCTTTTCTAAAAACGAAAACCTGATCAAGTCACTTCCCTGCTTTAAAACTATAAGCAGTTTCTCATTATCCTGAGGATAACATTCAAGACCCCTAGTATGGCCGGGCACGGTGGCTCATGCTTGTAATCCCAGCACTTTGGGAGGCCGAGGCGGGAGGATCACCTGAGGTTGGGAGTTCAAGACCAGCCTGACCAACATGGAGAAATCCCATCTCTACTAAAAATACAAGAAATTAGTTGGGTGTGGTGGTGCATGCCTGTAATCCCAGCTACTCGGGAGTCTGAGGTAGGAGAATCACTTGAACCCAGGAGGCAGAGGTTGCAGTGAGCCAAGATCGCAACACTGCACTCCAACCTGGGCAACAAGAGTGAAGCTTCGTCTCAAAACAAAACAAAACAAAACAAAAACAAAACCCTAGTATGAGGTACAAGGCCCTGTGTGAATTCACCACCTCTCATTCACTCTTATTATAGACACTGGTGTTCAATAGTGATAAAAAGCAAACACTGTTCCTGCCTTCATGGAACTTATGGTTTACTTGGGGAGACAGACATTAATCAACTCAAGACTCAAATAATTGTATATTCGCAAACTGTAGTAAGTTAGTAAGTTCTCTGGACGAAAGGTGGTTAGTTCTCTTTCTCTCTCTC
>NW_016813455.1:55069-57672 GCF_001698545.2 Rhinopithecus bieti
TTTTTTTTTTTTTTTTTTGATATAGAGTCGCACTGTGTTGCCCAGATTGAAGTGCAGTGGCGCAATCTCAGCTCGCTGCAACCTCTGCCTCCCAGGTTCAAGCGATTCTTCTGCCTCAGCCTCCCGAGTAGCTGGGACTTTTTGTATTTTTAGTAGAGACAGGATTTCACCATATTGTCCAGGCTGGTCTCAAACTCCTGACCTCATAATTCCCCTGCCTTGGCCTCCCAATGTGCTGGGAGTACAGGTGTGAGCCACCGTGCCTGGCCCCCCATTTCTAAAAGAAAGAAAGAAAAAGAAAAAAGGAAGAAAGAAAGAGAGAGAGAGAAAGAAAAAGAAAGAAAAAGAGAAAAAGGAAGAAAGAAATGAAAGAGAGAGAGAGAAAAAAAGAAAGAAAGAAAGAAACAGAGAGAGAGAAGGAGGGAGGAAGGAAGGAAAGAAGGGAGAGTTTTTGGAAATGTTGAAGTGGAGGCATCTGTGAGTTGATACCTATTTGCCGCAGAAACCTACTGCTCCAGCCTCATCAATCTATTTGCAGATCTCTACATTTCCAGGATCTCTCTTGCTTCCTAGACTTTATAGATCTTGTTCTTTCTGCTTGAGGCACTATCTTCATTACTCTCTCTCCCCCCCAACCTTCCAACTCCACTTTCCAGGAAGAAGATGTCTTAGTCCATTTCTACTGCTATAACAAAATATGTGACACTGAGTAATTTATAAATAATAGAAATTTATCCCCTCACAGTTCTGGAGGCCAGGAAGTTCAAGATCAAGGCTCTGGCAGGTTCTGTGTCTGGTGAGGGGCTGATTTCTGCTTCTAAGATGGCACCTTGAACACTATGTCCTCACATGGCAGAAGAGACAGAAAAGCAAAAAGGGCCTAGTTAGTTCCCTCCAGCCCTTTTATAAAGTTACTAATCTCATTCATGAGGGCAGAGACTTTATGGCCTAATCACAACTTAATACTGTTGTATTGGGGATTAAGTTTCAACATAAATTTTGGAAGGGACACACACATTCAAACCATAGCAAAAGGAATTGCTAGAGGAAAGTCTCCAAGGTGTGAATGAGTACAGTGCGTGAGTGTGTGTGTTTGTGAAAACAGAATAGCCAAAGGAGCAGAGTGGTTACAAGTGTGAGCCCTGTGTCAGAGCATCTTGGCTCATAGTCTGCCATCCTTAGGTATCAATGACCTTGGGCAAGTTATTCTCTCAGCTTCAGCTTCCTCATCTATAACATGGGGATAATAATCACACCTATGATTTGAGGTTGTTATGAGGATTAAATTACCTAGTAATGCATATCAAGTACTCAGCAAGATGCCTGGCACAAAATAAGCACTCAATAAATACTGATCATAGTTATTGCAGAGCGTTTGGGTGTGTGTGTGTGTGCGTGTGTGTGTGTGGAGTGGAGTGGACATGGGCAATGAAGACACCAGTCTGAGTAGAGAAATCCAGCTGCATTTAAAAGAAAAGACGTGGGCCGGGCGTGGTGGCTCACATGTATAATTCCAGCACTTTGGGAGGCCGAGGTGGGTGGATCACCTGAGGTCAAGAGTTCAAGATCAGCCTGGCCAACAAGGCAAAATCCCGTCTCTACTAAAAATACAAAAATTAGCCAGGCGTGGTGGGGCACACCTGTAGTCCCAGCTACTTAGGATGCTGAGGCAAAAGAATTGCTTAAACCTGGGAGGCAGCAGCTGCAGTGAGCAAAGATCATGCCATTGCACCTCCAGCTTGGGCGACAGAGCGAGACTCCATCTCAAAAAATAAAAATAAAAATAAAAGTAAAAAAAGGCCGGGCGCAGTGGCTCATGCCTGTAATCCCAGCACTTTGGGAGGCCGAGACAGGCAGATCACCTGAGGTCAGGAGTTCAAGACCAGCCTGGCCAATGTGGTGAAACCCCATCTCTACTAAAAATACAAAAGTTAGCCACGCATGGTTGTGGGGGCCTGTTATCTCAGCTACTTGGGAGGCTGAGACAGAAGAATTGCTTGAACCCGGGAGGCAGAGGTTGCACTGAGCCAAGATCACACCACGGCACTCCAGCCTGGGCGACAGAGAGAGACTTCATCTCAAAAATAAAAGTAAAAATAAAAAATAAATAGAAGAATATATGTGGCTGGAAATGAGAAGTGAGGCCTGGGTATGGATGAGGAGAAAATGGGAAAGATCACACTGTCCATAAGTGGCCCAAGTGAACACCTGAATCTAGGCTGGGATGCCAAATCCTGTGACCTTTCTACTCAACTTACTGCTTCTTTTACTAGGGGAAAATGGTTGCCGAAAGGCAGAGTGTATTACTTCAGCAGGGAGAAGGTAGAATGCTCAAGATATGGCCTAAGGGAAGAGACAACATAGGCCCAATGTGTACAACCTTGTGTGTAAGGGAGAAGTGTTGGTAGGTGGTAGCTTAAAAAAAAAGAAAAAAAAAAAAAATATATATATGTGTGCGTGTGTGTGTGTGTGTGTGTGTGTGTGTGTGTGTGGCCGGGAGAGCCTGTAATCCCAGCACTTTAGGAGGCAGGGGCAGGCGGATCACAAGGTCAGGAGTTTGAGATCAGCCTGCCAATATGATGAAACCCCATCTCTACTTAAAA
>NW_016813455.1:59249-61724 GCF_001698545.2 Rhinopithecus bieti
TTATTTTGCGATGGATTTTTGCTCTTGTTGTCCAGGCTGGAGTGCAATGGCACGATCTCAGCTCACTGCAACCTCCACCTCCTGGGTTCAAGCAATTCTCCTGCTTCAGCCTCCTGAGTAGCTGGGATTACAGGCACCCGCCATCACACCCAGCTAATTTTTTGTATTTTCAGTAGAGACGGAGTTTCATCACATTGGCCACGTTGGCCAGGCTGGTCTTGAACTCCTGACCTCAGGTGATCCACCCACCTCAGCCTCCCAAAGTGCTGGGATTACAGGCGTGGGTCACCACACATGGACTTTCAGTTGCTCTTTACTTGCTGTGTTTTCCTTCTATCAGACATCCCTCTAGTCATATTAACACCATTCCAGGCTAGGCGTGGTGGCTCACTTTGAGGAGGCAAAGGTGGGTGGATCACTTGAGGCCAGGAGTTCAAGACCAGCCTCTACTTTCATCCCCTGTGCAGTCTATGAGGTCAGAGCCCTGAGGATGGGAAGCAACCTCCCTACGCCAGCAGGCAAGCCCATGACCCTTGGGATGTGCTGTGCTAATCCAGCCCCCTGGAAGATGGGGGCAACTAGAATGTGGAGCACTGAAAGGCTGGTGTACTTGCAGTTTAGTGATGCAGCCAGTCAGAGGGTTAATCAAGATAGAGACCTTTGCCCACAGAGCCAGGATGATTTCATCTCTATGGCAAGCATCATCAATCAACCAGGAGGCCTGGAGCTCGGCAAGTTTTTGGGAGATGAAAAGAGAATGCAAGCCACAATCCTTGCCTTCAGGAGCTTTTGTTGGAGATCTAGAACCCATGTCACAGGACGAGTAAGACCTCTCCAGTTTCCACGTCAGCTTCTAAACAAGAGAAGCTCTCATTTCTCCTGAGTCTCAGATCTGGCCCCGAGCCATGGTAGGTACTTGGTCCAGGTCTGCTCTCAGCAGAGAGATCCACCAGCAAGCCCCTGTAATTTTTTCTCCCTCCCTAAAAACTTCTCAGCTTCTATTTTCAGATGTCCCCAAAGCAACAGGAGCATGGGATCATTAATCTTTTGTATTAACTTGCTTGATTCTTATTGCTCTTGAGTCTGGAGACCCAGTGGAAATAACCCTAGCCTGGGAGTCAGGAAAACTAGTCTTTTCCCTGACCAAGTCCATTCACTTCCCTTGGACTTAGTTTTCTCACTTGTAAAATTGGGACACGGAGCCTAGATGATGTTAAAGGTGTAATATTTTAAGATTCTGATTTCTGTTTTTGCTCTTTCACAAGGATGTGGGAGAGATGGATTTAGGCAGTGATGAAGGACCATGCTCTAAGATTCAGAGGTTCTATGAGTTCAACACGGGGCTCTCTCTTCTCCCTAACATTCTGATTCTCAGAATAAATGGCTGGATGTCTTTGGAACCAGTCATCTGGCAGTATATTTAGGACTTTGTTGGCCTGCAGAAAGTAGAACCAGACCTCTTGGCCCCCAATCCCAAAGTCTTAGAGAAGGGGAGGCTGGGGAGTTGGGAGTGGTGTGTATGTGACAGGAAACTGGAGAATGGCTTCTCCTCTTCCCCTGTGGCGTTATTTTGCCAACACCACATTCTCTGGAGCCACTGGAGAGGCACATGATGTGGCTGGTTTGAAGGGGCACTTCAAACCCAGGGGAGGGCCCTGTATTTTCCCCACTGAGACACAGCAACATATGGGCTCACATCTTCATGTAAACACATGACTAGGCTGAATATAAACCAATGTCTTTGGTACAGTGTGAAGTAGGGGAAGTCTCTTAAAATAGTTAGGAATTTTGAGGCCTATACTTCTCAGAAAAAAATAATGTTAAAATGTGTTCTGGTCTGAGACTAGGGACTAAAGAATGAGAAAAAGTGTTTTAGGAAGGTAAGTGGTGGGAGGAAGGGGCTACTATATATTAGGCTGACTTGGAAATAGAGATTAGGCCCAACAACACACATACAAGCAAATGGGCACATAAACAGGCAGGCATGGGAGCCTGTTTGCTCCATGTTTATGTTATCCATGTGTATGGATAACATACATATGGCCAAACAAAGGCACATCTGGGCCCAGGAGGACTCTGGAACCTACATTTATATACCACATACACACAGCTATGATCACCCTTTTTCTATGTGCAAGTATTTTTTTGTTTGTTTTTTTTGAGACGGAGTTTTGCTCTTGTTGCCCAGGCTGGAGTGCAGTGGCACGACCTCGGCTGACTGCAACCTCTGCCTCCCAGATTCAAGTGATTCTCCTGCCTCAGCCTGCTGAGTAGCTGGGATTACAGACGCCTGCCACCACATCCAGCTAATTTTTTGTATTTTTTTGGTAGAGACGGGGTTTCACGACATTGGCCAGACTGGTCTTGAACTCCTGAACTCAGGTGTTCAAGACACACGTGAGTCACTGCACCTGGCCCTAAGCAATCATTTTATGGTTTGCAAAGACCCTTTTTTTTTTTTTTTTTTTTTTTTTT
>NW_016813455.1:61947-67734 GCF_001698545.2 Rhinopithecus bieti
TTTTTTTTTTTTTTTTTTTTTTTTTTTTTTTGTATTTTTTAGTAGAGACGGAGTTTCACCGTGTTAGCCAGCATGGTCTTGATCTCCTAACTTCGTGATCCGCCTGCCCTCGGACTCCCAAAGTGCTGGGATTACAGGTGTAAGACACCGCGCCCGGCCTTGCAAAGACCCTTCTTATAGCCAACCTTACATATCCTCCTGATAAATAATCTTGGGAGATAGCTATTATTATTACCTCAATTTTTATAGGAAACTGAGGCTTGGGTTAATCAATTGATTTACCTAAAGTTGCTGAACTATTTATTGGAAAAGCAGACTAAAACCAGGTCTTCTGTTTCCAAAATTTACTGCTTTCAAGGTGGCACTTTCTCTCTCTCTCTTTCCCTCATACATATACGAAAGAAAAAAAATGTGCCATTATTTTGCTATATATACATAAAGGCATATACGTACGAATAAAGCATATATACCACCAGTGGCCAGCAGGAGTTTTTGGGTTGTGCTCTCATGGAGGCCTTAGTAAGAGGAGAAGGGTCTGCTCAAAGCCCTGAGCCATCCTCCTTTCTGTTCCTTGTCCAGTCACCTACGACTGTTTTTTCAGAGCATTGTAGGTGGGAGCTTTTTATGCTGGGGTAATAGTTTTTATTGGCCCTGCTGAGATGAAGTCTTTGATCCCCCTACCTCAACACTTAGGATGTGGGGAGTGGTGAAAAAATATATTATATTACTGTTTCTTTGTCTGACTCCCTCACTAGGTTGTGAGCCCTGTAAGGGTAGAAACTTTTGTTTTTTTCATGTCTGTATACACAGAGCCTAGCACAGTGCCTTTTGTATAGTAAGCATACACACAAAAAATTGTTGAATGAATGAATGAATGGATGAATAATAAAGTCAGATAGGCTTGTTTCAAGACCTTACTTATAGTGAGATCATGGCCAAGCGACCTTACTTCCTTGAGCCTCAGTTACCTTATCTGTCAAATATGGATTGACACTCTGACTACCTAAGATGTTCTTGGTAGTGAATGACATAATGATTTGAAAATGACTCTGTTTTTATTTAAGGGCCTCTAACATATTGATTTTATAGACCCTTAGGGCATAGAAATTTTCTCTTCAACCTCCCAGAGTATGGGGTCATCTAACCTTTGTTAACAAACTTTCAATTATGAGGACCTCAGTACTTTTTGAATGACTCTCTCCAGTTTTGGACAGCTGTGACTATACAAACCTTCTCCCTCCTGTCCCCCCGTGGCTTTCTCCCACTGGTTCCAGCTCTGTCTCTTGGCATTCAGAAGTCTGATTCAGAAGAAGACATAGACATCTCCCTGAATCTTCTCAAAGTCGAACAAGCTCAGATGCTTCAACTGTTCCTCATGTGTCCTGTGTGCCAGCCCCCTCTCCTGCCAGCTTGCTCCCACATGGAGAGACCCTAGTGTGTATGTGTCCTACTTAAAGTGGGGGCCACAGCAGGATACAGTTCTTCAAATGAGGTGTCACTAGGGAAGAAGAAAGTAGCACTGTTCCCTTCCTCCTGGACACTAGACTTCTGGGTTTGAACGAACTCTTCTGGCAGCCACAACTTCTTGCTAACTTTTATGGGGTTTATTATCAAGTAAAACTTCAGAGATCTTTTTAGCTATGCTGCTACTAAGTCACATCTTTCCTATCTTTTCCTCCACGAGGTTGGCTATTTGGACTCAAGTACAATTCTTCCATTTGTTCTACTTTTAAGCTTTACTATTATTTGGGCTTGTCATAAATTTGGGTCCAGATTCTGTTGCCCAAATGATTTACATTCTCTTTGAGATCCGTCTTATTTTTCTCTTTTCTTCTCTTCTTCTTCCTTTTCTTCCTCTTCTCTTTCCTCCTCCTCCTCTTTCTTTTTTTACTGTTTTATATAATTACAAAAGTAATTCATGCTCATTAAAAAATCAAAGAATACAAAATACACAAAATATTTACATTACATAAAATTATCTCTTTACTCTTTTCTCTGATCCCCATCTTCTCTTCAGAGATAAACACTGTCATCAGTTTGCTGTGCACCTTTCCCCTTTTCTAGGGTCCTATAAAAACATGTGTGTAAAAGTATGGATATTTTAATTCATAAATGGGGTCATACTATACATATTGATATTGTTCTGTGACTCTTAGTAATAGAGCTAATAGATCAAAACTGTTTTTTCATGATAGCTCATGGTTTTTGTTTTGTTTTGTTTTGTTTTTTGAGACAGAGTCTTGCTTTTGTCGTCCAGGCTGGAGTGCAGTGGCATGACCTCGGCTCACTGCAACATCCGCTTCCCAAGTTCAAGTTTTTCTCCTGCCTTAACCTCCCAAGTAGCTGGAACTACAAGTGCCCACCATCATGCCTGGCTAATTTTTGTATTTTTAGTAGAGACAGGGTGTCACTATATTGTCCAGGCTGGTCTCGAACTCCTGACCTCAGGTGATCCACGCGCCTCAGCCTCCCAAAGTGCAGGGATTTACAGTCGTGAGCCACCACGCCTGGTTGATAGCTTGTGTTTTCAAAAGGTTGAATTACTGTATGGATATACCATAATGTATTTAATTAGTGCTCTAATGATGGACATTTATGTTGTTTCCCTTGATTATTATAGCATTGCAGTGAATGTCTTTGTAAATGCCTCTCTGTACACAGTAGAGTGTTTATCTAAGGCAGACTGGGAACAGAGCTGAAACGATCTATACCTGTGTGTGAGTGTGTGTGTTGTTTTTGTTGTTGTGAGTTGGGAGAGAGGAAGTGATGACATAGGATACTCTGTTCCATTAGTCTTGTCTCGTAACAGGATAACTTGAGGCAATGTGAAGGGGAATGTGTGCCCTTAGAGAAACGGAACATAATACAAGTTGATAGGCCTGCAAGGCTGGAAATGAGCAGATCCCTCTCTTCTGTGGCCTAGCTGAGCAACCTGTCATGAGCTCCAAGGATGTGCCTAGAAGTGTTCTGGATTCCTTCTGCGTGGAACACAAACTGTGATCCCTTTATGGGAACAGCTACAGCCCAGCCTGGAATGGAAAATTAAAATAAAAAAAGCAGCGGCTGACAAGACAAAGCAGGATGTGGGAGGGAGACCAGATGAGCTCTGTGAACCTACTGCAGGCACTGTAGGGCTGAGGGAGACAGAGAGCACGAGGAGGGCAGGAAAGACCAAGGGAGGGCTTCGTGTAAGAGGTAGGGCCCAGGAAGCCCAGAGATAAGAGCAAGCAGAGGGTGCTGCTGCGTGCAGTGAGTAGCCCAGCTAGAGGGCACGGCCTGTGCTGAGGAGCCGTGGGAGGAAGAGAGGGCTGGGAAGGTAAGTGTGTGCATTGGTGTGTGTGTGAGGGGTCACCTGCCAATTCTGAGTACACATGAAGGCCATGTTTCTGAAGATCACCATGGTGACCATGTGGAAGCTGGCCTGGACAGGCAGCCTGGAGGCAGGGAGACCAGGGAGACCAGGGAGGAGCCTGTTCCGACAGTTGAGGCCAGAGTCGGGGAGGGCTGACCTGGGGCACTGGCAGTGGAGATGGAATGGAGTGAAGCTGTGAAGGACACACAGACAGACAGAGAGCAGGGCTTGGTGACTGATGGCAGGGATCAGGCAGAGTTAAAGATGATGACACTGTGCACACAAAGGACGGCGCCAACAGCAAAACCACCAACAGATACAGAGCTGCTGGGAAGGGGAGCTTGAGGGGAGAAGAGTGTGAGCACCCCTCACAGAGCCTCTCATAGAACCTGGCACTTAACGGGCACTTGGTCATAGATGGATGCGGATGGTTTGCAGGCGGGCCATGAGCTCAGCAGGTTGTTTTCTCTCTGGGCACATGCAGACTGGTCACATATGCGGAGTGACTGGTCAGTGGGGGCAGGGCTGGGGGGCTGATGACTTGACTGGGAGATCCTGTCTATGGAGCCAATTTCATATTCCAAGAGGATGATGGCTCAAATTAAATTGATATTGGCTGGCTGGGGAAAGTGCTTGAAAAGCTTCCAGCCCTATCAGATGAAAAGCCAGAGAGAAACTTTGTCCTCTCATGGTGGTCCATTAGTGTGATTAATAATAAATATTCCCAGACACTTGATACTGACAAAACGCCTCATCAGACTGCTTATGATTTTCCACCTGCTATCTTGAGCCATTAGTCTGACCACTAAGGTGCAGGAGTGATGCGAATCTTAAAATACACCCCCTTCCTCAAGTATGTCTGGTCATAGCTCAGGACTGAGAAGGTCACAGATTCAGGCTGATAGAATGAAGGTGGACTTTGGGCTGACACTACCTGGGCCCAGATCCCTGTGCCACCATCCAGAAATCAACAAACATGTGACTTTTGGATAAGTCACATCACTCCTCAGATCCTCAATGTCCTCATTTCTACCAATGTAACTGTCATTTCTCGTGAGGGTTACATTGAGGTTAGATATTGAAATGGCCTCCTTAGTGCTCAGCACATAATAAGTGCCTTGTTTAATATTATCTTCTCTCCTTTTACCCAAATAAGCTTTTTTTCTTAAGAAGTAGCTACAGAACTGAGGATGGTTAAAAGCATGATTTTCCTACTACTGGAGTTTGTACTCTCAGCCACATTATGCTGTGAGAGGGTCTTTTTCCTTAGGGGAGACAACAGTATCTAAAGAATAAGCTGAAGAATACTTTAGTTTATTCTCTTTTTTGTGTAAGGGGCACAGTCAAGTGTTTGCACTACTGACCCAGGGGAAGAAAAAGAGAGAGAGAGAGAGTGTGGGGCCCCAAGCTGATATTTTTTCTCATCTGTCTCTAACACATTTTTCTTCTATGAATGAAGCTAGAACAGCAATCTCAGGGGCTTAGTTAATTCTTCCTGCAGGAAAAACCCAAGAGCAAATGTGCTGAGTGAAGCAGAAGGACTTTCCAACAATGATGAAAATGAAAAACAGCCCTCAGAAAGTTTTGAGTGACGGGGAACTTTCAGTTGCTACCATTCAATGAATTGTTCGGGTGGAGGAATTCTTTTTGCAAAGTATCCCTAGGATTCAAGACTGTTCCCCAACCAGTTTGTCTCTGATATTGCCTCTTCTGCACTGCACTGCATCCCCTGAAGGAGGAATGCCACTTGAAATGCAGAAGCTTCTTTATTGCGGTGAACTTAGATCTAGGATGGGAACAATATATGCGCAGATAATTAAAAGTCCAATTTCATTTCTCTGTTGAGCTTGGACATAGACTTTCTTTTTCTTTTTCTTTTTTTTTTTTTTTTTTTTTTTTGAGACAGAGTCTCGCTCTGTCCCCCAGGCCAGAGTGCAGTGGCGCAATCTGGGCTCACTGCAAGCTCCGCCTCCCGGATTCACGCCATTCTCCTGCCTCAGCCTTCTGAGTAGCTGGGACTACAGGCGCCCGCCACCACACCTGACAAAGGGTTTTTGTATTTTTAGTAGAGACGGGGTTTCACTGTGTTAGCCAGGATGGGCTCCATCTCCTGACCTCATGATCTGCCCACCTTGGTCTCCCAAAATGCTGGGATTACAGGCATGAGCCACCACACCTGGCTGAGCTTGGACATAGACTTTCATATAAATCAGCTTGATTTTTCTTTTTTTCTTTTCTTTTTCTTTTCTTTCTTTCTTTCTTTTTTTTTTTAGATGAAGTCTTGCTCTGTCGCTCAGGCTGGAGTGCAATGGCACAACCTCGGCTCACTGCAACCTACACCTCCCGGGCTCAAGCGATTCTCCTGCCTCAGCCTTCCGAGTAGCCGGGATTACAGGCATGTGCCACTGTGCCTAGCTAATTTTTGTATTTTTAGT
>NW_016813455.1:69530-81695 GCF_001698545.2 Rhinopithecus bieti
ATAAATCAGCTTGATTTTTCTTTTTTTCTTTTCTTTTTCTTTTCTTTCTTTCTTTCTTTTTTTTTTTAGATGAAGTCTTGCTCTGTCGCTCAGGCTGGAGTGCAATGGCACAACCTCGGCTCACTGCAACCTACACCTCCCGGGCTCAAGCGATTCTCCTGCCTCAGCCTTCCGAGTAGCCGGGATTACAGGCATGTGCCACTGTGCCTAGCTAATTTTTGTATTTTTAGTAGAGAGATGGTTTCACCATGTTGCGCAGGCTGATCTTGGACTTCTGACCTCAGGTGATCCACCTGCCTCAGCCTCCCAAAGTGTTGGGATTACAGGTGTGAGCCACTGTGTCTGGCCACCTTTTTTCTTTTCTCTTTTCTTTTCTTTTTTTTTTTTTTTGAGATGGAGTCTCATTCTGTTGCCAAGGCTGGAGTGCAGTGGCGTGATCTTGGCTTACTGCAACCTCTGCCTCCCGTGTTCAAGTGATCCTCCTACCTCAGCCTCCCAAGTAGCTGGGACCATAGGTACCCACCACCATGTCCGGCTAATTTTTTTGTATTTTTAGTAGAGATAAGGTTCACCATTTTGGCCAGGCTGGTCTCAAACTACTGGCCTCAAGTGATCCACCAGCCTTGGTCTCCCAAAGTGTTGGGATTACAGGCATGTGCCATCACTCCTGGCATCACATAAATCAGCTTCATGCAGTTCTTGCTTGCCGTTCCCTTGACTTTGATGCCCAGACTCGCTGCAGTTCCAGAATCTTCCCAGTCCCCAAGGAATCCTGAGCCTTTCCAACTGGACCCCAACTCTGGCACTAAAGCCCTGATCAAACATTCCTTTGCACCTCCTGCCCACTAACTCAGATGCCCCTAGCTTCCTTGGACTCCAGCTCCAGAGTGTCCCTGTACCACTTCTGCTCATATTGGCCCTCATTAGCTGTACTGCTTGAAAAAGACTTGCCTGTCTCCCTTAGAACTTTCTGAATTTAGCTTGTCTGAAAACGCAAATGTCTTCATACTCCTTACGTTCCTCTCACAGAGTAACCAACCTATGTGTAGATGTATGGCTCCTATTTCTATGTCTTCTCTCTAGAAACACTGACAAACCTCATCAGATCTAAATAGTTTTACTCATGGGTATTACTCTGGCCCCAGGATGATTGATCTAACTCTCAGTTCAAATAGGATCACAGTAGGGGGTAAGGTGGGAGGACTATCAGAAGTTTGGGCAATATAGGCATGAAGTGGTTTACAAGGAGGTAGGAAACAAAGCTGTTTCACTGCCATCTTGAAGAACAAGATAGCACCTCAGCTGCCTCTGCTCTGCTCTGGCATAACTGAGATGAGTACCTCCTAGCCAAAGTGTTTAATGTCTAGCCCCTAAACAATGTCTAGCTATTGACCATAATCACTATAACCAGCTTCTGTTTGGTGAAGTGGGGAGGAAGGCACTACTTCTCTGGTTCTAGCCCTCAAAATGTATTGCTTTATTTATTGACTCTCAGCCTGAACATTATTGGTGTATAGAAATGTTACTGATTTTTGTACATTGACTTTGTATTTTACAACTTTGCTGAAGCTGTTTATCAAATCTAGGAGCCTTTGGGTAGAGATTATGTGGTTTTCTAGGTATAGAATCATATCATCTGCAAAGAGAGATAGTTTGACTTCTTCTTTTCCTATTTGGACACCTTTTATTTCTTTCACTTGCCTGATTGCTCTGGCCAGGACTTCCAGTATTATGTTGAATAGGAGGGGTGAGAATGGGCATCCTTGTCTTATTCCAGTCCAGTTCTTTTTTTTGAGACGGAGTCTCACTCTTTTGCCAGACTGGAGTGCAGTGGCGCAGTCTCGGCTCACTGCAACCTCCGCCTCCTGGGTTTAAGCAATTCTCCTGCCTAAGCCTCCCAAGTAGCTGGGATTACAGGCACGCACCACCACGCCCGGCTAATTTTTGTATTTTTAGTAGAGATGGGGTTTCACCATGTTGACCAGGCTGATCTTGAACTCCTGACCTTGTGATCTGCCCACCTTGGCCTCCCAAAGGGTTGGGATTACAGGCGTGAGCCACTGTGCCCAACCAAGTCTTGTTCCAGTTCTTTAGGGAAAAGGCTTTCAGCTTTCCCCATTCAGTATGACGTTGGCTGTGGGTTTGTGATAGATGGCTCTTTCATTTGTTTGTTTTGTTTTATTTTTTTGAGATGGAGTCTTCCTCTGTCACCCAGGCTGGAGTGCAGTGGCGTGATCTCAGCTCACTGCAACCTCCACCTCCCGAGTTCAAGTGATTCTCCTGCCTTAACCTTCCAAGTAGCTGGGATTGCAGGTGTCTGCCATAATGCCTGGCTAATTTTTATATTTTTAGTAGAGACAAGGTTTCACCATGTTGACCAGGCTGGTGTCGAACTCCTGACCTCAAGTGATCTGACCACCTCGGTCTCTCAGACTGTTGGGATTACAGGTGTGAACCACCTATAGATGGCTCTTATTATTTTGTGGTATGTTCTTTTGATGCTTAGTTTGTTGAGGGTTTTTTTTTTTTTGTTTTTTTTTTTTTTTGGGAGACTGGATCTTGCCCTGTCCACCCAGGCCTGGAGGAGAGGTGGGCAGCGGCGCGATCTTGACTCACGCAAGCTCTCGCCTCCCCAGTTCATGCCATTCTCCCTGCCTCCAGCCCCTCCCGAGAGCCTGGGACTACAGGTGCCCCGCCACCACACCTGGCAATTTATTTTTTATTTTAGTAGAGATAGGGTTTCACTGTATTAGCCAGGATGGTCTTGATCCCTGACCTCGTGATCCACCCACCTCGGCCTCCCAAAGTGCTGGGATTACAGGCATGACCCACCGTGCCCGGCTGAGTGTTTTTTTTTTTATCATAAAGGGAAGTTGAATTGTATTGGAACCTTTTCTGTACTATTGAAATGATCATATGATTTTGTTTTAATTGTGTGTATGTGGCAAATCACATTTATTGATTTGTATACGTTGAACCAGGTTTGCACTCCAGGAATGAAGCCTATTGATCATGGCATATTAACTTTTTGACGTGCTGCTGGATTCATTTGCTAGTATTTTGTTAAGGACTTTTGCATCTATGCTCATTAGGGATATTGGCCTGAAGTTTTCTTTTTTCATTGTGTCTCTGCCAGATTTTGGTATTAGGCTGATGCTGACTTCACAGAATGCGTTAGTGAGGAGCCCCACCTCCTCAATTTATTTTTAGAATAGTTTCAGTAGGACTGGTACCAGTTTTTCTCAAGAACACATCCCCATTTACAATAGCCACAAAGAGACTTGGCGCTGTGGCTCACATCTGTAATCCCAGCACTTTGGAAGGTTGAGGTGGGCAGATCACCTGAGGTCAGGAGTTTGAGGCCAGCCTGGCCAACATGGTGATGCCCTGTCTCTAGTAAAAATACAAAAAGTAGCCAGGCAAGGTGGCATATGCCTGTAGTCCCCATTACTCGGAGGCCAAGGCAGGAGAATTGCTTGAACTCAGGAAGCGGAGGTTGCAATGAGCCGAGATTGTGCCATTGCACTATAGCCTGTGTGACAGAGCAATACTCCGTCTCGAAACCAAACAAAACAATAGCCACAAAGAAAATGAAATATCTAGGAGTATAGTAGCTAACCAAGGAGGTGAAAGATCTCTCCAAGGAGAAGTAAAAATCACTGCTCAAAGAAATCAGAGATGACACAAATAAATGAAAAAATATCCCGTGCTCATGGATCGGAAGAAGCAATATGGTTAAAATGGCCATACTGCCCAAAGCAATTTACAGATTCAATGTTATTCTCATCAAACTACCAATGTCATTCTTTACAGAATTAGAAAAAACTGTTCTAAAATTCACAGGGAACCAAAAAAGAGCCCAAATAGTCAAAACAATCTTAAGCAAAAAGAACAAAGCTGGAGGCATCACACTACCCAACTTCAAACTGTACTATAAGGCCATCATAACCAAAACAGCATGGTACTGGTATAAAAACAGACACATAGACCAATGGAACAGAATATATAGAAAGCTCAGAAATCAGGCCTCACACTTATAACCATCTGATCTTCAATGAGGTCGACAAAAACAAACAATAGGAAAGAACTCCCTATGTAATAAAAGGTGCTGAGATACTTGGCTAGCTATATGCAGAAGCATGAAACTAGACCCTTACCTTTCACCATATACAGAAATTAACTCAATATGGATTAAATATTTAAATTTAAGATCTCAAACTATAAAAATCACAGAAGAAAACCTAGGAAACACCCTTCTTGACATAGGCCTTGGTGAAGAATTTTGTCTAAGTCTCAAAAGAATTACAACAAAAGCAAAAATTGGCAAGTGACACCTAATTAAACTAAAGAGCTTCTGCACAGCAAAAGAAACTATCAACAGAGTAAACAGACAACCTACAGAATGAGGAAGACATTTCTAAACTATTCAACTGACAAAGGTTTAACATCTAGAATCTATACGGCACTTAAATCAATAATCTAAAAATAAATAACCCCATTAAAAAATGAGCAAAAGGCTGGGTGTGGTGGCTCATGCCTGTAATCCCAGCACTTTGGGAGGCTGAGGTGGGTGGATCGCCTGAGGCCAGGAGTTCGAGACCAGCCTGGACAACATGGGGAAACCCTGTCTCTACTAAAAATACAAAAATTAGCCAGGTGTGGTGGTACGCACCTATAATTCCAGCTACTCGGGAGGCTGAGGCAGGAGAATCACTTGAACCCAGGAGGTGGAGGTTGCAGTGAGCTGAGATCTTGCAATTGCACTCTAGCCTGGGCAACAAGAGTGAAACTTTGTCTCAAAAAACAAAACAAAACAAAACAACCCAAAACAAAAAAAACTAATGAGCAAAGGACATGAACAGACCCTTCTCAGAAAAAGACATACAAGTGGCCAACAAATATATGAAAAAAAAAAAAAAAGCCTGTCATCACACATCATCAGAGAAATGCAAATCTAACCCACAATGAAATACCACCTCACATCAGTCAGAATGACTAGTATTAAAAAGTCAAAAAAACAACAAATGCTGGCAAGGCTGTGGAGAAAAGGGAATGCTTATACACTATTGGTGGGAATGTGAATTACTTCAGCCACAGTGGAAAGCAGTTTGAAGATTTGTTAAAGAACTTAAAACACAGCTACATTTGTTCCAGCATTCTTATTGCTAGGTATATACCCAAAGGAAAATAGATCATTATACCAAAAAGACACATGGACTTGCATGTTCATCGCGGCATTATTCACAATAACGAAGACATGGAATCAATGTAGGTGCCCATGATCAGTGGTCAATTGGATAAAGAAAATGGTTGACTGGATAAAGAAATGGTTGACTGGACAAAGAAAATGTGGTACATATACACCATGGAATACTGTGCAGCCATAGAAAAGAATAAAATTTTCCTTAGTAGCAACATGGATGGAACAGGAGGCCGTAATCCTAAGTGAATTAGTGCAGGAACAGAAAGCCAAATACCGCATGTTGTCACTTATAAGTGGGAGCTTAACATTGAGCACCTACAGACGTAAACATGGGCACAACAGACATTGAAAACTACTAGAGGTGGGAGGGAGGAGGACATGGGTTGAAAAGCTTCCTAATGAGTACTATGCTCACTGCCTGAGTGCAATATGTTCATGTAACAAACAAGCACATGTACCCCTTGTATCTAAAATAAAACATGAGAAAATAATATTTAAAAAATTTCTTGCTTGTACTATCGCCAGAACTTCTTAACTGAGCTCTTTGTCTTCTGTACATTAGCTGTCTGGCCTTGAGTAAGTCCTTTCCTCTTTCTGATCCCCAGTTCTCCTGACCTGGAGTGAGACTGGACTAACTAGTCTCTGATAGTTTATGCTCTCCCTCTATTTCCCATCCTCTCCTCTCCAGAGGTCCAACCTCATCTTTCTCCCTCAGCCCCTCTTTCCTCCTATTTCTTAGCTCCCCCAGCCTCTGACACCCCCTGCCCCTGCTTGGACTTCTATGTCCCTTTTCTTTTCTTTTCTTTTTATTAAGACGGAGTCTCACTCTGTCACTCTGGCTAGAGTACAGTGGCGTGATCTTTGCTCACTGCAGCCTCTGCCTCCTGGGTTCAAGCAATTCTCCTGCCTCAGCCTCTCAAGTAGCTGGGATTATAAGCACATGCCACCACACCCAGCTAATTTTTGTATTTTTAGTAGAGACGGAGTTTTGCCATGTTGGCCAGGCTGGTCTTGAACTCTTGACCTCAAGTGATCTGTCTGCCTCAGCCTCCAAAAGTGCTGGGATTACAGGTGTGATCCACCACATCTGGTCCCTGTTTCCCTTTTAGTAGTGTGTTCAGCTGCTTGACACTCTCCACCCAACTCTCCCCTGTGCATGTGTGTTGTGGGGAGTGGTTGGCATGGGAGGTAGGGAATGACACAGAGGAAGTTTCCACTTTCCAGAAAGTTGGAGACTCCAAGTAAATTCTTTGTCTTTAGGCATTTGGCTTCATGCCAGGCCCCTGTGGGTTCCAGGTGAACATGAGTGAAGAAATCAGTTGAGTTCCTTGAACTTCTGGTGAAAAAGGGCCTATGGCAGTATTAAGGAGTGTGATGAGCTGCCATTGCTACTCCTGCTGCTGAGGCTTTCTGGTGAGTGCTGCTCTTCCTTGGGGACGACTGCTCATGAAGACTGTTTGGACTTTCCGATGAGTGCTGCTCTTTGAACAAATGCTTAGCTCAAGGAAATGATCTTGGCAGGGAACTTTGTTTACCCTAGCACACATCAATCTTGTCAGCAGTGAGAGAAACCGAGGCACATTGAATTGTGGACACTGTTGGACTGGGAAGGCAGAGGAGGATGGAATAAGACTACTGGTTCCTGAATGCAAATGCAAGACCAGCCCATATGCAATCCTCTTAGGCTCATCTATTGTCCTAGGGAGTATATTTCCTTTCTCATCCCTTTATAATGTCAGAGTGGGAAAAGACCTTGGAAGTCCAGGAGTCCAGTCCTTTCTTGCTACAGAAATGGAAACTCAAGCCCAGAGAGGGGAAGGGAATTACCCAAGGCCACATAGTGGTCACAGGATGAGTTAATGGCAGAGCTATGAGTAGAAGCCAGGTGTCCTGACCTCTCAAATATCCTTTCCATTGTCTCAAACCGGCTTACCATCTGTGCTGCCTTACCTCACAAAGCATACTCAGACCATGCCTTCACACGGTTGCCAGTGGAGAGGAGGAATAACGGACTATTGCCAGCCACTTTCAAACTAAAACTCAGACTTATTTTATTTTACTTTTTTTGGAGACTGAGTCTCGAGCTATTGCCCAGGCTGGAGTGCAGTGGCCCAGTCTTGGCTCACTGCAGCCTCTGCCTCCCGGAAGTGATTCTCCTGCCTCATCCTCCCGAGTGCCTGGAACTACAGGCGTGTGCCATCACGCCCGGCTAATTTTTTTGTTTTGTTTTGTTTTGTTTTGTATTTTTAGTAGAGATGGGGTTTTGCCATGTTGAGCAGGCTGGTCTCGAACTCTTGACCTCAAGCGATCTGCAGACCTCGGCCTCCCAAAGTGGTGGGATTACAGGTGTAAGCCACTATGCATGGTCTCACTTATTATTATTATTATTTTTGAGACAGAGTCTTGCTGTGTCACCCTGGCTGGAGTACACTGGCGCAGCCTTGGCTCACTGTAACCTCCGCCTCCTGGGTTCAAGCGATTCTCCCGCCTCAGCCTCCTGAATAGCTCGGATTACAGGCACATGCCCGGCTAATTTTTGTATTTTTAGTAGAGACGGGGTTTCACCATGTTGGCCAGGCTGGTCTTGAACTCCTGACCTCAGGTGATCCACCTGCCTCAGCCTCCCAAAGTGCTGGGATTACAGGAGTGAGCTACCGTCCCTGGCCCTCACTTATTTTTTTATATAGATATGGGAGGGGGTCTTGATATGTCCCCCAGGCTGGTCTCAAATTCCTGGGCTCAAGCAATCCTCCTGCATCAGCCTCTCAAAGTGTTAAGATTACAGTCATGAGCCACCACACTAAGCCTAAAATTCAGACTTGACCAGACGACTTCAACAGTCTAGAACACTGCCATCCTGGGATTCTGTGACCTTGACAAGAAGCAGAAAGGGAGCTTGCAGACAAACCCCAAGGGTGTGGACTAGGGAGGTCACATCTAACCTGAGGGAATTATAGCCAGCCTCATCAGGGAATCAGAAAGTGAATGTACTGGGGGAGGGGCTAAAGGATCAGGGCACTGATTTGAGGAAGGTGAAGACTGGCATTTAGAGGAAGGAAAGATAAATGAGGACTGAGCAAGGATGGGTAGGAAATATAATGGGGAGAGTCCTACGGAAGAGAATGGATGAAGTGTTGGAAGAGGTGAGGCAGTTTAGTCAAAAGAAGAGAAGTTTCCTGTGGACCTGAGATCTTCAGGCCTTTGAGGAGCTGTTAGGGACAACAGGGGATTTGTGTGGCCTCAGGGAGCAGAACTGAGATCCATGGATGGAAGCCATAGAGAAAAGGAGTTCAGATACGGCAAGAACTTTCTAAGAACCAGAGTTGTCTAGAGAAGGAAAAGATAGCTGTGATAGGTAGTGAGCTCCCCATCAGTGGAAAGTTGCAGTCAGGGGCTGAGTAAGCATCTGTCAGGGCCCAGGGTCTGGGGCCTGAGTGGGGGTGGGGCTGGAAGGCCAGGACGTGCAAGGCTAGGGGCTGTGATGGGGGTGGGAGAGGAGCGGGGTGGGTCTGGATCGGGAGTGGTAGCTACCCTAGGTCCGCCTGGGCCCAGCCGGGCCCCCCACGTGGGCGCTGTGGTCTGGCTGCGCCGGGCCGGGCCAGGCGGGGCTGGGCGGGGCAAGGCCAGCGGTCGGCTGGGAGGCGGGCGCGAGGGCGGGGAGCGGCGCGGAAGCCGGGCCACATAAAGGAGCGGGCGGCGCGACAGGGGCGGCTCTTTCCTGGGTGGGGTTTGTGAAGTCGTGGCCCGTTAGCAGGAAGCCTAACAGTCGCCCCGACGCTAGTGAGGGACCCAATCTGAGTCCCCGGCCAACCGAATCCGAGCTGTGTGTACTGCGTGCTCAGCACTGCCCGACAGTCCTAGCTAAACTTCGCCAACTCCGCTGCCTTTGCCGCCACCATGCCCAAAACGGTGAGTGCCGGGGGTGGGCGCTGTCGACCCCAATGGCTCTGGCTGAGCCTCATAGCCCTTTGCTAATGGCTGAGGGCTTGGCCAGCCACCGGCCCGCCTGGGACGCCGCGCCCTCCGCCATAGCCAAGGGTAGGGAGGGGACCGGAGTGGGATCCTGGTCTGGTGCGCCCTCAGGGGTTGAGGGGGTGTCCAGGCTGGAAGTTTGGACAGGGCGAGGCCTGCCTCTTTCTCAGGTTCCAGTTCCCTGTGTCTGAGATGCAACAGTGAGGACGGCTTCGTTGGGGCCTGGGGTTTCCCCTTTTCTCTGACGGGCCATGGGCACAGAGGAGAGGATTCTGGTCCAGAAGACTACACTTTCCCCAACTCAGGAATTGATACATTTCTGGGGCAAGGCTGCCAATGTCCAAGAGGGGCCATGGGAACAGAGAAGCAGGGAGGAAGGAGGGAGCCGCTCGGGGCGGATCCGGCACCCCCACTCATCTTTCCCACAGCCTCACCGGGTGGCTCCAGCTGTTTTCCACTAGGAGGTGAGGAGAGAGATGTGAGGAAATCGTCATCGAGGATGCACCCGAGAGCACCAACACTTATTTAGGCACCAGTCTGAGGAGAGGCCTACCTCATCTCCTGGGAGAGAGGACCGATTTCTCCCTCCCCTCCACCCCCAAATCCCTGCCCCTCCTATTGCCTAATGCCTCTCTATCTCCTCCTATCCCCTCCGGACTATTTTGTGTGGTGTGGGTTCTCTCGTGGGGCCACACCTTTCTAGAGTGGTGGTTGATTTGGGGATGCGTCTCCACCCCACTGGCTGTTATGAGAGGAACAGAAGCCTCCTGGGAGTGGGGATAGGGGGGCCGGATGCCCAGGAGGGAGAGGGGAGGAGGGGTGTGCCTGACTAATGAGCTCTGCTTGCTTTTGTGCAAGTCATGCCAAATGGCTGCTGAGGCCCTTCCCTTGCTCAGAAAGGCCTGGTGACCACCCTGACTTGAGTCCCTTAGGCCAAACATGTTGGGCTGGCCTAGGCAATGCAGTGCTCCCAGATATGTCTCCCCAGGACTGCTTGAGACTTGTAGAGGTGAGATAGTGACTAGTAGCCTTCAAAAGGGCTGAAGGCCCCTGGGATGAGAGGAGGCAAGTTGGGGGACCAGCCTTTTGGGTTTGTGATGAGCTTTGGTTGCCACGTTACTGTATACCAGCTTCACTGCCAAGTCGTTCTTGCCTTTCCAGAACGTTGTCCTTCAGAAACACCAAGTTTTCAAAAAGCATGTGCTTTCACTGTCTGTCTCCTTTAAATTGCTTGTGGTTTTAGGACATGAGACTTTTACACACTTTCTTCCCTAACCCCTGCCCCCAAAGAGAGAGAGTAATGGTTTTGGAGAGAGGGGAAAATACCCCATTGTCTGCCAAAACAGGATTATAAAGATCCTGTCAGGAGTGGCTCTTTGGGTCTCTTTCTGCGGTTGAGTCCTGACTCCTCTTAAGGTGCGGCTTTGCCTGAACAGTTGGGTGGATCCCCGGGAATAGACATTGCTCCATGGCCTTTCTTCTGTAGTGGCATATCTCATCCTCAATTCTGAGATAGCCCACTTTGAAACACAACTTCATGGGCCTGGAAGTTGCCTCAGACTTACATTAACATCTCATCTGAGTCAAAGTGGAAAAGAAGACAAGACGGCGTGTTTATTGTTTTCCTGGGAATGGAGAGAGATTGAAGTATAAGCTGTTTGTAGTCAGTCCTGGAGTAATGAAGGTACCTAAATACTGAAGGCATTTTTATGCAGATTGACTGAAACCTGAATCAAATTGGAGGGAGAGGGTTGAGTTTTGATAGACTGGAAGCATTAGATAATTTTCTATGCTTCGACTCAAGGAATGGTCAACTTTTAGGAAAAGCAACTATATTATGTCTGTTAAGACCGTAGAATCTTAACCTGAAAGGGACTTTGGAGACTATCTATTTAATAAAACTCTCTTAAAACAAAACAAAACAAAACAAAAAACTAATGAGGATATTGAGACCTACAGGGAAAGACCTACCTAAGGGCACATGGTGACTGAGCCAAGATTGGGGTCCAGGCTTTCCGATGCTCATCTCATTGACCCTCTATTCTGACCCAATGATTGAGTTCTTGACATTTGAGTTCCCTTTCTTGCTCCAAACAAATTGCCCCCTGTTCTCAGAACTTTATGGGCCTCAGATAAAGGGAAATGAGTAATTTGAGCAAAGTGGCCAAGGTTGGCATTTGTGTGTCTCCTGGTAAGGTTCAGTAGTGTCACCACGTGCCTCCTGTTACTTTTCTTATTCCTCATACCAAGGTCGAGGTGTTCAGGGGCACACCCTAGTTCACTGAATACCAACCAGTAATGTTAATTAAAAGGGGAAAAAATTTCCCTTTCTCTGCTCCATTTTCATTTATGTGCTTTAGGCTATTTCTAGCGTATGACAGATAGAGAAAGGTAGTGGAAAATCAAACTCCTTCATTCATATGCAGCATGTCTACAGCCTATCTAGGGTTGGTTTCACTTTTATAGCTAATTGTCCCTCCTAATCAGCCCAACCACCCCTACATCTGTTAAAACATGCCGGCCGAGCGCAGTGGCTCAAGCCTGTAATCCCAGCACTTTGGAAGGGTGAGGCGGGTGGATCACGAGGTCAGGAGTTTGAGATCAGCCTGACCAACATGGTGAAACCCCGTCTCTACTAAAATTACAAAAATTAGCCAGGCGTGGTGGTGTGCACCTGTAATCCCAGCTATTCGGGAGGCTGAGGCAGGAGAATCCCTTGAACCCGGGAGGTGGAGGTTGCAGTGGGCCAAGATAGCATCACTGCACTCCGGCCTGGGCAACAGAGCAAGACTCCGTTTCAAAAGCAAAAAAAGCAAAAAAACAAAAAAAAAACATGCCTCACTACCCACCGCCACCCTTGCCTTCTTGCCATTCCTTGGACTCTGCTTCTGGTTGCCAGTTTCCTGAGTCTGCTTTAGTAGCCGGAATGGAAAAGCTTATTAATTGCCATCTACATTTTTTGGTGATGATGACAGTCATATATATATATA
>NW_016813455.1:82363-84589 GCF_001698545.2 Rhinopithecus bieti
TTTTTTCTAGTAGAGATGGGGTTTCACCGTGTTAGCCAGGATGGTCTCAATCTCCTGACCTCGTGATCCGTCCGTCTCGGCCTCCCAAAGTGCTGGGATTACAGGCTTGAGCCACCGCGCCCGGCCCAGTTATATATATATATATTTGAAAAGGCCTTTCCCCTTCCCTACCTTCTTTAATTTTTTTCTTTTAAGATCACAAAGGACTTGAGGCTTTCTTGGATTTCCTAAAAAAAGAGTGTTCTGAATTTTTGAGATGTTCTTGAGTTTCTGGTTTCCTTCCTTGGGATTTATTAAATGCTAGTATTGAAAAGGCTCTCCACAACTACAAAGTCCAATTCCTCTCATTGTATAGATGATGAAACTGAAACCATGTTAGGGGGAGACTAACCTAGAGTGATGCAGTATGCCAGTTGCAAAGCTAGGACTTGAATCCAGGTCTTAGTTAGAGGGTCAGTCTTGGTGAAACACCTCTTTGATCTGCTGGGGTTTTAGCCATAGATCAACAGATCAAGGGAAAGGCAATCAAGTGGTCATTTGATGGGACCATCAATGTGAGCAGACATAGAGCCTAGATCCTTGAAGTATTTGAAGGTGTCTGGGTCAGCATTCAGCTAAACTTTAACAGGGGCTATGTGAACTGTTTATTCTCCTGCCATTCCTAGCATTACTTGAGCCACTCGAGTGGCACTAAAGTGGTACTTGGTAAATAGGAGCCAGAATCTCAGTCTTTTAACCCTTGAACCAGCCCTGCCTACAGACTTAAGTGTGGGGAAAAGGATCAGGAAGAGAGGTTGTATGAGAGAGGATCCTGCATCTCTCGACTTTGGTTCTTCAGTTCACTTGGCCCTTTGTGAAAGTGTAGATGATAGAGATAGAGCAGGAACCATCTTGGGAATTTCCTTTACACATTTCTTTTAACAGCCCTCTGGGTAGGGAGGGGGCTGGTGGGGCAGGAAGGCCTTTGTGGGACCCACACTAACTAATCTGTACTCTGGTGTTAGGCTTGGAGAGGGAAAGGTTGCTCTGTGAGTCAGTGATAGAAGTAGTATTGACCACTAATCTTCTAACTTTCCGTTCTCTAGCTGCCTGCAACAGTAGCTTGTTTTAGGGTGTTGTTCTTACTTTTCTCTTACCTCCTGCTCCCATGAAACTGCTTTACCGAATGATGGAGCTGGAAAGGACATTTGGAAGTCATCTAGTCTATTCCCCTGCCTCCAAATCTAATTCTCTCTGGATGAGATAATATGACAGCTACAATTATTCTGAACTCTGTTCTAGTGTTGCATGGCAACAGCCTGTCTTAGGTCCCTTTGTATCTTTCTGGGAGTTTCCCCCACTGGAATTTCTAGATTCTGGGTCCCCAGAGGGGAGAAGATCTGGCTACCAACACTACCAGAGTTAGGCCTTTCATAACCATAGCTGCTGGAAATTTGGCATTGTTACAGATTGCGAACAGTCTGTCTCTAATCTTTCAAAGATAGAATTGAATTTATCCTATGCCTCTTTCCTAACTCACAATCTTCTTTCCCTGCCACCTGCTCTATTATTTTGCTTGCAAAGGGGAAAAAACAGGTACAAATGTGGTCTCCTTTGGGGTAGTCTGTTGGTTCAAGTGAAGGGAGTGGTATTTTCACGATTGACTGGCTTTGCTGTCCATCCCTCCTTCCATTTCATGCTTAGAGCTGAAAAACTTTTCAATTCCAGGTTCTAATTTGTGGTATAGAAGTTGTCACTTTGGAGGGTTAGCTCAGGATTCCATGAATTTGGAAGGTGGGTGCTGGGAAATGGAAAGCAACACTGAACTGAGAAATTTTCTTCTCTTTCCATATAAGAAGAACTTCTCTCCTGTCCTCAGTAAAGTGAGCCAAATGAAGTGGGACTTTAGGCAAGTCCTTTCTTAAGGCCCTCTGTCTCTCCAGCTTGTCATGAGGGAGCTGTACCAGTGATGGGTAAACTCTAGGAATCCCTCCAGTACTGATGCTTTTGAGAATCTTGATGGTATAGCATTGAGTCTCTTATTTGTGTGTTCATTTCTTCAGACATTCTTTCTTCAACGTTTGGGCACCTATGTGCCAGGCAGTATTGGAAATACAAAATTGAGCAGTGCTTATTAAAATGTTTCCTCGGCCGGACGCGGTGGCTCAAGCCTGTAATCCCAGCACTTTGGGAGGCCGAGACGGGCGGATCACGAGGTCAGGAGATCGAGACCATCCTGGCTAACAT
>NW_016813455.1:85449-95259 GCF_001698545.2 Rhinopithecus bieti
TTGCTCAGGCTGGAGTGCAATGGCGCGATCTCGGCTCACCACAACCTCTGCCTCCTGGGTTCAAGCGATTCTCCTGCCTCAGGCTCCTGAGTAGCTGGGATTACAGGCATGCGCCTGTAATTTTGTAACCACGCCCGGCTAATTTTGTATGGGGTACAGCATTTCAAAGGCATTTGCATCTAGGGCAACCCAGAGCTTCCCTAGCCTTAAGCTTTCCTTTAGCTGGTTGTTCTGGATGGGCAGGGTTTCTCACAGGAGTGTTTTGAACCACGGAACAACTGAGCTGGCCTTAAATCTTCTGCCTCAGCCTTTATCTTCTTGATGGGGGCACTAAAGTCCAGAAAAGGGAAAGGATTTGAGTGAACTGGTTATAGTACCAGGAATAAAACCTAACTGGCTTGGCTCCAGTGTAGGGTAGGGACGTTGAATGCCTACCTTCTAAATGGCACTACTGCGAGGTGCTCAGTGTCTTCTCCCTCTGTGCTGGTGGTGACATGACTATGGAGTTATGGTCATAGAAAGAGCAAGTTCTTCTGAGAATGTAGAGCTGACCTCATGGGTTTCTTTATTTGGAAATGGTTCAGGCTCTGACCTTATCTCAGGAACTCTTTGTAGCACTTCCCAGGAAGGTAAGTGTTTTGCTTTGGCTTGTGAAGGGTGGTGGAAGGCATATGTATAGGCTGAAGGGAGGTAGAGAGAGGACACTAGTTACATTTTCCTGCTTGAGACTAGGCCTTGCTGTCCTAAGAAACTTTAGGGAGTAATTTCTTCATCGTATTCATAGCCAGAGGGGTTAGGCAGCTTGTTTGAGGTCACAAAGTTGGTAATAGTATTGAAAGGAGAACTTGGATTTCCTAATTCCCAAGTTAGTGGTCTCCCACTGGACTTGGCTGTCTTAGAAGGATGACTCCATCCAGAGAGCACAGACTTCCAGAGAATTGGCTCTGTGGTGATTACATTAACAATATGGCTACAATGGAGTTCCCCTAAAATGCTTTTGCTATAGCAGGTTTTTCTGGGATCTCCGATGACTGTCTTCTCTTCCTGCCCACCCCTCACCCCAGTTCCCTGCTTTCTCTTTGCCCTCTTTAATTCTGAGCTCTGACCTCTTTGAATTCTGAATTCTGACTCAGTGCTCCAGCTTGATCTGTCCCTTGAGTTAGGAGAACAGTATGGCACTTTTTCAATTTAGTGACAATATTTGCTGCTGCAGCAAATTGTTTGAATGCAGACTGGAATCTCCTGGCCTCAAACTTCACCACTCACCTCTAGGTGCTTATAGGCCAAGTCTGGGGCAGGAAGCTAAAAAAAGACCTTTCAAGCCTCCATGGAAAGGAAGCATAGTGTTGCAAAACAGACTCTGAAAGTAGACTGTGCTTGGAGTCACATCTGAGCTCTGCGACAAACTAGTTATATAGCCTTGGACAAGTTATTTAACTTCTACACCTCATTTTCCTCAACCATAAATAATAATAGTACTTACAGGGTTGTTGTGAGGATTACATGAGGTAATTTATGTAAAGGGCTTAGAACTGTGCCTAGAATCTGACAAGTGATATACAGATGTTATGATTATTTGTTGAATTAGTATATGCCTAACTTTGTGCTAGATGGGATGGACAAGAAAGAAGACAGGTAGTTGAATTTTCACCATTTAATGAGTGGTTACTATGTACTATTTACCGTAAGGGATAGAAATAAATGAAGGGATGATGTAATTGCTGCCTTCAAAGATCTCCTATCTCCTATTTAATTGGGGATTTAGGGCTAACTCACTTAAAGCGACTTGAGAAAAATATATACTTTGCATGGCATTTTCTACAAGTTTTTGAGGAGAAAGGGTTTACTGGGACATGAACAGGGCCTTAAAGGGTGTGTGCACTTGGGAGCAGTGGCCGTTCTGGGTGGGAAAGTGATGTGTTTTGGGTATGTGGGTGTAAACCAGGTGCCCCTAGGCTGATGCTCTCTTGACAGTGACTTTCTCTGAAGTGAAGGGAGGCTTGAGGTGCTGACTGATTCAAGGGGAGCCACAGATAAAAGCATAGATGATGCTGCTCTTTCTAGGGTCATATGGATCCAACAGTCCTTTCTTAATTGGCAAACAAGGGTCTGTGGGGGAGACTATACCTTTGGTTTTCCAGAATTGGGCAAATTAATTTTTTTTTTTTTGAGATGGAGTCTTGCTCTGTTGCCCAGGCTGGAGTGCAATGGCGTAATCTTGGTTCACTGTAACTTCCGCCTCCTGGGTTCAAGCGATTCTTGTGCCTCAGCCTCCCAAATAACTGGGATTACAGGCATGAGCCACCATGCCCAGCTAATTTTTGTATTTTTGGTAGAGACGGGGTTTCACCATGTTGGCCAGGCTGGTCTTGAACTCCTGACCTCAAGTGATCCACCTGCCTCGGCCTCCCAAAGTGGTGGGATTACAGGTGTGAGCTACCACGCCCCGCCTGGGCAAATTAATTTTTAAAAATGTTGCTTTTGTTGCCTAAGTAGGTATGTGAGAGGGTCTTTTCTTCATGCTTATACATGAACTAAACCAAAGAATAGAGCTTGGCAATAACTTTTTATGTCAGCAGCCTAGAAACAGCTTTTAATTCTCCCATTGACTGTGCTATAAAATCAGGTATTTGGGAAAGGGTGGAGATACAGGGAGGATTTCTCAGTGTGTGGTTGTTAGAGGTGGAGGAATATGACGTTTTCTGGCCAGGGCACAGCTGCAGCATCCGTGTCTTGAATTTGGAGAAAAGGCCTTTTGGGCAACTTTCAAAGCATAGCCCTTTGTGCCTAATGACACAGATATGAGATCTGATGCTTCTTTCAATCGGCTTGTTGTGGCATAAGGTAAGTGTTGATATATCTCCTAGGCCACTAGTATGGCAAATGGCTCTGTGCTTGCTTAATAGAACTTTTTTGCCAGTTATCTTCTGTGATTGGCGACTTCGAAGATTTGAAGTTTCTTCCCATTCCTGGCAACCCTTCTACCTTGTGGGAATTTGACAGATACATTGTACATCTGGGGTGTTGGTCAGGGCCTAATGAGAGAAGAGTTGAGATGTGACAAATTGGTTGTACAAAACAAGATATAATCCTGAACTTTTCCTGGGTATATATTTGGGAAGTGACTGGGGCCAAGGCCTAGGAGGGGGAACAAGGCATAACTATCAGGCTTGATCAGTATTTCTTTCCCTCTCTTTAGCCTTGGCCTCCATTAAATACCTGAGAAGGATCAAGTCTTATTTTTCTCAAGTTGCGTGTTTAGATAAGGTTCCTGATCTCACTTTCTTGATCTAATCTGCCCTCCCTCCACCCATGATCCATTTCTTTTTTTTCTTTTTTTTTTTTTCTTGAGACGGAGTCTTGCTCTGTTGGCCAGGTTGGAGTGCAGTGGCACGATTTCAGCTCACTGCAACCTCTGTCTCCTGGGTTCGAGAGATTCTCCTGCCTCAGCCACCCAAGTAGCTGGGACTACAGGCGTGCGCCCCCAAGCCCGGCTAATTTTTGTATTTTTTTAGTAGAGACGAGGTTTCACCATGTTGGCCAGGCTGGTCTTGAACTCCTGACCTCAGATGATCCACCTGCTTCAGCCTCCCAAAGTGCTGGGATTACAAGTGTGCGGCATCGCGCCTGGCCGATCCATTTAGTTTTTCAGAATCTCAACCTGGATGTTTGATGAAGCTCACCAAGAGCCTCTTTTTTATCTGTTGTAATTTTTAACTGAGGTTGACTAATCTATGGTATGGAGTTGGAGGGTGAGGGTCAAGGTAACAGTCAATCTGGGTATCATTAGTTAAGTCGTACAAATCTTTGCTGTTTTCAAGGGTTTTAAGTGAGCTAAACTCCTCTCCAAACATCCTTGTAGATACTTGTGGGAGACTGACTAATTCCTTTACAAAGAAGAAAAGTCACATAACTTCTTTGTCTTTTAATTTTCCTTTTCTCCAACATGAAAATATCAGCAATATTAGAAATAGGCAAATGGAATTTGAGCGTGGTGGCTCACACCTGTAATCCCAGCATTTTGAGAGGCCGAGGCAGGTGGATCATTTGAGGTCAGGAATTTGAGACCAGCCTGGCCAATATGGTGAAACCTTGTCTCTACTAAAAATAGACAAAATAGCCGGGCGTGTTGGTGGGCGCCTGTAATCCCAGCTACTGGTGAGGCTGAGGCAGGAGAATCACTTGAACCTGGGAGATGGAGGTTGGAGTGAGCTGAGATCACGCCATTGCACTCCAGCCTGGGTGACAAAGCAAGACTCTGTCTTAAAAAAAAAGAAAAAAGAAAAAAGAAATATGTAAATGGAAAAGAACAAAACCCCCTCCCAGGTTCCTTATTTCCCTTGGTGCCTGGGCCATTGTAGATCTAGCATATGCCTGGTGGGAACATCTACCATTTGCTTTAGGGTTACACTACATCTTTCTACTTTGAGTGCTTGAAGAGCTGCTCCAGCAGGGCCTGTTGTTGGCCTGGTGAAAATCTAGCCTAGTTGCCTTTCTGTCTGCCATAGCCTGGGCATTTTCCTAAGGTTGGGAGTTTTTTTCCTTCTGGCCTTAGGCCAGTTGCCAGAGGAAACCGATGACTAAAGGCTTCCTCCCTGCGACGTCAACTTCTGGAACCTTTCCTGATGATTCCTACCAGTCAAGTCTGCCTTATTTGGCTATTTTCTCCCCCCTCAAGTTACTCCCTCTCCTTGCCACCCCACCTCAACTAGTCCTCTTTAGTTCCCCTTTAGTACAGGGATTGCCTTCTTCGAGTTTATACAATACCACCTGAAAACTTCTTTTCTTCTTGTTTAGAGTCCTAATATGGGGGAGGAGTGGGGAAGGAGAGAGGAAGATGAGAGAGCTCTGGAATGACTGTGATTTCTCCACCCTGCTTTCTTATCTCCCCTTATCCTCTTGGCACTGCCTGGTCACTCCTCTCCAGCTTCTTACCTAGATCTTTGACAGCCTAGGAGTGGTCTCGATTGGCCTAAAGAGGTTCAGAGTGTGGAGGTGGGATGGGGCTAGGGCTTTCAGCATTTGAAACTATTTCTTTGGAGCAGGTAAAGCCTTCCAGTTGGTAAGTCTAGTTCTTTAAGTATGCCTGCTATATGCCGAGCCTTCTCACTTGGCTTTCCTGGGTGGGCTGAGTCTAAGTTCCCTCTACCTCCCCTTCCCAGTCCTGAGCTATCTAACTTTAGGTTAGAAGAGCTGAGCTTTTGATACTTACAGCTTGGGGCAGTTGTCTAGGTGTCTTTTTAAAAATATCTTTTGAGAAGCTTCCTTTACCCATTTAGAAAGGCATTGAGTGTGTCATTTTCTCCTCCGGCTATCAATATATAAGCAGCCCCCTCTATTTCGGTGAGCTCTGCTTTGGATATACTGGATCTACCTACCAGAGAGCTCACTGTGGAGATCCTGGCTTGGAGACACAACTGTTGAGTACATGCCTTGGGTGGGGTCTTGGAGTCCAGCCTCCAGACTACAGTTGCTGGCTATTTTTGGTTATCTGTGACTCAGGAAGAATAGAAGACCCTTGGATTGGTCATTGTTCCATCAGGGAAAGGGAAGACAAAGAAACAAACTAAAACTGAGCGCTTATGAGATTTGACTTCCTTTACTCCCTCCCCCACAACATCCCTCTTTGTAGGGCTATGAAATTGCTTTTGACTGAGTCTTAAATTGCTAAGCTCCCTTTCCCCTTCCTCTATCTGAGTCATTGTTGACTATGTTGCCCTTGGACGGGGAGAGTTGGTGATGTGGGCTTGGGTGGAGCAAAAGGGAGAATTTCTAGTCAGGAAGATTGCCACACACCTAGTGTTGGGCTTTCAACTGATCCTGTATTTTGTAAATATGATTTCCTTTGGTATTAGTCCTGGAGATCAAAGGAGAGGGACTTCTGAATTTTCTGTGAGGGCCTACAAGGCTGATAGAGAATAAGCAAGTTTCTGGGAGAGGTGTACCCTTCACTGGATCTGTTTTTGCCCATCCTCTACTTCTTCCTCCTTTTCTTCCTTCTCACTGACATTTTATCCAGTGCTTGCTTGTGAAACAAGGATCCCACATTGGATCTCTAGCCACCTAAGAGTTGGCCATGAACATAAAACTTAACTGCTCTGAGCCCCCTGGAGAAAGCGCAAGAAGAAGTCTTGGCATCTGTTTTCCTTCCTTTAGAAATGGCCATGTAAAATTTCTAATGGCCATGTAAAATTCTATTCAATGGCTATGCCATAATTTAAAATCATTCTCCTTTAGGGGAGCATTTAGATTACTCCCAGCATTTGCTAGTATAGATAACATTCCCATGAATGTGAAAAGAGAAAATTGAAACCTCTTAGCATGGCATGTAGGGAGATCCCTTTGGTACCTCACCCCATTCTAGCTTCCTCTCCCAACTCAGCTCCCATTTATTCCCACATGTATGCTATGTGGTAGCTTTGTGGGCCCAAGGTTTCCCAAGTCCAGGTAAGCCATACCCATCCTTTTCTTTTATCATCCAGCTTTCTCAGGTTGAATTTTTGTTGTTGTTGTTGTTGTTTTGTTTTTTTGAGACAGAGTCTCACTCTGTTACCCAGGCTGGAGTGCAGTTGTACAAACTTGGCTCACTGCAACCTCCACCTCCTGGGTTCAAGCGATTCTTGTGCCTCAGCCTCCCCAGTAGCTGAAATTACAGGCATGTGTCACCACACCTGGCTAATTTTTGTATTTTTTTAGTAGAGTCAGGGTTTTACCATGTTGGCCAGGCTGGTCTTGAACTCCTGGCCTAAAGTGATCCACCCACCTCAGCCTCCCAAAGTGCTGGGATTACAAGCAAGAGCCACAGTGCCTGGCCATGATTTTTTTTTTTTTTTTTTAACTGTGGAAAGCAATGGCATACTTCTTCTTTCTGCTTTAGACTATGTTCTTTCCTTCAGCTCGAAATTTCAGGTGCCTCTTCTTCACCTCCCCCCGCCCCCACTCCATGTCACTTCCACTGGAAATTTTCTTTATTACTCCCAGATAGTATTGTACTATCTTCTGTGTGCCCATTGTACTTTGTAAGAACTTCTATTATGTTATTTACCATGCGGAATTGCAGCCATCTGGGCTCCTAGGGTTGCTCTTTCGTTAAACTTGTGCATTTGGAAATTTCTAGCTCTTCCTGCCTCAAGAAGGGGCCATTCTCCAGGTGGAGGTGGTTAGGAATGGACAAACCTTTGAGGAGCATTTGGTCAGTAATATACATGGTGAGGGAGAAGCAGTAGCAATGAATGCAGGGGATCCAACAGTGTTAGATGAGCACCTGGTAGGGCGTACTAACCACTAGTAATAGAAAAAATACACCTTGGAGAAGGGACAGGTGTATTAGCACCTATAGGGAAGAGAGGCCTGAGGGTAAGTACAGAGAAAGCCTAGCTGGCCTTGAGTCACTAGTGCAAATTCTGAAACCATTCCAGATTTTAGTTCCCCATCTGTGGAATGGAGAGAGTAATAGCACCCTACTTTTTAGGGTTATGCTGAGGATTCATTCAGTGCACTAATGCATCTGCAAGTGCTCTGTGAGGTGTGAGGCACAAAGGAAGGAAGGTAGGCCCAGGACATTCCAGTGTTTGTTCCAGTTGGCCTTTTAAAGTTCTGTCCTATGTATGATTCCAATCAGAAGGCTAGGTGCTACAGTTTCTCTGAACCCCACATAGGTGCCCCTACAGCCTGTTTTTTTAAGTAGGAGGTATGCAGGAAAGTACCATCTCCTCTCTGATTTGAGCAACATGACTCCAACTACCCTAGCACAACCCTACTCAAGAATGACCACAAGTGCCTGGGGAGGGAGGTGCCACCTTCACCTTAGCTCTTTAGTATAAAATAAGTGGTTTAGAGTAGAGGGTTTCCTAACATCCTTTTAGCTGTAGGTAGAAGTATAGAAGCTGCAGTGCAACTGAGCACCTTTCAGGTCTTCTGGTCTGAAGCCTGCCATGCACTGTGGGAAGAACAGATCTTCATGTCTGTCACTAACTGTATACTCTTCAGAGGCCTGCCCATCTCATCTGTCTTAGGAAAACAGTTCATGAAGAACCATCTAAGCCAAATTCAATGTCTTTGAGTGGAGAATCCCAATTAATTGCTTTCTGTTTTCACCACATACTACCCATGGCTTCTTTTGTTGTTTTTGTTGTTGTTGTTGGGACCCTTGGCTTCTTGCTGCTGCCTTGGCCATTTGCATACCCCCAGTCCACCCCAGGATTTTATGTTTTGTAAGGAAGCAAATTACCTGAGCCAGTGGAAGATCTACTCGTATACTATACATCAACACAAAGAAGGGACTTGCTCAAGGTCACGAATTGAGGCAGAAGCAGAAACTGGTATTGAAGGCAAGACTCTCAGGAGTGTGGTCTTTCCATTATATCAGTCTAGCCCACTAGTATGTAAGCTTCATGAGAACAGAGATGGTTTCCCACCACCCATTGTATCCCCAGTACCTAACACAATGATGCCTGGCATAAAGTAGATTCTCAACAAATATATATTGAATAGGTATGTTAATAGCTACTATTTTCATGTTGGAACTGTATTCTTTAGATTCCTTTAGCTAGATCTACCAGACAGCCAAACAACAATTCCATTGATCCACTGGAAGCTACCTAATGTGGACCCAGCTGGGCCCTGGCAGAATGGAGCAGGGTAGCACCAGGGAATGGGAAGGCATTGTCTCTCTTGTGCATCTTGGAGACACTGTTTATCTGTGAGTGGCCAGCATGTTCATAGCCATTTCTGCTCCCCTTTCCCATATCTTCACATAATACTGTAGTGTTCATGTCAAGTGAGAATATTCAAATCAAAGCTTTTTGTGGATTCTAACAGGCAGCCATGCAAACATTTCTGTCCACCTTTGTGAAGTAGCCCAAAGTTTGGCTGTAGAGTACATATTTGAGACATTACTCAATTTTTTATTTTTTGTATTTGTGCTACTCATCATGGCATGGCCAGCAGGCAGGGCTGCATTGTGTAATTTAATCCTGAGAGGTTTGTGTACCTGAGGTTTAGGGATTCCGTTGGCCCCTGTGCTGAGGCCTACGAAGAGACAGGCACAGATCAGGGAGGATAGCAAGGAAGTCCTGGAGATCATAATGTTGGAGCATCCAGTGGATATCCACTCTTGCTATTGCTACTGTTGCCACCACCACCACCACCACCCAGGCTGCTTTAGGGCCCAGAGCTGCATATCTTTGCAGACTGGGTATGCTTTGTCCAAGGTAGGCTAATTTTGGGGGCAATAGGAGGTATTTTCCTACCATCCACTCCTGAGAGAGGGGTAGGGCCAGCATTTGAGAGGTGTAGGTTTATGCTTACTAGGTAAGGTTGGCTGTCCTAAAATAGAGAGAGCTTCTGAAGGTCACTTCGTCTTTAAAGGACTTTTCCCATCTGTTTTTTAAGTCCTGAGCTAGACGGCGTATAAGGAAAGTTAACAGACACAATTTCTGCTGTGTGGCAGGACAGATTTAAATAAAGACAGGCTTTGTTTTACAATTTTGGATTAATTTTTCATTATGAAACTAAACATATTTGTTGTAAGAAGTGAAACAGCATTGAAAAATATAAAACCTCCTGTCTTCTGCCCCGACTGTATTCTCCAGAGACAACCATCATTAACCAGTTAGTTATGTGAACATAGACTCTTTTTATTTATTTATTTATTTATTTATTTATTTATTTATTTTTTATTATACTTTAAGTTCTAGGGTACATGTGCATAACGTGCAGGTTTGTTACATATGTATACTTATGCCGTGTTGGTGTGCTGCACCCATCAACTCGTCAGCACCCATCAATTCATCATTTATATCATGTATA
>NW_016813455.1:96927-108223 GCF_001698545.2 Rhinopithecus bieti
TTTTTTTTTTTGTTTGTTTGTTTTTTTCTTTCTTTCTTTTTTGAGATGGAGTCTTGCTCTGTTGCCCAGCCTGGAGTGCAGTGGTACGATATTGGCTCACTGCAATCTCTGCCTCCCAGGTTCAAGTGATTCTTAGGCCTCAGCTTCCTGAGTAGCTGGGATTACAGGCGCCTGCCACCATGTCTGGCTAATTTTTTCTATTTTTAGTAGAAATGTGGTCTCGTCATGTTGGCCGGCCTGGTCCTGAACTCCTGACCTCAGGTGATCCACCCGGCTTGGCCTCCGAAAGTGCTGGGATTATAGGCATGAGCCACTGTGCCAGCCCATAGACTTTTTTCGTGCATTTGTACATACATGTCTTTAAACGCACAGATAGTACAAATCCATATTGTTTGGCTTTTTTAACTTAGTATGTGCTGGCCGTCTTTTAATGTCAAATCTGACTTCAAAGTCTACAGGGGCTCATTAATAAGCAAATTAACAAATAGGTAGAACACTTTTTAAACATTATTTTTATTTTTGTTTTTTGAGACGGAGTTTTGCTCTTTTTGCCCAGGCTGGAGTGCAATGGTGTGATCTTGGCTCACTGAAACCTCCGCCTCCTGGATTCAAGCTATTTTCCTGCCTCAGCCTCCCGAGTAGCTGGGATTACAGGCGCATGCCACCACAGCAGACTAATTTTGTATTTTTAGTAGAAACGGGGTTTCACCATGTTGGTCAGGCTGGTCTCGAACCCCTGACCTCCACTAATCCATCCACCTCGGTCTCCCAAAGTGCTGGGATTACAAGCGTAAGCCACTGTGCCTGGCCAAAATTTTTTTTGTATAGAGACAGGGTCTCACTCTGTTACCCAGGCTGGAGTGCAGTGGTGTGGTCGTAGCACACTATAACCTCCAACTCCTGGGCTTAAGCAATCCTCCTGTCTCAGCCCCCTGAGTGGCTAAGACTACAGGTGCATTCTTCCATGCCCATTTTTATTTATTTTTTTATTTTTTTGTATGGGCAGGGTGCTAGCCATGTTGCCCAGGCTAGTCTTGAGCTCCTGGGCTCAAGATATCCTGTCACCTCAGCTTCCCAAAGTGTTGGGATTAAAGGTGTGAGCCACCAACGCCCAGATAAATTGGCGGAACACTTAAAATCTACACAAATATAGGGGCCATACTCTTCATTAAGTGGAAAATAAAGAAGATGTAGTAAGGATTTGTCTGTTTGAGAGGGAAGGCTTTTTGAAGATGTGATATGTGAATCCTTCTGCTGGGATGAAAGATGATGGTAGCTGCTCCCCTTTCCAAGCTCAGTAGGCCCCACCTATAGAGATTGCTTTAGATCCTGTGTCTAAATGATCTCAGTGGAGTGATTAGTGGTAGGATAAACTTATTTTCTATGCTTAGCATGGTCTCCTTCCTGTTCTGTGGTTTTGCCAACTTGGGGTGGTTTGATTCCAGACAGTACCTGACTGAGAATCCTGCACCTCAGAAGACCTCTGGCTGTTGGAGCTGTCTGAGGTGAAGGAAAGAAACTTTGTGAGTGTACATATGTGTGTGTTTGTGGTAGGCACATGCTTTTCCAATGTTCTCCAAAGAAGAGCAGTGGAGACTGGTCCGATGGTAGTGGGTTACTGATGGTACTGGGTTATCAGAACTTATTAACATTAACGTCACCAAATGTTTTGTTTTGTTTTGTTTTCTGTTTTTTTGAGACAGAGTCTTGCTCTGTCACTCAGGTTGGAGTGCAGTGGCATGATCTTGGCTCACAGCAGCCTCCACCTTCCAGGTTCAAGCAGTTCTCATGCCTCAGCCTCCCAAGTATAGGCATGCACCACTGTGCCTGGCCAATTCTAATATTTTTAGTAGAGACAGGGTTTTGCCATGTTGGTCAGGCTGGTCTCGAACTCCTGGCTTCAAGCAATCTGCCTGCCTTGGCCTTCCAAAGTGTTGGGATTGCAGGTGTGAGCCACCATGCCTCAGCCACCGAAGTTGGTATACAAACCCCCACTGCTAAATTTGACTGGCTTAAAAAAAAAAAAAAACAAAGAAGAGCTTTGGAAGGGCCTGGCAATTATCAGAGAAGCTGGATTAGAATCCCCTTCCTAACAACATACACATCAGGAATCTTGTCCACGTGGTAGGAAAGTGGAATTTTGCAGGGTACTCAGCTGTAACTGAGCCACCAGTTGAATAATTGAGGAAGATAGTGATTTGTGAAATACAAATATTTTGAAAGAAAAATTCCAGCCTAGTGGTTGCTGGTTCTGGTCTCAGAAGCTTTCTAGCTTGAGGGTATTGATTATGTTGAAGGAACCAGGCCAGTAGAGGAGAAGCAGAATTACCAGAAATGCTGGCTCTATTCTGCCCACTCATGGCAGGCCCCACCTTTCTCTTGCCTTTTTATTCCCATACTTCCACAGTGGGTGGGGCGGAGTTCTGCTTGCCCAGCCTGGAGCCTCTGCTACCAGAGGTTGACCCTGACTGGGCTAGGCCCACAGGCCACTGCAGGCATGATTCCCTTCCCTTTCAGACAAACAGGAAGCTGCCTGCAAACTCTGAGTGACTGACACTTTCAGAAGCTTTGTGGGGCAGGGCATTTGAGATGAGGCTGCAAAAGGAAAAGGAAATGACATTTTAAACAATTTTTTGGGTTACTTGAGAAGGTGTGGATCCAGAGTATCTCCAGGCATTTATTGTAGGCCAGGCTTGTAGGAATATCTGTGTTTCCATACTTACTTGCTGTTTGACCTTGGGGAAGTTTGTTAACCTCCCTGAGCCTCCCCTTCTGCCATTGGTAAAGTGGGAAGGATTATGTGTTAACCTCAGAATTGGTGGGAAACTTGGATAAGTTAACAGTGGAAGGCTCTGAAATGTTAGCTCTGTAGTAGAAAATCAAGTGTACAGGATTCAGGTGCCCAGAGAAGTTTAAATCTTGTTTTAATAGTCTCTGTTGACAAAAGTAGTAGAGTATGTCAGTAGATGAAAGACTTTCAGCTCACCACTAAGAATAGTTATGATCCTTAAAAGGGTGAGCCTCAGTTACCAGAAAATGTTCAGTTCTGTGGTACAGCTTATTTATAGACCATTTAGGACCAATGAGGCATTGCCATATAATCATCTCTCAACCATCCATAATAAAACTCTCTTCTCGGCCGGGCATGGTAGCTCATGCCTGTAATCCCAGCACTTTGGGAGGCTGAGGCGGGAGAATCATGAGGTCAGGAGTTTGAGACCAGCCTGACCAAAATGGTGAAACCCCGTCTCTACTAAAAATACAAAAAAAATAGCTGGGTGTGGTGGCGAGTGCCTATAATCCCAGTTACTCAGGAGGCTGAGGCAGGAGAATCACTTGAATCCAGGAGGCAGAGGGTGCAGTGAGCTCAGATTGAGCCACTGCACTCCAGCCTGGGTGACAGAGCGAGACTCTGTCTCAAAAAACAAACAAACAAACAAATCCCCTCTCTTCTCAGCTACCTGTGGACTGCCTATTCTAAATAATGTGAGTTCAGGGAATATAAGCTCTTATGATAGTCCAAATAACACATAATTAGTTATTCAAACATGTCCCAAAAGTTTCCAGGGTGAAGTGGTTAGGTTGCTATTGCTGAGTAATCCATGGAGTATTACTCTTATGTTGATGTGGATAACTGATCTTAACTATAAGGAAAATGGTGAACTTTGCACTCTGGAGCAAGGAAAGTGATAGGCTTCTACTTCTCAGATCATTTGTGCCCTCACTGACCATCCCTCCAGCTGTGAACTCAGGTAGAGGCAGCATATTTATGAGAATCGGATTGGAAAGGAGGCAATTCTTCAAAGATTGGAGGTTGAGAAGACATGTTTGAGTGTGTCCTGCGTAGACTTTTATTCCAGGGAGAGTCGAGTAGTTCTCCCTTCACCACACTCTGCTGAGATTGTCCTTTGGCAAGAAGAACCAAGCTTAAAGAAAATCTTAAAAGAACCATTAGGAACCTCTTGGGGCAAGTTCTTCTGGAACCTCTAGCTGTTTAACAACCCAGAAAAGGAAATTCTAGGGTTAGGAAGCTGGAAAGGATTTATAATTTTAGGGGATAGCTGCCCATTTTACAAATAGTTTTCTGTTCAAAATAGCCAAGTCAGATGCGAATTGAAGGAATCTCTTGATAGGTTGGCTGGCATTGCCCTGTAATTTTCTTCCAGTGTCCATGTAATGATAATTCTCTATATTTGTAATAAGTTTCATAGTTGTAAAACTCTTTTTTATTGTTATTACTGTGTCATTTGATATTCATCAACTCTCTACAGTTATGGATTATTATAGTTATCCATAGGTTAGGAATTATTATCTTTTTTTTTTTTTATTTTTTAAAATAGAGACAGGATTGCACTGTGTTGGCCAGCCTAGTCTTGAACTCCTGGGCTCAAGAGATCTGCCCACTTCAGCCTCTCAAAGTGCTGGGGTTACAGGTGTGAGTCACCACACCCAGCCAGGAATTATTATCTTTACTTAAACATAAGGTAAAACTGGGGGTCAAAGACTTTAAGTGGCTGCAAAAATTACTCAGCTAATGAGTAATGGAGACAAGGCTTGATTGGGAGACAGAAGACTTTGGTTTTCGACTATGCACAGGGTGGAGTGTGGGAAGGGAAGGCAGTGTTGTTTCATAAATGCCTGGACTTAAGCTCTGGTCATGTTTAGGTCAGAGTTCTGAAGTTAGAAAGGAAGTTTCAGCTTTAAACATTTGGCCCTTCCCCCGTTCCAGTGGTTGCCCAACCTCTTTTCAGTCTCTCTTCTAAAAGATCGTAAGTCAAGACTAATGTTTAGAGAGAGAGCACTTGGGGGCTGTGTGGGGATGGCCACCTGTTATGTTTGTGTCCTGCCTGCTTGGGGCCTGGCCTGACTCTGGTTTTGCAGCTGGCTTCCTGTGTAACCCATTCTTGGTAGTGTCAGACCACTACCTTCAAGGCTAGTTGTGCTTTCCACCTGGTTGAGCCAATAACTTATTTTGTTTTGCCATGCTCCTGGATGTATAGGAGTTGCTTGTTAGTAAGTGAAAATTGTTTGGGAGCTGCTTAGACCTAGCTAATGTAGGGTCTTGTTTGTACCTTGGTGGGAGCAAGAGCATTGATCCAACTTTTTGTTGAGAGGAAGAGGTATTGGAGAATCATGGAAAGGGCACTCTTTTTCAGTTGAAGAGCTGTTGTTTATTCTGGGCCCTGCTGTTAGCTTTCCAGAGCAATCTTGACAAAGTCCTTGCTCCTTTTTGAGCCATAGCCTGTTCCACAGGAGGTTGGTTTGGCTAATCTCTGAGGGCTATTTCCTGCTCTGAAGCTCTTGTTTATTCAGAAATGTTATACTCCCCTAACAATGGAGGCTGGTCTGCCCCATCATGGGTACGGGAATGGTGGCACACATCTCAGAAATGGTTTTGTTCTGTGGGGAACTGAGCCAAATGGACAACTCTACCAGCTCTGAAAAGTTGGAAGTGGTCAGCTGTGTCTGAATTTTGTAAGGGAGCATAACTGGGCCGAGGGGTGGGCAGGCAAGGGTGGTAGGCATCATTAGAGGCTGGATGTGGATGAAGAGGGAAGAGGTGCCCCGGAGAGGTAGTTCATAGATAACCCACCAGAAACAGGTGATAAACTGACATCATAAGGTAGATGGTTTATCCCAGTCTGTGGCCAGGTAGTTCCTAGTCACAGGCAGTTGGTACTCCCTCAGGAATGTGATACCATCACATGGGAATGTGTCACTAGAGCAGCCAAAAGGCTGTGGATGCAGGAAGAGCAGCTCTCTCTTGCCACCATTCCCTCTGTGTAGGGTGGGAGGTTCTTAAAATTGGGCCATAGAGACCATATATGGCAAATGAAAAAAACAATTCATAATGGCAGATAGGACTGGTCCTTTAGAGAAAGGAAAAGTTGTAATGCTTGCTTGATGTCAAAGCATGTGGGGTTGGATTTGCTAGTTCAAATACATTTTAATTTTTTTTTTCTTGTAGACTTGAAGCAAGGTTTGGAAAAAGGGGGAAATTTAAACTCATGACCCTGAGTGAACAGAATGAAGCTGAATGTTGACTGTTAGAGCTGCCCTTCTTATAATAGGGGGCTGAGTTTTGCATGGAGCCATCTAGGCTCCCTGACTTCTCATCTACCTTGGCCAGGGTGTACCTGGGGAAGTCCAGCTTGCCTGTGTAATTGATCTTGACCAGTTGGTAGGAGCACATGTAGACTCTGATTAATTGGTTTGGGTTAAGGCTTTGGGAATCAATATTTTCTAAGCACTCCCACAGGGACTTCCAACATTGGGCAAAGGTTGATTACTACATCTCTAATAGAAGCTCTCCTTGCTACATGTGACAAAACTGAACCAGAGAAAGGGGAGGGAGGCCTGTGCCCATGCCAACATGGCATGGATACAGCTGATCTGAGCTCTGAGCTAATGCTTTTTCCCTGGCTCTTTGGACTCTTCTAACAGTTCAACTGGGCATCCTCTAAACTTGGTCAGAGGTCCAGGAGGAGATAGTAGTTATGGCGCCCAACCCACAAGTGCTGGAGGAAGGGGTGGGTTTAACTAATTGCACCCAAGGGAGGTGAGCAGCCCTTTTTAGAGAGTGAGTTCACTGTCTAGGCATGAGCAGACCAGTGGTTGGGGGAAAGGGGAAGGATAGAATAGGGTAGGAGGTGAGTAATGCTGTGAACATCAAGACATTCAGTTAGTGAGAACTTTATAGGGAGCTGGTGAGCTCCAAGGACCTGGTGACTTCACTCCTCAGATCCATGTGGACTTGCAGGGCTGGGACCCTGTCTCAGTGTCCAAGACTTGTGTCCTGTGCTTGGGAACTGAGGACTGCTTGTTCTCTGCTTCCTGCTTCAGCTGGATGGCCTTTACACTTGATTAGGGAGTGAGCCCAGCAATAGAGCAGCCTCTCCTTGGCCCCAGCCCCTACTGCTACTATCCTTTCAGAGTGCATCAAGCTCTCCCACATGTTGGGGCACACCATACCATAGTGTGGTCTTTGATTATTTTTCCACTGTTTTACATGTAGTATCCCGATTAGAGAATAAGCTCCTTCTATGGTAGGAAAGGGGTCTTTGTTCCAAATCCTTCCTGGGAGTATGGGAAGGTGCTTAATGGAGAGAAGCAAGTAGTATGAGTAGGACACTTTGGGTTTCTTTTCTCTCATCAGTATCAAAAGGAACTTTTCTTAGGAGAGAAAGGTGACTTGGAGCTTTAGGGTGGATATAGTACACACTTCATTCTGTGGGGTGCAAGAATTATGTCTTTTTCCTACTAGATGGGGAACCCCTTGAAGTAGTACTTGTCATAGTGTCTGTATTCCCAGTGCAGAGTAAAATACCCCACATTTTGCAGGGATTCAATAGCTGCTGAATTGGTTTAAGGACATTTTTTGTCTTACCCTCTCCCTTGAGTCAGATTAGATTCCCTAGAAGCCCCCTATCTCCTGGCTGAAGACTATAGAAGCTAACGGGGGAGGAAAAGAAGGGCTGTATCCATGGTTGGCTGTCTATGGCACCTCTTGTATCCAGAAATCCACCTATAATTCTTAGCAGTAGTTAACTTTTCAGGTGTATATACTTTCACATGTAGATGTTTTTTATTTCTTTTCTTTCCTTTTCCTTTTTTTTTTTTTTTTTTTGAGATGGAGTTTTGCTCTTGTTGCCCAGGCTGGAGTGCAATGGTGCAATCTCTACTCAATGCAACCTTCGCCTCCCAGGTTCAAGTGATTCTCCTGCCTCAGCCTCTCAAGTAGCTGGGATTACAGGTGCCCGCCACCACGCCTGGTTAATTTTTTGTATTTTTGGTAGAGATGAGGTTTCACCATGTTGGCCAGGCTGGTCTTGAATGCCTGGCCTTAGGTTATCTACCCACCTCGGCCTCCTGGGATTACAGGCATGAGCCACTGTTCCCGACTCTTTTCTTTTTCTATTGGAGGAACAAGTGTGAAGAGCCAGGGTGGGAGGTTAGAAGGTAGGCACTCCTGAATGGTTGTTTCTTCCCACCACTTTTGAGAGAAGGGCCAAGCAGATCATGAACATCCTATACTTAGTCCAGAGGAGAAAAATCTTAGTGTAGTGTTGGCCACTAATGGAAGTCATTGGCCATGGATCTCTGTGGTGGCCTTCTTTCATTCTTAGCCTCTCACTTCCATTGAGTTTGGCATCTTTAGCTTGATTTCCTTTTATTCTCCAATCCTTTTCTGAGGGAATAGGGAGAGAAGCAAGGCACACATGTTCCTTTGCTTCTTGAGCCCTTAATTGGCCAACTGGGAGGGATCCCCTTCTTGCTTCTTTCAGCTTCATGCATGCGGAGCCAGAGGCCTGGGAGTCAGGTACTTTATGGGTCAGCTTCTGGCCTGGGGCCTCCTATCGTGGGGATCAGCTTGGCCCAGGGCCTTCCTAGTATGAGAATGAACTTTTGGGGAAGATGATTAGTGGTCTAAGCTTATTATCTATTATTTCTGCCAGTGCCTTTGCATAGGAAGGGAGTAGGCTGCTATGTATGATTAACTGGTATGTGGGCCAGTTATCTTTGGCTAACTTTCAGATAAAATCTTTGCTATCCATCTCTTTTGGAAAGTAGAATGTGAAAAGAGATATTTATCCAGGTTTGAGGCCTTGCAGATAGTCAGTGGAGTTATCAGACTACTAATATTTGGTTTAGTCTAGGAATTGGTGAACTTGCCTGTTGGACCAGTTTTTGTATGTATCGTAAGAATAAGTTTTACAATTTTAAAAGCATTTTTTGTTTTTTTTGTTTTAATTTTTTTGTTTTGTTTTGTTTTGTTTTGCTTTGAGACGCAGTTTTGCTGTTGTTGTCCAGGCTGGAGTGCAGTGGCATGATCTCGGCTCACTGCAACTTCTGCCTCCTGGGTTCAAGCGATTCTCCTGCCTCAGCCTCCTGAGTAGCTGGGATTATAGGTGCCCATCACCATTCCCAGCTAATTTTTATAGTTTTGGTAGATACAAGGTTTCGCCATGTTGGCCAGGCTGGTCTCAAACTCCTGGCCTCAGGTGATCCTTCTGCCTCGGCCAGCATTGTTTTTTTAAAAAAGAAAAAAGTGAAGGGGAACATCACACACTGGGGCCTATCATGGGGAGGGGGGAGGGGGGAGGGATTGCATTGGGAGTTATACATGATATAAATGATGAATTGATGGGTGCTGACGAGTTGATGGGTGCAGCACACCAACATGGCACAAGTATACATATGTAACAAACCTGCACGTTATGCACACGTACCCTAGAACTTAAAGTATAATAAAAAAAAAAATAAAAAAAAAATAAAAAAAGAAAAAAGAAAAAAGAAAAAAGAATATGCAACAGAGACCATATGTGGCTTACAGAGACAGTTTGCCAATCTCTGCTAGTCTATGCTTTAGACTGCCAATTTATTGTATACCTATTTCTTATATACTCATGACTTCTTTATAGTCACCTCTTTCCTGAGCCAGACACACTGCAGGCCTTCGAATCCTGCTTCTTGTAGCCAATCATAAATACCTTCCATGTTGGTTACTAACTAACCAAACCACTGTGTCTCCTTCCATGTATACATGGGGTCTGTGGTCACCTAGGGTTAGAATTAAAATTGTATCCTTGGAATGGAAATAACTTGGTAGATGATGCTTTCCTCCAGGTCAGTGTTCCTTTGTAAAACTTTGCTTTTCATTGCAGATAGCCCTAAATCTAGAAAGTACACAGCTCCTGTTGATAGTAATTAGGGATATTTGAAAACACAAACACAGAAGTCCAAAGCTGTACTCAACAGGAGATTCCAGAGCTGGGGCCAGCTCTGTTACTTCCCTCACACTTAATTCCTGGTTTTGTTGAGCCTCCTAAAATCAAATCTGGCTTTTTGAGAATGTGCCTTTGTGTTCTTGTGGGACCACGCCTGGACAGAGAATCTTGGCTACTTTGGAGCAAGACACTGAAACTGTTTGGAGTTGTGAGGGTGATACTAGTGTAGTTCTAGTGATAGGCTTATCCAGCCAGTGAGGCATTCCTGGCTTCATCTGTAGCCCTTATGCCCTTTATACTATGTTAGATTTTGCATATTTATGGGGGTTCATGCCTATTTGAGCACCCATACCCATTTGTGCCAGGTCTTTGGGAATCCTGGAGTGGAAGGAGTATGGTGCTAAGGCTAAGTCACTCTCCTGGAAAGGTCAGGATTCTAATAGGAGGTGCCTCACGTCTGCTCTGGAATGCCTTTTCATCTCCCTGCTGCTGTGCCTGCCTTCCTCAAACACACCTAGGATTGTAGATATCCACCCAGCTCTAGGCTACTAGGCCTGGGAGACTCAACCACTGGGCTTACTGACCGCTGGGCTCAAAGAGTTGAGCAGCACTTACCAGGGCTGCTCCTTTTCTCCCCTTTTCTACTGCTCCCCAAACCCTGCACCTCTACCCACAGTAGCATAATAGATACAAGGAATATGAAATGACGCTTCTGCCCTTTAAAGACTAAAGAGTATTTATGAGTAGTTAATGAGTGAGGTTGGCTTAAATGGTTTTCAGGTGATAATTAATGGTGAGCATCCTAAGTAGAGTTGCCTCAGGTCTTCCTGTGATTTTTTTTGGAGGGCCTAGAGTCTGATCAACATTGCTCAAGCTGATTCAAGAGAAAGGAGGTAAATGAGATAAATAATAAATAAATAAATAAATAAATAAATAAATAAATAAAAGATAAATGAGCAACCAAATATTAGAATCATTTTAACCATTATTTATTGCTGCATGACTTTGGGTAATGTATTTAATGTCTCTGAACCTTAGTTTCCCCATTTTTAAAATGGAGGATAGTAGGCTGGGTGCAGTGGCTCACACCTGTAATCCCAGCACTTTGGGAGGCCGAGGTGGGCAGATCATGGGGTCAGGAGATCCAGACCATCCTGGCTAACACGGTGAAACCCCATCTCTACTAAAAATACAAAAAATTAGCTGGACGTGGTGGCATGTGCCTGTAGTCCCAGCTATTCGGGAGGCTGAGGCAGGAGAATTGCTTGAACCCGGGAGGCGGAGGTTGCAGTGAACCGAGATCTCACCACTGCACTACAACCTGGGTGACAGAGCGAGACTCCAACTCAAAAAAAAAAAAAAAAAAAAACAGAAAACCAAACCCAAAATGCAGGATAGTAATGATACCTACTTCACTGAGATTTATGAGAGTTAAAAGAACTCAAGAGTATGAATATATCTAGGAGAGTACCTGGCATATTGAAAGTGCTTGATAAATGGCTGGATTCCCTAAATCTTTTCCATCATATTTTGCCCTCTTTAAGGATTTGAGATCGAATAATTTTAGA